>NC_065521.1:36115234-36229209 GCF_006386435.1 Epinephelus moara | reverse complement strand
GTTTGAACAGGTCTGACGTTACTATGCGCCCCGGCTGTATCTAGGCGAATGGCTAACATGCTAACTATTATTTTTATTTCACTAGTCACTTGAAACAAATTTAGGACGATAGGAGACAGGTTGAAATAAACCGAAATTTCCCTTTAAAGGGGCTCTATATGAATTTCAGGGCATATGAGTCATTTAGACACGGTTCCCAACATTAAGGTGGCTGAGCCGCCAGCTAGTAGCTAGCGGTGCTAACTCCAGGAACAGCACAACAGTGCTAACAGAGCTATATCTGTGTTTGTGTTCACACACATATGATTGTTATTGTTTGTCAACTTTATTCTTTTGGACTGACAGTGACAGTTTTTTAAAGTTTTAAAAGTATTTAAAGCACAAAATACTGTACTGGAATTTATCAATGATACATTTAATGATAGATATAATAACTACTTGCAGTTATTTACATGTTGATGACACAGCATATGATGCAAACACAGTAGGGCCTCCTTTAAAGGGGCTCTCTGCAAAATTTAGAGCGCATGAGTTGTCTGGACACGGTTCTTACCATGGAGGTGTCTGAGCCTAGCAGCTAACGGTGCTAAACAACTGCAACAGTGCTGACAGAGCAAACAGTGTTAACCAGGGGGTGCCAGAGGTTGGGGATTTTGTACTTCCATTAGGCAGCAGCAAGGAGCTAGTATAGCGTAAATTACCTGACATAAACTCTTACTGTGTAATATGTGGTGTGCGTGACTGGATATAGACTGTTGTTATCCTGATGTGACTTCAGCTAAAAGATCTGGCACAAATTTGGTTATGAGTAGAAGCAATTGTTCTCAGAGCAGGTTGTCTGAAAAATAGAAAAACAGTAGCTTAAGTGACAGGAACACCTTTTAATGTGTATTGGAAGGCTGTACGTAGGTGTGTCAAGTGATACTGCTTGTTTGTCAGACACTGTACTGTAAGTTGTCATGATGTACTAATTGTTTGGCTTTCTCACGAGTAAATCCTCAAATGTGCAACCTCATGTCTCAGCCTCCCTTATGCTACAACATATTTGGCATTGTCGGCAGGGGATATGTCATGACATTCACACTCGGCTGCACCAGCTTACTAAAACAAATCACAGAGAAGCTCAGATTATAACGCACACAGAGGTAGCGTGACTTTATTCTCTGGTCAGGACGGCATCACTCCATGGTATCTTGACATAGCAAATAGTGGTTTGCTGCTGTAATGCAATGAATGTCGCATATAGAACCCTTAAAGTAAGGGGACTTATTGTGGTCAGGCTTTTAAAAAAAACGAAATGTGCTTGTAAACGGTAAACGAACAGCTGACTGCCTCATTAAAGAACAACATTTTGTCTTCCCACCAATCACCTCTACCAACCTTGACTTCCTTGTTTGCTGCTGTCGTAATTACTGCGGCTGCAAGAGGGTTTTCCCACTTAAACGCTTGGGAGAACTTGCTGAAACAACCGTTGGCGTCATTCTTCTTTGGATGAGAAACCACCTCCAGTACTACAGCCACAAACAAGATCTAATTATGCAAACGCTCCTCTGACATTATTATTATTGAGGCCCATGTCGAATCCTTAATTACTTCAGGGGAATTCTGAAAACTGCAAAGCCATCATTTATAATGTTTTGCGACTAAGATTAGATAAGATGACCTACTAGATATGTTACATCACAGGGCAAACTGCATGTTTAACTGTGTAACAAATGGTATTATATGAGACAAATCAGCAGTGACTAATACACACGACCTCGGGATACAAAACGCTACTTCAACGTGAAACACAAAATGCTGGTTCCTGAGAACAGGATTTCACAAATAATCTGCGGCTCAGTGGCCTCATGAGAGATGACGATTATATTTTATTACTGTTCTTATTACTGTTGTTGTCAGGACGGCTCAACACAGCTACATGTCTGTTGGTGCCATGAGTAGAAAGATTTTACAGAATTTTTAATCATTCAGACTGCCCACACTGGCACAGATTAAATTATTATTGATACACCATTTCATAACACAAATTTATTCAGGAAATTATCCTCCAAGAAGGAGGCCAGACATTTTTTGCAGTCTGCTGCTATTACATAATGGGTCATCTAAAGTTTAATATCCACATGTCAGATTTTGAAGAGATCAATAGCAGTGTGCTCCAGCTCTGCACTGTACCCGTTCAAACACTGACTTTCAGCCACAGAAGGACGAGGTGGACATGTCAGGCAATGAGGCATGCTGTCACACCAGCTCGAAGATGCTTGGTCAATATCAAGGTGTGTGTTTGTCTTCAAATCCTGATAGCTTAATGATTGCAGGTTAAAGAAACAAGGTGATGGGGTGGTGACAAACGGACAGCTAGTCTGTGAGGATTTATCGTGTTTTTACCGACTGAGGAAGCTTCTGAGACGATAATTAGCCTGTAAATGAGAATTGATCCCCCCTCTGCCAGCTGGTAATGTGAATGTGTGCAAATATTTGGAGAGCATGCCTGATTGGCCTCTGTATTCTGTCTCTGTATTTGCAGCCAGTCTCATTGGACGCTGGTTTTGAATATCAGCAGACTTCATAAAATGGCAGCCGCAGCAAAGCCATGCAAATAGTTTCTCTCCTCAATGGCAGCGCTCCACCTTTGCACTGCTATAGAAACCGAAAGTGGAAGTGCTCAAGGGAATCATAATGGAAGAAAATGTAAACAAATTCATAAGAGGAGTGCGACCATCTGGTGCGAGAACATTAGAAATGTATACTGGGGCTTTAGAAATCAAGAAGCAAAGGGTTTGAATGTTTCTAAACAGCTTAAAAAATCTGAATAGATGAATAGTGTACTGCCTCTATAAAGTTGTTTTTCCTCATCTCATCTTTGCCTGTTGGCATACATAAATATCAGCTGTCACAGTCGCTGCAACCATTTCATTTATGTGTCTTTTTTTGTGTCAGCTCTTTTGCAACATCCATCAGTATTTTGAAAAACAACCACGTAATTGTTTTTCTTGGCACGTCTCTTAAAATCAAGCCTTTACTAAAGGGAAGGATAAGCAAATATTTTAGAGCTAATCAATACCCTAATCATTGCACACAGCTTCTTCTTCTTTTTTTTTTTTTTCTTTTTTTTTTAAAGCCAAATTATGTCTCTGGAGCCTGTTTTAAATATTTCTCAAGGCGCTGGGTGAGATTAGGTCAATCAATTTCAATGATTTCTGCCAAAATAACCAATGGAATTAATGTAGAAAAGCTTCAGTAGAATTCATGACACATTATGCTCATTAGATCGTCCTGGTGTTCACTGCTGCACATAGATGGAACTGTGGGAAATGATGGTATTGTTGTCTCTGGCATTTCATAGAGTTTGTATATGTTTAATTAAAAGATGTGTGACTTTTGAATGAAACATACCTAAAAGCAAAATGCAGCTAGTGCTTGGTATCTTTTATCTTCTCCAAAAGCAGTATGACTATCAGCCTTGCTGATACACAAAAACCCTCATGTCCAGTATCAGTGCTTGACTATTGCTGTCAGCCTTTTCTGGTGGGTTTTAAGTTGTTGTTTTCCAAGGGTTGGCAATGTTTGTGTGTTGGTTATTTGGTGAACCACATTGTTCCAGGCTGAAAAACAACAATTGGATGTATTGCAGTGAACATTGGTGCAGTGTTTCCCAAAGGATGAACCTTACTGACTTTTTCTCCAGCACCAACAGCGTCATCAGGGCAAAATTACAATCGTCCAATACTTGTTTTTTAACTAAATACTTCCAAAACTAATGATGCATCTTTTTCTCATAGAATGGTTTGTATGATGTTCCACACAAAATGCATGCACAATAATTTGTGTGATATCCTACAAAATTAGCCCCCCAAAAATGACGTTACGTCCCTAACGTACAGTTATGTAGTTAACGTGAAGTTATGAAGGTTAGGTTTAGGCAAGTAAAGTTATTGAGGTTAGCTTTAGGAAAAGAAATAGGCAAGGACGTAACTTAAAATGACTCAAAGTTTACACAGTTTCGAATGGATTATTATAATATCTTATAAGACCGCTCAGGACTGCTTCCTTGTTTACTCCCGTCAGCATATTTGTCACGTGATTGCAGCCTTTCAAAATTCATGGGATATGTATGAATTTGGGTGCATTACTTTTTGTGGGAAAACATTTGAACCGTCTGTGAGAACACCCTGAATGATGCTACTACTACTGATGATGATATCCCCATTACCCATAGCTAGCACTAATTTGCGAATGTTAGCATAATAGCATGGTAAAATGGTAAACATTATATCTGCTAAATATCAGTATGTGAGCCATCCACACCAAGACCAATAACAATAACATTAACAGTAACAGGCTGTTCTCATGCACTTTGTATTTATACCTCAAAAAAATAATGCACCAAAATGTATGTAATTCAAGTAACCATGAGCCAGTAATTCACATAAAACCCACATAATTGTGAAGACTGCCATCATGTGACGAATGCACTGACAAGAGTAAAGAAGGAAGTCGTATAAAGAGCAAAAGTCTACATAAGGAGGCAGGTTGGGGTTGTACATGGGTCAAACAAACATAAAACTTGCCCCCAGAAGACTGGTGTTTGTGTCCTTTGACTTATTTTAAGGTACATTTCCACATTAAGTATGTAGCTTTACATTAAGTAGGTTAATTTAGTAACATGACGACACTCAAACATGATTCTTTTCCTTAATCTAACCTGTAGCCTGTCGTTGTATGAGGATATGTTGATTTTAACTTTAAAGATCTGAGCATCCATGCTGATGAGCGATGACATTGTGGAAAAGTGGCGGCAAGCATGCAATGTGTGCTCCCGCTGTGTTGGCAGCTTAGGAAAATGAATATTAATGACCTTTTTCTTCACTTCATCTTAATGATAACACTTACCACTGATTCTGAAGGTGAGCCCAAAATCCTAGATGTCCTTCTTCTTAATAGTGTCTTTATAAAGAATGTTTTATCGAACAGGGGTGAATTTTTTTGAACCGCAATGATGACTCTGCATAATGTCATCTGCCATGCTGAATGTGACACCCTGTAAATTCAGATGGATTTTAATTGGCTTTCGGTGGTTTGTATTGTTCATCAGATCGCTCTGAGAGTAATCCCAGTGATAATGATTGTCACTGTCATTGCTGTTGTGGTTGTGATGTGGACTCCGCCATCCGCTTGAGTTCAAAGGGTTTTTAAAACAATATATTTATAGTTATTGTTGTAGTTTTAATTGTGGGTGTGGATAAACATTTATCCTGTTTTTTTAATTTACTCGATTTGATTAGATTTTAAGTAACTGTCAGAAAGAAATTCAGACATTTGTCTTGCATTTCTTGACATCAGCTGTTTCACTTAAATACAAAAATACAAAACAATATATAACCAAACAACACAGCTATACTGCAAAAGCAACAGATCACAGTGGGCATTATGCAAAGTGGATGCAGTGTAATAGTTTAATTGTTCCTACTACATTCAGTGTTGGACACAAGTACACAGAGGCTACTTAGAAGCCATACTCTGATTTATAGGTTGACATATTTCCTGTCGGGCTGTGTGGCAAAATTCATTGTATGGACGATCAGGTCCACTGAATACACAGTTGAGGAGGAAATAGCAAAGGATCTCATTCCGACTGCCACAATAACAGTCTTTCTCTCACATCAGTTGCTGCATATGGAATAAAATGTAGATTTCTGTCTTTACTGGAGCATGAAAACTGTATCATTCATAATGCCCGTCCCTTTACAATATGACAGTGCTTGGCACACAACAAAATGTTAAAAGTATAGAATCAATTCGCTGCTGTTGTGTTTATTTCAAAATTATAGCTTGGATGTTGTTTTCATGGTGAATCCCAACTGCCTCTGACCAGAAAGCGAGTCCCTTTGTGTGACACAGCAGTGACTCATGGGAGCCTCCATGTTGTCTCATGTGCTGGGAGGCTGGATGATGTCCAAGCTGCTTAGCCTGAAGGCGGCCAAATTTTCTCTTTCTGTCCCCGCTGCAGGGTAGGCTGAGGATATCGGCTGGCATTAGGCTGACAGAACAATCCTTTTAAGATCTCAGGCAACTTTACAGTGGCCACATGAAATCTTTATTGTATTGACCTTTCACTAGCTCCAGTGTTTTATATTTATTAGTGAAGAGCTGAACACATAAACTGCTGTGCCGAAATGAATAAATATCTAAGCTCTCAGTTCATCAGTCATTTATCTCCAGCTGACACTGTCACTTTGACTGCTCAAGTTGAGGAAAAATAAAAATCACTCTCCCACAATCAATACGGAAGCTGTCATGGCTCCATTGATTACTTCTAATTTAAATCTGCTTGAGCTACTGGAGGTTTTCTGTTTTCTCTTCCTTGCGGCGTCAAACCTTTGTTTAAGTCTGAGTAAATTTTAAGCCACACAGCCTCAACACAGCAGGACAGTGATGGATTGTTGGGTTGATGGTGAGATTATGCAGGTGAGACAGCTCCAAGCCTTTAATCCCACGCTCTTTTCAAGGAAACTATGTGATGGCTGTGCACTGTTTGTTCTGCTCCGAAAATGCTTTTTTTTCTCCTTCTTTGTAAACTTTTAGAGAAAAGTCAAAGCGGGGAACCAGATCTAAATGTTTGAGATTGGAGGATTGCAACCACTGTGGTATAGTGACAGCTCCAACACAGAAAACATAAGCAAACCCTGTTGGTGTTTATGTTTCTCTCCTCGTTGTCCCCTCTTGGCTTTGATAATTTCACAGCAATGCAGAGCAGAATGAAATCATACATTTAAAAAAGAAAAGACATTTTTCCCCTCCTGCCAGCATCCCCTCAGTGGGCCTGCTAGTGCACACTAATTAAATGCCAGAAATTAATTTGAGTGAGACCTAACATATCGAGAAAGAGAAGGCACAGGAGACAGCCGCACAGTAGCTTTTTGTCGCTGTGCTTGGTGATTACCAGCAGTGGTTCGGATTGCCTGCAGAGGGATTTGCAAACGGCAGGAGAAAGAGGGATAAAATAGTGCCAAGAATAAAGAGGCAAGGCTCTGGGCAGCCTTCACTCATGACTGTCCTGAGAATTGACCGCCCGGGCTTGGGTGGGCAAAGTGAGTCGAGTCGGAACTAATCCTGAACTAAAGGAGCTGCTCCTTTGTAGCCAGAGCATGGTAGATGGGGGACGTCTGCAATCTGGGGTCGAGAGAGACAGCTTCATGGATTTGGTCCGCTCAGTTGTAAAAGTCAAGTTGAGGGGCACAGATAAAAACATGGAAGCCCACTGGTCTGTGAACACACTGAAAACAATTGCTTTCTGCTTGTTTTAAAGGCATTTTTTTGATTTGCTTCCCTGTTTGTTCATGTCGCTTGGACTCTCTGGGTGTTTGGATTCGAGCGAGTACATGGGAGTTTGTTGGGCATGGGTGGGTGGGTTTCAGGGAATGGGCTGCTCGAATGAGCTAATGTAGCGTGGTGTGCACCAAATTACACTTAGCCCAGAATGGGAGTGAGCTTAGTCAGAATCAATTCCCCTGTTCAGACCTTTCTCTCTCCTCAATTACCACCCAGTTCCACGTTGTTGAGGCTCTGTGAAGGTGACAGGACACACCATGGAAGGACTGTCCAGCTGTGATAAAACACTAACAAGTCAGTGTGTAGCGTCTAGCTGCATTACACGCTGATGGACTGAAGTCCCATTGAGCACAAAAATTACTTCAAAATGTTCCCTACTCATGTTGCTGTTATTCTGAGTCAGTGGACACCTGACTGAACCCAGTTACCAGAAAAAAATGTTGGCATTGTACGTTTCTGCAACAGGCAGATACATTACATTTGCACATTATTATGTAGCAGATATGTTGAAACTTGTTTTCCACAATGCTGGGGTTAACACGTGGTTAGGGTTAGGCACAAAAAAAAAAAAACACACTTGTTTTTGGGGTTAGGAAAATATGTTTTGATTGAAAATACCTGGTTTTGGGCACACAATCCCAGCAGGAAACACAGCAATGTCTCAGTAAAAAACAACCACTTTTTATGGTACTATCTCCGCTGGTATGAAAGCAACGGATTGCTGTACAACACCCAAGTTTGGTGCCTAAAAATCTGCTGGAAATATAGCAATGACTTACTAAATTATAGGTGGTTTTGTTGTTTGTTGGTCTCAAACACGGGTCTGCAGCTTGGCAGGCATCTTCTGGGTGTGATACCATCCACCCTCCCTTCCACCTCCTGATGAGAACGTCGGCTTATATACTATGTCACTTTAGAAATGTTGATATGATATGATAAAGTATTCGTGGTTTGCAGAAACGTACAATGCCAGCATTTTCTTCTGGTGACAGGGTTTATCTGACTACACTGTAACTTCTTACAAGGTCAGGTGGTTGAACCTTTCCAACAATCACCGACTTTCACCAGGGAGGCCGGTATTTGGTTCAGGAACGAATATAAAGCCAAACCCTGTTATTTTTTCCAAAACCCAACCATGTGCTTGTGTTGCCTAAACATAAACCATGTGTCTTTGTTTGCTTAACGTAACCACGTACATTTGTTGTTGAAGAAGAAACGTTAATTTGCAGTGTTGTAGCGACGTAGTGTGTGAATTGTGAAAGTATGCACACTGTACATTTCTTGTGAAAATGGAAGTGTACATTGAAAAAAGATTTTAAATGAATGTAACAGGCTGCAGTTGACACAATGTCCCACAACGTTAACAACCAACACACCCAGGTACCTTGCATGTCATATGTGGACATGGAAAGTCCATGACCAAGCATCAATACGTGGCGAGTTCGGAGAATGTATTGATCAAAAACATACCATGACACCACTGTGTTGTATCGGACCGAACCATGAATTCTGTGAGCTGTTACACCCTTACTGTGTAAGGTGCGTAGCCAGTTTTGTGAAACATTTTGTTAAAACACGTACAATCCACTATGCATGCATATATGTTACAAAGCTAGCATGTTAAAATTGTTAGCAAAACATGCCTTTGAATTTTCACCACAAAAAAAAAAAAAAAAAAAAACTATAGATAGAGCTTTATTACATTCAACAATCTGTCAGCTAATTCACTTTTATGCTAACTCACTGGCACAGTGCTTGCGAACTGTCCGAAATCTACTTTTTAAAGTACTCGAGACAAATTCCAAACTGATGCCAAAAAACAACAACAATAGAAGAAGGAGTTTCGCAAACACATGAAGCTCACGAAGAAGAAAGAATGAATAGACTTCCGGTTTACTCACATATGTACACAAAGCTGTGTGGAAATGAGGCGTAAATAGGCAACTATTTGTGCTAACACATTAACAGTAACAAATGTATATACTATGGCTAACAGCTAGTTAGGCTGTATCAAAACAGTGGGCATGCCATGGCCTCAAAATGGAACGTAGCCACACTGTGCACTGGTTCAACCCTTCCAACACATCTGTGTAGCTTCACAGTGACATTTAACATACATTTTATTTTAATGCTACTGATTTTCTATTTAGGTCCGACATTAACTGAAAGTGATATTTACCTTTATGGCCAGATGAATAGATTGACCATGAACACGGGAAAGTAAAAGGCAGATGTGTGCATATATTTGAGCCCCTAAAGCTTTCAGTGTGTCTTCACTGTAGGCTGATGGGGTAATCCAATAAGAGCACTGTCTCAACACAGTGAAATGCTGAGGGGGAGTAAGGCACAGCGCCTGAGGGCCTCTGCCTCTGTCTCTAATGAGAGAAGAGGGAGGCGGATGCAAGGTCTCTTCTTCACAGACAGAACAACAGGCAACTAGTTAACCCTCTTCTTTCCGCTCAGCCTATACCTGGCTACCACCTCTGCTCTCCTCACTCCATCTGTCTCCACAGTTCCAAGCTCACTCCTCCACAGAGGAAGACTTAGTCCTGCAGACTGACTGTGCCTGCTTGTACCTAATTTAGAGAGCTGCTGTGTGGAAGTTGCCCAGGCTGCTACCCCCCTCTTTGTCTGGAAGCTTATGATTGTCTCAGCAAGTCAACTTCGATACCTGAAACAGTGCATGCTCCTGCAGTTTCTGACTGCTGCAGCAATATCCCTCAAGCCAGTCAGTGTGGCTGTTTGCAGTGATGTATAAGACACAATCAAAAGCCCGTGGCTTTAATTACACTCAGTCTGTCTTGAGTATTATAAGCAACCAACCACTAATTACCACAAGTGCTGGTGCACTTTGCTCCTGCTTATATAGCAGTATAAAAACCCAACTGATGAGAACAGACTAAGAGCTGCCTGGACCCAGTGATGAGGGGATGCAAAGAGGGAGCTTTCAACCCCAATCCCTGGGCGTAAATTACGTAACAATATAGTAAAATATTCATGACACACCATGGGGACGGTATCCTGCCTGCTCTGAAGTGCTGAGCAAACACTTCGCCCTCAGCCACTCTGAGACTGTGAGGAGGATAAGGAAAAGCCCAAAAGTAAGGAGCTGAAAAACAATTGCGAGCATGAAGCCAGTAACAGTCAGGGAGCAAATTCCTTCCCTCATGAGGACGGCAAGCAGCATTAACAGCATCATTGCCAAAATTATATTGTGTTTATCATATGCTTTCATGTGTGAGCTCTTTGTGTTTATTAAACCATCAAATACACATGAAAATTTGATGAAAGAAAAACAGCATGCAAAGAAACAAGGAACAGCAAGAAACCAGCAAACCTACTGTGAAGACACAAGCAGCGACTGATCAGAACAAAACACCTCCTAACAGCTTATTAATGTTTTAATTATTGTTCTGGATTCTCTACAAAACAAACCAGAGACTGTATTATATGCAAAAAAAGACTCTTCATCATCATCATCTCAACCCAGCAGTTAAGGTGACGAAAAGAAATCTAGGTTGAGAGGTTGAAGGAAGCCAAGTCCGACTTTTGAAGTCATTAGAGGAAGTGGTGAGCAGTGAAACCCTCCCGTCCTACTCACGTTTTTATGTGTCTTTAATGATAGAAAAAAGAGCCGGAGCCTGACAAGCCGAGCTGAGTCGTGCGAGAGTACAACCTTTGCATTAATTATTAGTCAATATCCTCACGGCAAAGCATAGAGGATTGTGTGTAATTATAGCAGAGTAGTTTCCTGATGGATCTTGCTGACTTTCACACTCTAAAATTAAAAAAGACCACACTGAAAGTTTAAAGTGACAAATATTTACAGGAGAAATTGCACCCCAGGAAATTATTACATTGTTTAATAGCATCAATCTGTTTTCTGTATCTCTTATCTGTGTTCGTGAGTTATTTAATTTTGAATATACCCAGGCTTCCTGAACTCATCTCCCTCTGCTTCAGTTACTCATTACCTGCATTTGCCACAGTGCCTTTGGACAACTGCCAGACAGTGAGTATAATTTTGTTCCCAACTCACCGGAAGTTCATGAATTTCCACCAGAACCGGGAGAAAATGAAAACTTGGCCACCTTAGTGTCCAATACACTTTACTTCACTCTAGGTTGCATTTTAACTGCGGTAGAGGCTCCTAATATGCTGCAGAGTTTTGTTTTGTTTTTTGAAATACTCAATAGGCGATTTGGTGGACTTTTCGCTGACTGATTTATTTTCTTCGGCTGTTGTCTCTTGTCTCTTTTGTTCTGCTTTAAAATGGAACTTGTGACATGGGATGTCGTATACATGATGTGCTTGGCATTCAAGTGGTCAGGTTGTGAGAACACTGCTGCTAGGCAATGGCAACACTTGCGTTTAGAAACCACCAAGGCCAATAATTTAGTAAGCTAGTGAGCAGGTAACGTGAGGCAGATCATGCAAGGAAAGGCCTAATGATGGAGGAAAAAGATGAAGCTTTTGAGAATACTAACATTTTCCTCAGACATAAAATTATGAGAAAGATGATAAGCTACCCAAAGTAAGATTTAATCAATCAACAAATTGATTCTTTTTACTGCAAAAGTTTCATTCATCAAAAGAAAAAAAAAATCACCTGAACAAAACACCAGTATTAAATCAAACAATCCAATCAAGTAGATTGGAGTATAATGCAACTGTGTAAAACACAGGATGGTGGATGTTGGCGATAATGAGCTAAATTAAGCACAGTGGGAACATTTTATCAACTTGTTTACATTATTAAATTTGTTGGCATGAAGATTAAATCCTGAAGAGAAAATTATAGAAACAAGGGCACAAATTAACTAAAACAAGGGGTTGATATGCATCAGGTTCGTGACAAGAAATCAAAGCACCGGGTCTACCTCATACACATGCAATGTCATCTTCTGACTCTGGTGGTATTAGTATTATTAAATATATTAAACACAGTATTATTCTTTTCACCTGGGGCCACTTCTAGGCCCCAGACAAATCATATTTCCATGGTTTCTTGTTTCCCTATCAGCGTGATTCATGAAAAATCGTTCCGGTTGTCGAGTGCAAAACAGAAGATAAGTCAATTAAAGGCTTTAAAAGCTTCCGTTCTCTACAGTGTTTATTTGAAACACTACAGGGATGAACATCAAGAGAAGATTTAACAAAGGTTGCCACCAGTGTTGTGAGTGGCATGGCTTCTTTATTTGCAAGTAATGCTATCTACTTGGCATTTGGTGTAACATTATGAAAACCAACACCAAAGAAAGAAAGAATTTAAAAGGAAGAAAGACAAAGACAAGCCAAGAATGAAGCCACACTGACATGGCTTGTCTGTTAGATACAATATGTAATATTACAATAGATAAAATACAACATTTTAGCTTAGTGGCATGGTGAGGCGTCTGTTTTTGAATAGGAGCTAGCTAGCAGCTCATTTGCGATTACTGCTGGTAATGTCTCTTGGTGTATGGACGACGTTGATGTGAAAACATCTTGGCCACCTCCAGTGTCGCCCCAGTGAGAAGCAGCTACATTTTTAGCCACAAAACCCCTGTTGGTGTTGTTTATAATGTTAGCACCACTACACACTGCTAACTGGGGTCCATGTCATTGGTTCGACAGCCCATTGGTTCGACATCCCATTAGTCCGACTGTCCGCGGTGCTGAACGGCCTGCCGCAACCGGCTTGAGGCGGAGCAGGCCCACGGCTTATGTGTTTTCACTTTCTTTTTCATTTTAACCCACACCATGATCTTTTCCTGACCCTAACCAAGTGGTTTTTGTGCCTAAACCTAACCAGACCTTAACCACAGGGCATCATGATGATTTCGGAACGGACTTCGGAACAATGAGTTTAATATGGTCGGAACAATGGGATGTCGAACCAATGGGCTGTCGAACCAATGGGCAGTTCCCGCTAACTGTGCCAGCAGAGCTAATAGTAGTTAACAATGCTAAAGGGGGTTTGCGGTTCGAAATTGAGCTGCTTACTCACCAGGGCAACCTGAGGGGAGGCCAAAGGGTGGACACAAGGGAATGCACACAGGAACGCTGTTGGTTCGTGATGGCATGACAAGCGGTAATTGCTGAATGAGCGGCACCGCTAGCTAGCCTCCACCCAACCTACGGGTACTGCAGTGGGCACTACATTTTTATGTATGTTTTTACGTCCCACCACACCCGGGTGGTGCACAGTGCAGTAATTTACAGAGTAGCAAAATGAACCTACAGACTGACATGTAATTTGGTTGTTAGGTTAACTGATTAACGGTCAACTGTTGACATCTCAAGTAAGAATGACTTCAGACCTACAACAATGATTATGGAAATCAAAATCCTAAGAAATAACTGTTATTCATTTATATATAATGTTTGTCAAAGCCACAGGGAGCCACTGGAGAGAGGCTAAAGAGATGCATGTGGCTGCGGAGCTGCAGGTTGCCTTCCCCTGATTTAGCTGATTATAGGTATGAAGAAAGAAAGGTGGGGTCACACATTTATGTTGTGCAATTACCACAGTGTTACATTTCCAAGCTGGAGAAACCCTTGTGTTTTCTGGGTTTTTCTGGGTTAGATTTTTTAAACAGCACCGCCAGGACCAACCTGCCTGTTTACCATCCTCATTTTATCCTGGGTGTGCTGCCGTGCCATGTTGGTGTTGCAAAATAAACCTGAAATGTGTCAGAAATATTTCATCATCCACTGACTCAAGACTTCCTGATACTTTTTAAAAAGCTGGAATGATGTGAGCTGTTCATGTAGAGACTGAACACCCTGTGATTTTTTTTTTACCCATCCACATTGGAGGTGGATGCATTTGCACATAACTCTATTACCTAAAAGCCTGTTCTTAACGCTTTTCCCTCCTTCCATCTGATCCCACTGCTGATGCAGAGAGTCAGACAGGAGCAGTTCATGGTTATTCTGCTGCAGCGCTGTGATATGCAGAACATGTTCAGCTAATGGCTGCTCACTCGGTACCTCACAGTGCTTGTATCATGTCACGGACATACTTGAGATTCTAGAATTGTCCCCAGCAATGGTGCAGACCATTCAATGCTTGCGTGACCATCCGCGATACTCTAAGTAAAGGAAATTGAAGCACAAACTCTCGAGTTTCCTGCTACGTGTGCAAGTTCCAAATATCAAAGTGTACGTGTCAGCTATCTCTTACTATGAGTGGTTTGGAGAAAGGTGGTTTTTAGTATCTCTCTTTTGAAATATAGTGCTTCCTGCTCGGAGTGAAGTGGCTGCATCCTGTAGCGTTCTCCTCTGTCCCTCAGTGGGATTTGTCCATCGTGCTCAAGGCCCTCTCAAGCAGACTGTTCAAGCCCACTGGGCAGATATCTTTTAAGGCCATTGTCCATCAAAAGAAAGGATTCCTGCTTGCTCTGACCTAAGCCTCGGGGGAGAATAACTCCTGCACCCTTTAAGTTCATCTCAGTTATTTGGCCTATCTGAATCTGAGTAGCACTATACGCACACAAAACTCACTCTCTGCCCAAGAACACTGAGTCTTGAATGGAGCAGCTCAATGCCCTTTAGAGAGAGAGCAAAAAAAAAAAAGCAAAAACTAAATAATTTGTTCCCACTGCAGGATTTGGCATGCTATTTGGAACACACAACAACTCACTGGCAAAATCCTGCCCAAACAGAGGGCCTGCCAATTAACTGTGTGAAGACGTCTTGCAAGCCAGTGAGTGGACAGAAACTCCTCTGGCGATTTAATGTGCCCTCCACAAGAAGTCTGGCAGTATTAACAGCCTTGTGTGGTGGAACATTTGGGGTTGGGTTTTGAGCCTCTCTAAATACACATTCAACACTGTCATGAGACCTGTGTGCGGACTGTTTTTGCTGCAAGCTGTGTTTTTTTCAGAGATGTAAAGGTGGCACAGATAGGATAGTTTAATTATTACTTTTTGGTCTTTTTTTGTCAAGGCTTTCCTGAACTGTGTTGCTGTCTCTCACACCCTCTGCTTGAGCAGAAAGTGATTGTGGACTGGTTGTTGATGACCTGCTGTGGAAACACCTCCCACAGGCTCAGTGCATATATAAAACAGTCCTGTGCAGGCTGAGAAAATGTTGGCATGTGACACAGAGTGCTGGAGCAGTGCACTGACCAAACTGTGTTTGTTGCACTGAGCAGTGAGACAGCCTCTGACTGTGTGAGATATGTCACCAGCTTCCTTTTTGCTCAGTGGTACTAATAATAATGCATTCCCCTGATGGTGTGACAGGTCACCAGAAGAAGACATGGAGGTCTGTGCAGTGATTCCCCTGGGATTTTTCCAGAAGCAATGCTGAAGTATGCGAGTTTTATTTTGTGCCACTGGAAGATATTTAGCATTTCCTCTGACACAAGACGGGCTTTAGACACATATTTGTAAACAGCACTAGATGTTGAATTACGTTTAATAAAATGCGCTCCACATCCCATATGCTGTTACAATCACACCTGCAGGTTGGGACAGATGTGACATTTGACATAAAGACCTTTTAAGGGCTGACTTTACAATGATGTCAATTTATTAGCTGGAGGCAAAACACGACTAACCACCACAGGGCTTTAGGCTATGTAGGAGTCTTAATATGTCATCTTGTTGTGTTATTGGGAGCCAGAATAGAAGTCATGGCTCAAAACTTACATTTTATTGCATACCAGCCGCCACTGCCCGTCAACAAAAACAAAGACACCTAACGTTAAATGCGCTAAAATGAAAGGACTGGACGGAGGCGATCCTCAAAAATGCTCATGTGCACCACTTCATATCAGGTGAGGGAAAAAGTATTTTCTGTTGTAGGGATGAATAACCTTATGTGTATTAAGGGTTATCGTGTCCACCTCATCAGAAATTGGGGAGGTATTAAGAGGAACATTGGATTTCTCCCTAACGCTAACCTTTTAGCGTGTTTGCAAACGTTGGCTTCGATAACAAAACAAACCGGAGGAAACCATTCAAGTGTCGTCCTCCTTTGTAAGATTGGCATAGTAATCAACCACAAAGCTTCCTGTGACATCCTCCATCCACTGAGTGAGAGCATACAGGTCGGCCAGTCTGGTCCTGTTGGTCAGTGTTTACTTTTTTAAGTAACACTCATGGTCCTGGAGACCATGAACGGTACAGTTTGTGCCAGAGTGCGCTCCGGCACTAGCAATGAATATTTCTTTCTACATTGTCTAAAACAAGCCAAAAGAACTTGCTAGCTAGTGGTAGCTAATGCCTGTGGAGAATTGTTTTGCCTCCAGTTAAGCCCCGCCCACCAAAAAAGGTCATACTGTTTACTAAGAGTAAAAGGTGTATAGTGTTTCAATAAATGTTATGACTGTAACATTACTTGTAAAAACAACTGATGACTGTTAACAAATGAAACGCAGATGCAGGTTACCTTTGTAAAAAATGTATCCAAATAGTTCAAGAAGTTTTGAGGAATGATATCAGAACCAGAAATTGTTACAGTTGCCCCCGGTCTCCCCTGATCAACCCTGCATTTCCAGTCGCAGAAACAAAATAACTCAAATTCTGGAGAAATAGAGATGATATATAAAGATGCTGTGCTGATCGTGTCGGCAAAACTCAGGACAAACAAAGCTAAATGTAAACACTGCGAACTAAAAAGGAAATCAAAGTTCCAGTGCCCACCAGGATACTCAGGTTGACACTTCTTTTATTGTCAGCTTACATTGAAAAAAAGGGGTTTTTTGTTTTTTAAATGCCACTGACAATAAAATAAGTGTCAACCTGAGTATCCTGGTGTGCATCGGAATTTTTATTTCCTTTTGGTTCAGTGTGGTTCATCTTGCATCGGCTGGCACCCAGGAGAGAAGCACAGCATGCACGGGGTATCTTCAGTTCTTTGGACAACTAAATGTAAACACTGTCAGAAAACAGCAGTGTTTTGCAGTCTCTACATAAGCGTTCAGTGCGGTGTGTGTGTGTGTGTGTTTGTGTTGAGTGAGAGTCGTGTGTCTGCACTCGGGACAGGCAGGTGAGCTGGATGTCAGGTTGGCAGTAAACCATGAATGTAACAGTGAATGTTCAGTGTGAGCTACAGTTTGTCAGTGAAGCTTTAAAGTGGCATGTAGAGAATTTGCTTACCGTGTTTTGCGTCATCTGATCAGCTCCTCTGATCAGCCTTCAAACTATTTCATAAGGAACATTAGCCAATATAATCGATGGCTGATCAGTCGGAGCACCCTTATCTGAGGGTGTTCAGTAATCCTTGCTCATCCCTGATTCTGGCTGCTTGAAGTAGTAATGGTGAATTAATTGTGTATTGGGAGATTTCTATATAGCTACATCGCTAATTAATTAGCAGGGCGGAGCAGCGCAGCTAAATGCATAAAGAGGAAGCACTGCTATGTTTTGTGATGGCTGGATACCGACGCCAGCCTTGTGTTAGGTAGTTCATTCTTCACTTTTAAAGAGCAGTAAGGATGTAGGAATGTAGCATTTCTTCTGGCTGACATGTGACATGTCAATCACGTTTGTGTTGTGACGTATTGTATTGTTCATCCTCTTGGCCTCTGCTGAGCAGTTAGTCGGCCCCAGAATGGCGGCAGTCAGGTGAGACGCAATCAATGTAACAGCGGGGAATTCAGTCTTCCTCTTCTATAGGACCCTTTTAAAAAGATGAAGCCTGTGTGAATAGAACAATGGCTTCATATGGTATTTCTTGCTATTTGAAGATAAATGGAAGCTCAAGCAGTGTTCTCTGCCACTCCACTTCCAAAAGCTAAATGGATGATGAATAGGGAAGGTGAGGACGTTATATACGAGGGCTGACCCCTGAGAGTCGGAGATTCAAGTCATCAGCCGAAGACCCCTCAGTCCACTGAGATTCCTTCAAGTCAATCAGTTGGGTTTTGTTTCTTTGTCAGTCAGTGTGCCGTGCACTTCTTGGTACATTTCGGTCCCCAGATTTAGCTGCAGATTGAGCACTCCTCGCTTTCAGGCTGCCCTCTTGTACAGGCAGCTAGAGACCCAGACCCAGGGTGAGTCTGAGTGAGATGGAGGCTGCTGCCCAGAGGAGGAGAGGCTTTGCCTGGTCGATCTCTGAGATAACGTTATCTTCTGCCTTCTGCTTATAAGTGGTAAATTTACCAGCTCACAGCAACTTAATATCACACAGTCCCTGGCTTTGTTTGCTATCAGTTGTTGGCAAAAAAGAAAAAAGCATTTGTACATATTCGATCTGTCGTTTGCATAATGGAGGGCTGACATGGCTTGTTTAGAATATAATGTGAACATCACAGTCACCCTGAACATCTCGTCAAACCCTGTTCAAACTCTTAAAGTGTATACGAAAAAAAGGACAACCACAACTGATTCAAACCGACACATGGGTTAAACAGTTACATACATGCACGTTTTTAAGTCAGATGATTCATTAAATCAAGTCTTTCCAAGCTTAAAGAGCCTATAAGTGTTCCTCATTTGTGTTTGTAGAGCAGGGGTTACAACACATAACCACTGTCTTCTCACCGCTGCCATGGATATTGGGATATTATAAAAAAGGGACAACCTGTTTTGACACAGTCCTTATGCTCATTAATTCGGTTGTGGCCTGTAGTTTGGTTTGACAGCCCTGAGCAGGTATTACAAAAGTCCTGTCATATATTGTTTATGTGTTGTTCTCATTTGCACATTATATTTGCATCTGCTGAGCCAACACAACACTGAGGCTCATTTTATGCACTATATCCAATAGCAGGCGCAGTGAGCTCATGGTGTCATGCATGGCTTCCCTGAATTAATTAGAAGAAGGCAACACTAAGGACTCCTGGCAAATTAATGTCATTAGTGAGGAGAATTATGGTGTAATGATCAGTGCCTAGTTTTCTGGACAGTGGGAGAAAAATAATGTGGTTTAAGCTTCTGAGGAAAATAAAAAAAAAAAAGGTCATAAGAGAAGCAGTAAGAACACAGAGTGGCAAATGCTGAATGAAGAGTGTATGTGTTTGTGTGTGTATGTTTATTCCATTAAAGTGAACTTTGGTCACGGTGTGGTGATATGGAGGCAGCGTCAGATTGAAATTCAAAGTTTCCCTTTTATGTTGTTTTCAACTAAAAGTCTGATCTGCAAAAAATATGTTGTGGGGAATTTCCTGCACAGTGCCAGACCCGGCACATTTGGTGCCCTAGGCAAGTTCCCCTGGTCCCATCTCTTGTTATGTGCCAAATATATGTTAGGAAAAAAATCAGTAACAAAGTATTTTTACATCAAAATTCCTGTCTTTTCTCTTTCTGTTAAAGCAGGTTAAGTGGTTTTCAATGTTTGATGACTCATCCCGCTCTCAGGGGCGTTTACAAAAGTTCATAAAATCAAAGAGACTTCACCACCTCACTATTTGTGGGTTGTAGTAGCTCACAGAGCAGTACAAAGAGAGATAGGAGGAGATTTGTGTTTGGATATCAGTGGGCAAAAGCTTTGTTTTCATTTTCAAAACAATGTGGTGGAGGTCTGATTCATTAATCTCTTTCCTGTCCTCCTCCAAAACTAACAGCGAATTCCATAGCTGTTTGATTCGGTTCAATCGAATTCAAGTTTGTTTGCCCCGTAAGTCGGTTCGTTTGGGCAGGTGTGAACACAGCAATCACACTCAGGTGCACACCAAAACAACCGGACCGAAATCACACTCAGGTGCACACCAAAACAACCGGACCGAGACCTTCTTGAAGAGGTGGCGGAGGTGGTGGAGGTCCAGTTACAAACAAACTCTGGTGCAGTTNTCCCTCCATTGTGACATTAGAAAGTGTCACATTTATCTTGCAAGTGTACTCTTCTTCAACGTTTGGTTTACTTCCTGGATTTTTCCCACATGGAAATTCTGACCAGTCAAGA
Source organism: Epinephelus moara (assembly GCF_006386435.1). Lineage (NCBI taxonomy): Eukaryota > Metazoa > Chordata > Actinopteri > Perciformes > Serranidae > Epinephelus > Epinephelus moara. The sequence goes on along the minus strand of NC_065521.1, from coordinate 36,209,040 downwards.
GCAGCTTTCTCGTGCAACGCATTTTATCTGGTCCGCTTGTAAATGCTGCCGTGAGAACACAAACCAACTCTAGGCAATTATACAACTTTAAAACAAAATCAGTCCCAAAGCAAGACAATGCTAGGTCTGAAAGCACCCTAAGCCTGCCCATGTTTTAGCGGTTCACTCAAATAAAAAAAATGTGATTTAAATCCATCTTATAACTGTGCACCGCTCAAATATTATATTTCACTGGGAGGCATGTCACAGGTTTCACAGGGACTTTAAGGTGACTGCATTGCCAGGGCCTGAGGAGGCACCCCCAATTCTAGGTCTCTGGATAATTTTTTAAAATTTGTTTGGGGGACAGATTTTTATGCTATTCCCCTCTGGGTGGCACACTGTGTCGCCTATAGGAAGATCCACCACTCATCCTGCAGGAAACTTTTTAATATACCCATGCACTAAAAGCATGATGAGAAAGATACTGAAGAAAAGTAAAGTAAGATGCTGTGGGAGAAACTGACCTTGAAGAGACGCAAAATGTTGGCTACCATGATTGACACGGAGCTGGCAGACGCACCAATCACTCCCACCACTCTCTCAGGCTTAGTGATGATGGGCGGCCCTCCGCTGAGACACTTGACATCAGTTGAGTCCTTCTCAATCAGCGCCTGAACGAATGTCAGTGACTGCTCCAGTGCATGGGTGTCCCGGGAGCAGGTGTCCAGGATGCGCGCCCCCAGAGTGATATTAGGCAGCAGCTCATTGTCATTATTGATACGATCCAGGGCAAATAACATGGCCTCCAGCCTATGGATCCCTTTCTCCTTCTTCAGCTCCCCACAGGCTTTGCCGTCGTTTCCCCTTGCATGCACTGGAAACAGCCCACCCAGAGATATGTCCCCATCAATGCGTATTGAATTGAGGTGTGTGTGGCCTGGCATTTTGGGCTTGGCTGCCAAGGCGATCGAGAAATAACAAGGCAGCAGCAGCAGCAGCACCCAGCAGCAGACACCTCTGTTGCAGCCAATCCACGCTCTCTCAAAGCCTCCTCGCAGAGTCATAATGAAAGGCTAAATCCGCATCCAAATACAAATTCAAGTCCTTTGAAAATGAAAGAGGTGTGCGCACATACACCCACACACACATACAAATGTCCTGAAGGTTAGCCGCAATGTTTTTCAGAGCACAGTCGTTCTTCAGAAGTCTCTTCTCATGGTTTCTAGCTCTGACACAAACTGGGTAATACTAATTATGCAGCCCTTGCTCTCTTTATCTCTTTCTTCTCTCCTCTTTGTGTTTCACTCTTTTTCCCACACCTGAGAGTGACTACATGCAGTAACTAAACAGCACAGGGCGAGCTGAGCCAGAGTCCACACAGAGTGTTCTCATAAGGCAAGAACAAAGGTGGAAAGTTAGCCTCTCTTCTCCGCTTCTCCAGGATCACTCGGGTGCATTTAGCTCTGCTTTTGGTCCTTCAAGCAGGAAGAAAGTCACCAGCTGACCCAGCGGGTTCCTCTGCAGGCTCCTGAAAGAAAGAGAGAAGAGGTGTGAGAAGAAAGGAAACACCAGAAAGAGCAACAATAGCTCAGTGCAGCCTTGTATTAGCCTCCAACACAGTCCAACTTAAGTCAGGGGATGGGAGACAAGCTGCTATGTCACACTCTCCATATTTTAATTGATATCATACTCAGAGCAGCAGAGCACATTTGCATTGAACAGTTCAAGATCCAAATTATTTTCTGGATCTGAAAATTCAAGCATAAATAATACCTGGACCCAGCAGCTCCACACAGGAAATCTGTTCTGTGTTGCACCCATGCATCCACTGCTTTCAGAGCACCGCAATAAATTATTTCTATGTGCCTTGAGCATAACTGATTTGCTGCTGCTTGGCACCGCTCCATAGACTTCATAACCGCACAGTGCTCTGCTCATGTAGATCCTCTCCAGACTGTTTTAGCAAAAGGTTATGAAATACAGTGCTAAATTAAGAGCATGGGATTCTGGTAATCAAAGAAACAATATTCCTCGGGTTATGAACACATCTGCTCTTTGCACATTTGATCCCTCGCTGTCTCTCCTTCCCCTTATATCAATAGTGGTGATGGGTACTGTGTGTGTGTGTGTGTATATGTGTGTGCGCTCTCTCAACAGTAGGCCTGCTTCTCCCACAGTGCCAGACTAATAGAGCAGAGGATCTGGACACAGTGGGAGAGTCCTGCAGCCCTCCCTCTTTCTCCCTCTCAATTGACCATCTCTCACACACACACGTATCTGTGAGGCTTTACTTCATGCTGCTTTTGTATGCTAACATACAGCCTCCCGCCGCGGTGTGGCCTGTAACAGAGGACACAGAGGGCAAAAGCTCGTTCAGGACCTGAAAGTTGTGCTACCTTGTAGCAGCTGTCAAACCCATCGCTGTGGAGAAGTGATATTGTGCAGTTATTTTAATGGGGATGGAGGTGTGGAGGCTGGCAGTGACTGCACCGGCTTCTCTAATGTTGAGTACATATTTGTAGAACAAACTCATTGACGTAGAGGTGCCAAGAGATTCGCCAGGACTCATGAATTAAAGACAGCATCACCTTCTGTCTTGTCACGTGTGCGTCTTTGCTTTCTTTAACTTTGGACATCAAATCAAATAATAAAGATGCCCTGCTCTAACACTACACAGTGGCCTGTCTTGTGCTGCTTCTCCCATCCTGCTGAGAACCAAAAAACAGCATCCATAATGGATGAAGATCTACCAGTCGCTGCAAAACATCTCGTTCTAGGGGGAAGCCTCGAAGAGAAGGATGAGGGAAGGGCGACAATGCAGGCTTGGCCTTTAGTGAAAGAGTTATAAACAGACAAACAGGTAGGGAAGGAAACTGCTGCTCAAAGTGGTGTCTGGGTAATGATGATGGAGCGACACCTGCTTTTTAACCACCATTACAAAAGCACCACGTAGCAGGAAAATGGCCTCTGTTGTATGGACCATAATCATTCTCCAGAGCACTCTGAGCTTTACTCTGAAAAGATTTGCAGCATGGGTGGCCCTGAAAATTGCTTTTTAATTTGACGATTGCATTTCTCTTTGTGGGCATTTTGGTAATAATGTTGTTTGATAATTTTCAACGAGATCATAATCTTAGCCTGAAAATTACGGAGAGGAGCTGCAGGCAAGGAATTTGCATCTTATTTCAAATCACCTTATCCTTCATCATTGTGATTACAAACTAATAAAGCTACAATCGTGGATAATTACAGCACACCGCCGAACAAAACAACCAGATAAATGTGTTTAGTGCTGGACAATACTGCGGTAATTGAGTCACGTTTTAAGAACAAGCCTTGACATCTGAGAGATGAAGTCCTCCCCGCCTCTCAAGATCTTTTTGGAAGGGGTGGACAGCAGTGCCCCTTCACTGTCATCACTCTGTGAAACACTGCGTGCACAGTGGCAGCTTTACCAGATGTTTAGTCACAAGGCCCAGATGGGCAGAGCAGATAAACATCAGCTGTCTGCAGAGAGCAGGAGTTAGGGGAAATTGCAGAATCCACACAGCAACCGTCTCCCCTCACTGTGACGAGGAGGAACTCCGGCTTCCTCTGCACTCGACCGCAGTCCCCCGCTGCTGTGTGCACTGCCACACTGATGGCTGACACAGCTGTAGGCTTTACTCCACGAAGGGTTTCTCTGAGATGGAAACATACATTGCCTGGAATAAACTTTTTAATACACTATTTACTGGAGTGTGTCTCGCATTTATGAGACAGGAATGGCTTTTTTTTTTTGTCAGCGTTTGTGTGCTTTCCACACAGTTAAGAGAGTGGGGACCAATCATTAAGGTTCAATTAACTCCTATTAAAGTCTGCTTGTTTACACTGTAGGGCAAATTAATCAGATTCTTATGGGTAAATCGTCGATAAAGCCATCTCAATGCTCAATGCACAGATAATTTACAACATGTTTTGCACTTTAAATGGGCTTAAAATAAAGGTAAAAGTGTTGATGAGCACAGAGTAAGCAGCAATTTCAGGTCATTTCATTCTCTCTAAAAACATCAATAATACATTAAATGTAGCATCATATTTTACAACTGCCATCAAACGACACTTGTGTAGAAAGTCTGCATGAATAGATTTTTTAAGACGCTTTAAAATCTATCTTGGTAATTGTTTCTAGAGCAATTAGCTGCATGTGTTTGGAATTTTTTTGAATAAAGGCTCTTTTTCAGCAGTGCCACACACACACACACACACACACACACACACACACACACACACACACACACACACACACATTCTGTTCTGACATTTTAATTGAGTGCAATTTACTTAAATTTGTTACAAGCATGGGAAAGTTTAATGCCCACTAGGGAGTTTCTCTTGGGGATTTAACTAAGTATTGGAGTACTGGAAAAAGATTAAATGCTAAAAATGAAGGGACACACAAGAACTGCCTCTGAAACAGTTCAGAGAAGTACAAACCTCTTTCTCTGCCAAATGATCAACGATTGCCGACGGCGATTCTAAATTTTGAATCAGCCTTTGGCCACTCGCCAGCCAACACCAAGGCGGAAAGACAAGCAAACTCCCACCAAGCCAGACTGCTTCGGAGGCAACTCGGCCAATAATTAGCTGAATCATTTCAGCTATTGTTTATGTAGCATCAAAGCCATCTTTGCACAGACAGAGCACAGCGTCTCATACTCTAAAAAACAGCACCCACCGGAGGGGAAAACAATCAGCACCACAATATGCAACCAAGGGCTGAAACATTGACAGAATGCCTGCAGCTAGCTAAAACCTTCAATTTCAGCATGTCAAGGAATTATTTTAGGATGCTAAGTCTAGCAGAGAGGAAAAGGTATATTCAAAAATCCAATATTGTCGAACCCAGAGTGGGGGAGCCGTTCTGTGCGGAGCCTGCATGCTCTCCTTGTGTCAGCGTAAGCTTTCTCTGGATACTCCAGCTTCCTCCCACAGTCCAAAGACATGCAGGTTAGGCTCATTGGTGACTCTAAATTGTCCGTAGGTGTGAATGTGAGCGTGAATGGTTGACTGTCACTAGACTGGCGACCTGTCCAGGGTGTCCCCATAGTCAGCTGGGATAGGCTCCAGCCCCTGCTACCCCCAACAGGATAAGCTGTTACAGACAATGTACGATGAAATGAACTAATTTATGAGTCCCTTTCTTCCTGCTGATGCCTATTGTCAGGTGTATCCGAACTTTTTTTTAATGGGGGCCAGATTAGATCAGCTGAGCTCTATTCGTATGGGTTGTAAAAAATAAAATAACACATACTAATGGGAGAAACACAACTGTTTCATATCTCAGTGAGAAAGAATTCAACTTTCCACCGCTCCTGAAAGCAGCAGCCCTCTCTATTGTCTTTATGCTATTTGGTGTGGCCGTATCCACCACTGAAAAGGAAATGTCTGCTGTTAGGTAACCATTTGCTTGTATACCATCTGTTAATGAAAACACATTAGTTCCACATACGTAGTTTCTATTTGGTGCATGTCTACAAACTGTATGATAGTCCTGCCACCATGAGGTTAAAAGAAAAAATACACAATATTGCTTGACTAACCAATATTGTGTGGCAGGCCATGTAGTGCATGATTTGAAAGACAAACCGCTAGCTGTTTAAAATCAGTCCGAGGGCCATGATTCACTTCTTGACCAAACTTTGGACGTGCCTGCCTTACAGCTCATTGCGTGCATCACCTTGTGTCTTCTTAAAGGCTCAGTATTTCAGTTTGGTGGCTTATAAAAACTTAGTTCTGGGTTCTTTATCGTGTAGGTAGTGCATTCCACCACAGAGCAGCCTTTAGGCATTTTTCTGTTTTCTAGCTGAAGTGACAAGGAGACACCTCTATGCAATAAGGAGATACATTCATCAAATACAAAGTCATTGGAGATAGGCCGTAAGGTGAATCAGAAAAAGTCTCACAGAAACTGATTTCCTCTCCGACATCTGGGGACTACACGATCTTTACTTCATAAAAAAGATCGATACATGTTCAGCTAATCAGCGGGAGTTCGTAGCTCATAACCCCGCAAGAGTCCTGTGATCGGGGTCGTAATTCAGCACTTGTTCCGTCTGAGCGTAATGAGATTTGGTACGCGAGTGGTGGCACGGCCGTCACGTGATCGCGCTACACCAATAAGGTACCCGCATTTCGTGTCGCCATGGTTATACGGTTGGTGTTTACACAAGCAACAGCAGTAAAGCACTTGAACCAAGCAATGACACCCTGAGTGCATCTTATACCTACATCCACAATTACCTGCCAGTGTTATTATATCCCATCCCATCCCATCCCATCCCATCCCATCCCTCACCGTGAGGGAGGTTCTTCAAATATGGCACAAACGACCACTTGGATTCAACAATGACCTGATTAGAATTTGGTCACTGTGATGGCCACAACTCAGGAATTCATGTGCAAATTATGACACAATTTCAAATGTCATATGTTGTACAAATGTCTAATTTGATAGAATAATGAAGTGATTTTATATCCCAAAACAAAAGGTCAGCTTCACTGTCACATCATAATGCTCTGCTAAGATACTTTTCTGGCCATTATCCAACATCATATCTGAGGAACAGAAGAGGAGACATTTGGTCAGATGCTGAACCGGTGACACTAATCATGGAACTGTGGTGACTGTGTACCGTAATGATTTATTCTGTGCATGCAACATCTACTGTATATCTTGCCGTCCTGGGAGAGGGATCCTTCCTCTGTTGTCTTTCCAGAGATTTCTTCCATTTTGGCAATTAATGGGAGCTGTTCCTCATCTGAGTCGAGGGTCTAAGGAAATAGGATGTTTGCTGTACAGATTGTGAAGCCTCTTTAGGCAAATTTTTGATTTGTGATAAAGGTATTTTACTTGACTACTTCTGATAGAGGACAATACGTTCAATGATGACAGTACTTCAAATATGGATGCTGCTGCAAAGATGCTACAAACTCTGAAACATGGATGCCTCACACATGAGTCATAAATATAAACTGCAACTTCACTGGTTGGCAGAGGCGTACAACTGTGAGGCGATAATTCTAGTTTAGTGTTTGATGGTGTAATGTTTTAATGTTTTATTCATTCTCTCTAAACTCCGAAAAGCACCAAAGAAATGCAGCGAGACACACCCCTCGATTTTACATCCTGTCATCTCTGCAAAGCCTCACAATGACATGCGTCCTGCTAATAGGTCTGTCACAGGGTAGCTGGGACCGTCTGACAGTGATGTCCTAATCCGACAGGGAACCGCTGTTTTGGCCGTTCTGCTTCAGCAGAGGAGATACTTAGGCCCAAAAGACCAATATGATCACAGTTGAGAATGGAGATAAAGTCCTCAGTACAGAGAGTTTTACACTGTCTGTCTGTCTGTCTGTCTGTCTGATTGCTCGTTTGCTAGGATACATAGACTGTTTTTGTAGCTGCGGATTTGTTACTCATTTGTCCCTCATGTTCACTCGCATTTTCACCATCTTTTTTTATCGTAAACAATCAGGTACTATAGAAGTTCACCTGTATGTGAGAAGAAAATGAGAGCTGAGGAGACTAGAAATTGTTGCGGCAGCTCCTCGTGACTCAATGCGCAGCACTTTTAAAGTAATTGTCATTTTCATGTCGTTGTCTCTTTTTTAAAACCCCAGCAATCCATCAGAGGAGAGAATTGTAACGTTTAGCTGCCTCTGTATCATTTTTCCGTGACATAAGACAGTTTCTGTGTGAGTTTCTGCTGAGAGTTAAAAGAAACGGGAGCTTAATTATTATTGGCGTCAAACTGATGACTGTGACTATTGTTTTTTAGACAATAAAGGCAGCGGGGGGGAAAAGTGTCCTCATTGCCAGGGAGAGTAGTGACAGATCTTGTAAAAGCAGTGACTCACTGGCTGTGGTGTTTTGAGAAGAATGCAGTTTATTTACACCTCAGTATATTGTAGGAAGACAGAATAATCTCCTCCTACAATATATAGAATGAAGAAAAAAATGTTCTGTAAATAGGTTTATGTGTGTAATTGATATCTGGGGCATTTCCTAGGATAGCAAAGGTATGATCTAGGCCTGGGCGATATATGGACAACGATTCATATCTCAGTATTTACAGGCTGACTGGCGTTACATGATATATATCTTGGTATTTTCTACGAAAGAGGCAACATGTTTTCAGTTGCAAGTCAAAGCCACATTTGAGATGTCACAGGCACTTTGTATAAAAACAGACTGTGATCAAAATAAAATGCAAAGACAGGGATAATCAAGACCAACATTTAGAACCGCTAACCGATGTAATCTTGCCCATGTCGGTAATTTCGGTCTTCATTTAAACTCTCCCCACTGTGTGTGTCCCTTAAAAATGTACTACTGTGTGTGTAGTCACGTGACTCTGCCCCGTCCAGTCCGCGACCTGGAAGCAACATGGAGGAGAACCCAAACACAGAGCCAACTAAGCAACTTGAGCAGCTTGTACCAAAAATAAATGCTGTGTCCGTCATTTGGATACATTTTGGCTATTGTGAAGACGACACCGAACAGAAAGAAATCAGATGTAAACACTGCGGAAAAAAACGTTTCAGCAACCAAAGGTAATACCACCGATCTGCTTCAGCACTTGGAGAACAATCACGTAAAGAAAGAGACTGACAAGTGCCCAGCAACAAGTCCCTCCACAAAGCAGCTCTCAATAACACAGGTGTTTACAAAGCCTACATAACATGAAAAAGATCCACGAAAATAGTTTATCTGTGTGTTTACTTCAGTTACTTTAAAATCACAATGATATGCACTCTTTTGTTAGAAAAAATACCTCAGCTTTAATAGTTGATGGTACAAACCTTGTCCATGAAAACAAAATAATCGTTCATTAATTGTAATCGAGGTAAAATGTTCAATTAATCGTGATAGTGATTTGAGGCCATATCGCCTAGCCCTAACTCTGCCTCCAGAGCACCTCCGGCCTAAACCTAATTAACTCCATCCACAAAGGAAACAAGTATTAGCCAATCAGAGGGAGAGTAGGATGGGTCTTGCCTTTGCTTTCCTAGGAAATGCAGATTTGCATACATGTTGCCAGTGTTGCTGTGTAGGCAGTTAGTTCGCTGTGGGGTTCAACTACAGCCCTTTATCTGTTGACATTTTGGAAAACTGGCGCCATTAAAAGTGTGCCAAATCAGCAAATAGCACTTCCTGTCTGCAGTGTAACCATTAATGTAAAGTCAACTATCACTGGTTTACTTTATTACTTAATAAAACTTAAACATGCAATGATTCTTATGCAACTTCTGGAGTTATACAGCTAGATCTCTGAGCACATTTATGGATGTTTATTCATGATGGACAGCGGAAATAGTGACATCCTGGGGAAGTGTACATCACACTGAATCTAAACATATGTGCATCATGTCTGTGTGCTCAGATTTGCCAGAGTTACAACTCAGAGAAGGAGTATGTATTTTAAGCATTTGTGGCAATCAGGCGCTAATGGATTTAATACAGTACCTTAATGAACTGCCTTTCATCTAATGCAGCATCTTTGTCTTCCTCCTCCAACTCTCCTGCACCTGGGCTAGACAATGAGATGATCTCGGATGCTACATAGTTTTCTTTTAAGAGCACAGAGTAACCTTTGTGGATGCAAATACTCTGAGTCACTGTCACATTAAATCCGGGTGAAACGTTCCTTGTATGATGAGTCACATTCAAGGTAGCGGAGACAGGCAACAAGGATACAAGGGTGTGGGGGCACAGAAAGTGCCTGAAAGAAAGGGAGAGCAGAGGGGAGTGTGCACAAAGCTTCATTACATGCATTGTAACTCTATATACTAGGCTATCTGCATTCATCCCATCTCCATAGCAGACATCAGACACCCACCTCAAAGCTAATTCCCCTTTTCTCCATTACCCTCTTCCCCCTCTCCAGGACACTGTCCATTAGCTCACTCAACCGGAGCTGGAGATATTAGGGGCCAATTCATATTCGCTCATTAACACTTTCTTCATGCAAAATGCAGATTCCATTAACAAACAGTCTGTGTTGCTGCCCTGGGCTAGCAGGGAAGATGATTCAAGACTTCTGTGGAGAACGTCTAACTGTGAAAATGCAGCGTGAGTCAAAACAACTCTTTAAAGAGGTCGTAATAATGAGATTATAGATTAGCATTTTATATCCGAATCATATGGTGTCTTTGTTACTGAAAATGATTCCAAATGGGATTCAGGTTTCCTTTTTATGTGAATAGGACCTATTATGCTCATTTACACCTGCATTTTGAGTATCATCAAGAACAGCATGGATTGCATGTGACATTGAGGCCGGTTATACATCCCCCTTTGTTCTCCACACATGACAGAAACAATAGAAGGCATTGGACGTTCTTTTGTTGTGCTTGCACTTTCAAAAATAACATAACATTACGCTCATTTTTAGGATCATAGTTGCATTTTCAGTATTAACTAGAACATGTTTAAATGCTTTAATCTTAAAGAAACACTTTTTTTCCTCACACTGTCTGTGCTGAACACCTGTATTCACCTGCTGTCTGAAACACTGAGTTTTAGCACCTGTTATTTTGAGCCCCTCCCTTCCGAAAAAGCCAAGTCTGCTCTGATTGGTCAGCATTTGACTGTAATGGACATTAATGGCACATTGGACCATGAAGAATCACCAGTAAAAGACATGTTTCAGCAGTAATATGATCGGAAATCAGGGGGAAATGAATAAAATCAGCAACCAAGATTAGCTTACATTTTTCTCTGGCATTAGCATGTAGCTACATGTATGTTAGCATTGTTTTTGCAGCTGGAAAATGACTGTAACAGAGGATAGCGACACTTTCTACCAACAAAAGCCACCAATTTTAGCTTCTAAACACAACTGGACATGTTCCACCAAGAAGATGATCCAAAATCAGAAAGAAATTTACAACATCAGCTACCAAGTTTACATGTTTCCCTGACGTTAGCATGTAGCTTCACCTAGCAGTGTAGCCTATATAATGTAAACCCTTGATTCCTAAAACCTGGAAATGAGTTAGCATTTTAGCACTCCCGATTCCCTCGTCTAAAAGTAAATGGGTTTTTTGAACGAGTTTTTGGTGCCATGAAATAAGGTCTGTTGTTAACACAAGCTTAAAAGACTGTCACATTTTGTTCTACAACATAAAATATGTCAGTAAATACCCCACTTGTGAATTTTGAAGCTTCTAAGTGTCTTAAAGAAAGGTGGTTGCTAACAAGTGGCTAAATGCGACTAGAGAACATCATCATGTCGAACATGGCTTCACAGCCTGGTCGGGATGTTTATGCGACCGTGGTTTGGTTTGTTTATAGCCTAACGTTAGCTTTTCACTGCTGGCGATTGCATTTGGGATATAAAAATAATCATAAAAGTGGTGTTTATTTGTGATTATCTTGCTGAACAAATCCTATAAACACCATAAATGTTTGTTTGCCACAGAGCTTATTTTCTGCAATAATCCATGATCCAAAATTCAATGGAAAATTACCAGGGCAAAGCTAACGTCCATGTTGGCGTACAAAAAAATGTCCTGGAGCAGATGACCAAATGACTATGACTTAATACTGTAGCCAGAGTAGAAATAACCATTGGAAACAGAACAATGTGAAGCCTGAGATTGTTACTCACAGAGATTACTTTTACATGCATTTACCTCATTACTGGAAACTTTGGCCACGTTTATTATGAACATCCATCATTGTAACACTATATATAAGACACAACATATGGAAAAGCATAATTCAGTTAACAAATCTAAGAATACAGGCTGCATGTGGACAGATACACGAGTATCTTCTGTGCATGAACAAATATCTTCCTCTCATCTGAAACACCTTTGTTGCCTACAGAGATCAGGATGATATAAATTAATCCCTAAATTGAACTGCTGGTCAGATGCTGTGTTGCAGCAGTTAAATGACCCTTTAAACAGATTCTGTTCCACATGACGCAATTTCCACTATGTGTGGTTTAAAACCGTGTCTCCTCCTCACTGCACGTATGTAAAATGTGAATTATTCATGGCTAAATCCTTCAAGGCTTTGCCAACATATGCGCAATTAATGGTGGAAGGCTCGCAGGGGTGAGGGAAAGATATGACTTTGCCCTGGTGTTTCCTTTTTGAGAGGGAGATAAGGAATGTTTGTGCGAAAGGCAGTGAAGCAGTGAACAAGAGGCACTAGCTGAGGCTTTGTGTGTGTCCCACTTTGCTTGAACTAATTTTTCATGTCGCACTACAGTTTACAACATCAACACACAAAAGCACCCTTTGAGCTTTGCCGTTGAGGAGCCGGGTGCGGCGGTTCCTAAGTGCTTGAATCAGGATGTCCTAAATGTGCCAAATGAGACAGACTTAAGGAGTGGACAGTGTGAAGAATCAGCAACAGTGTGATGCTTTTTATCCAAAAACTAGGCTGCAGACAAAGTCAGACAGGAACTACCCAAACAATCCATTATCTCATCAATACAGCTGATGATTGTTGCTTATAAATTGATGCTTGTTTGCTTTCGGTGCACCATGACTCAGACAGAAACCTTAATATAATCTCATCAGTCTAAACAGCATTGGTACAACAGTGCTGCAGATGTTGAACATGGGGCAGTTTTATCTTTTATCATGCTCCACATGTGGTGTTTTATTTGCCAGAGTTCCCAATCAAGTGAGACTGAATGCAACTGATTGAGCTGATTGATAGTCGAGCCAGATCATGCTGTGACACTTGTATCCTGGAGATCGATAAACTGGTGTCATACATGGCAGTATGAAGGATTAGAAAGACAGGCATGACACATGAAGTCAAAACGAGAGGAAAGACAAGAATTTGAATTAATATTTTGCATTGAATAGATAGTTTGCTGATTTTCAAACAGCTTTATATTATAACAATGTGGGTAGTATGTGTAAATGAACTGTGGTAAACTTCCCTTCATCTCGTCAGAGCCCAGATCTCCCTGCTCATCTCCCAGCTCAAATTATCATTGGTTTTAGGGCTGTTGCCTGAACTACAGATTGTACTTCTGCATATTCATATGCCCGCCACCATGGATACAAAGACTATAGAAGCGGATCGAGGAAGAGAGAGCTGCCCCTCTCTGTCTCTCAAGCTCAGATCAAACCATAAAAGCAGGCAGTGCTGATCAAAGATAAACCAAAATTCTGTTACTGTATTGCCCAATTCTCGCCTCTTCAGAAAGATATACTAGTATATTATTTGGCTGTAATAAGACTGAATCCAAATGTTCACGCTTGCAGACTCGCAGACTTTGCGTGCGAATTCCAGGAAAGTCCGGGAGTGCTGAGTGCTGTCCAAATCCACAATCCAACAAGTCCACAAGGGGCCTCAAGCGGACTTTTTGCAGACTCCCAGGGAGTCCGCTTGGGATGCAGACTTCAGCACTGATTTAATAACCCACAATTCATTGTAATACGGAGGTGACTGTGTTTTTTTTTTCAATCACCGAAAAAAAAACTTATGAATGTGTGAAATAGTTATTGATAGTTAGGTCTATTAATAAGCTACTTGAATTATGTAGGCCAGAAATTATATTCAACCACATCGTGATACAGAGATATGTAGAAGTACAGGCAGTAGAGGGAATGAAAATGAATTTTATTATTGCCTCTTGTTCATTTCATTTCATTTCATTTCATTTATTCCTTTTGACCCCTCCCCGGGGTATAAGGGGCAGACAACAAAAAATAACATTAACAAATCAGAACAGGTGGCAGCCAATGCACAGCAAAATAAATAAAACAGAATTTGTGTACATACATACAAGTCAAAGCAAATCAAGAGAAACTATTCAAGATTTTCTTTAAAAGTTTCAACAAATTTGACAAGACCTTTACTTTTCGAGATGACATTAACTTTTGAAACTTATAAATATTTGGATTTGCTCTATAGAACTGTCCGACCAACTCTCTTCTCTCTTTATCAAAAAAAGAACACACAAGTACATAATGATATTCGTCTCCTCGATTGCCAGTCAAACAAAGAGTACATTTCCGGGGGACATTTTCACGATCATACCTGCACTCAGAGATAGGTAACTTATGATTTCCACACCGAAACTTAGACAAACAAACTTTCGGCAGGTCTTAACATAATCAGATAAGGTTCAAAGGTGAAATCAGTTTTAAACAATTTATAACTATCACATAAAGGGTTACTTTGTAATTTCTCATGCCATCTCTGTAGTTCCATATCAGATAATCTACGTTCAATCATTGATTTTAAATATTTAGGGTTCATCCGTCCAGCGTCATGCCATAAGTACGATAAACCACAATCATCAAGAATATTTTTAACTTTGGAAATCCATTTACACTGAAAAATATTGTCATCATACAAAGTCTTGAAAACAATAAACACAGTCAAAGAGATTTTTGCTGTATTATGACTAATTAAATGTACCCAAAAGTTAATCATTCCCATGTTTACCTTTAAATCTAAACTATTTCGACCAAACTCTCCATAAATAATACAATTTGCTGTGCGTTTATTAACATTAAGTAAACATTTCAAGAAAGATCTGTGAAGCATTTCAATTTGATCAAGTTTATGAAATCCCCAGACTTCACTTCCATATAAAAGAATAGGCACTATAAGCTGGTCAAATAACTGTAATCTAGTAACTCTGTTTTCCAAAGAGAATAAAGCTCTTTTAGGTAGTTTAACTTGCTTAGCTATTGCTTTATCAAATCGTCCATTAAAATTAAATAACGTTCAAAGATAGTCATATTCAAAAGTAACTTCCAATTTATCTGAACCAAACTTAAATTCTGGGAGTATCCGTAATTTCCCCCTAGAGAAAATAACAACCTTTGTTTTGTCAGGCTGGGCAGTGTAATCGGCTAAAAAATTGGCCAAAAAACAACAAAAGAAGGTTTCTAATGTCAGTAATATATAGAGATGTATTAATACATTTATGTCCAGTTGCAAAAAACAGCTATACATGGGATTTATATCTGGTTATCTGCAGGGACAGATGAGTACGCACTGTTCATCGGCTTATATGACATATATGACAGCAACGATAGTTAAACGTTTCCACGACGACGAGTAAAACAGACTGTCTATCAACCGCTTGCAGTCTCTGCCCTCGCAGACTTTACGTGATGGCAGTAAATACATCACAATACATATAACTGAAGTCCGTGAAGGCTCAGTCCGCAGGTCCAGAAGGTGGACATTTGGAGCAAGTCTAAGAGAGTTTGTGAGCAGGAAGTGGCCGCCATACCATTTCTTGTATTGTTAAAATGGCGGCTGCAGATATTCGGATCGAACAGTAAAATTAAGCAGTGCTGATAAAATATGAACCAAGATTTTGTTACTGTGTTGCCTATTTCTACAAAAATCGACTTCAAAGTCCGGCACGCTTTCTGAGGGCCTAGGAAAAAGAGCCAAGCTGCATAACGTCACACACCAGCGGCAGCATTTATTGGTCTGGTGCGGCGCAGTACTTTCTGGTTGTTGTAGGTTCTCTACCTCTTGAGCAATAGTGACATGCTACAGCCCTTTTCTTTTGTTTTCTCTGGTCATGTAGCACCAATTTCAAAAATATTTGCATCTCTCTACTGCATAAACAGCCCAGTTTTATAAAAAATACCATCTCTTCAGCAGTGAAGTACTTCTTCAAGGGCTGAGATTTAGCGTGTTTAGAAATTCCTTTAGAGGTAAACATTCATCTTGGGTGGTACTTCCACCTTTTGAGTACATTTCAGTTGATAGAGTTCCTACACAAAGTGGAAATTAGATTGCCATAGTAGGTCTGATGAAACAACAAAGCTAACAGGCTAATTATTTTCAAGCTAGAATGAAACATTTCTTGTTGTCTGCTGCACAGAAATCAAATGAAGGAAGACTGTGGCAGCTGCCATGTAAAGCACTCTGTGAATCCAATAAATCTCTCCCCGAGAGCAGCACCCTAATAGTCAAGTAATAGCTGGCTAACAGTGCTGAGCACATTTCAGCGTGTGCAGGGGGAGATAGTTTTGTCACAGAAAGCGAATGCTCCAAGTGCACCTCCCTTGGTGGTGACATCAGGGGGGCAAAGAAGTATTTGTGAGGAATCACATGTTTCAAATCACACATTGAGCTTCTAAGTATAGCCCGGGTTTATCTGCGTTCCTGGAGACAGAAGCGACTGTATGAATACTGCATCCCTCCGGTTGCTGCCACCCTGTCAAAGAGGGTTTCAATGTTGAGGCATGCTTGAATGGATAAAGTGGAATTTTTATCATGAGAACACCACCATTCACTTCTTGTCTGTGTTCCTTTACATACAGACGTGGGATGCAGAGGGGAGCTGACTGTTCCTGGAGGACTCAAAGGCAACATTATATTTGAGGAAGAGCAAGAGAGAGAGAGGGAGAGATCTCTCCCGAAACTGTAAACATCAGAAAGTGATGTATGATTGTCTCCACCAGCCAAAGTCCCAGTTTAAAATGAGGTCCAAGTGTTTAACAGGGGAATCAGGCCAGGCGGCAGACTGTTTACAGTCACTGTGTCTCTTTCGGCTGCGAGAACTCAGTTATCATTTCGACTCTTTCCTCTGAACCAAAGAGTTACTTCCTGGTAAAAGAAGCAAACTGAGTTCTATCAATTCAAAGAGGCACAGCTCTGCCTCCCTGCCATGATTTCACCGGTGAACACCTGGACCTCATTTTCACTGGCACCTCCATTGGTGGAGATAATCATATATCCCTCTCTGATATATGATGCTTTCACGAAACGTAGGGTGAGCTCCAAACCCTACCGGCACAATGCTGCTTTCTGCCAAATGGGTGTGGTTTCCACTTCATTTACAATTTCTCTCACAAAAAAGCACTTGCCGTACGTGACGGCCTGAAACACTGGAGACTGGTAAACACATTCATTTCACATGGCTGCATCCAAATTAGAAATCTTTAAAACATTACCCTGCCTGATATTTATGATATTTACCGAACACTTAACGCAACTCATTAACCCCAAGAAGTGTTTTGACAGCTTTAAACAAACCACCTACCACTGTTTAATCATTTTGTTTGATTGTCAGCCAATTGGGATTCAATGTAATACCCATCACTTGTTTTCTAAGTGGCTTTCACCACCCCTGTCACTACACAGCATGTGGCGTGCTGGCAGGACCAAATGGAGTGTACCCTGAGGGTTCTGAATGAGTGTCAGGAGGTCACAGCAGCGGGGCCTTAATAACATGTTTCTCTCCCAGTGCTCAGAGAAAAGCTCTGATGCTCTTGTTTCATTTGCCCTCTGTAGGAAAGCTCAGCTGAACTCTCAGGACTTTTAATCTCTGTGTTCCTACCCGCTTATATTCATTGCTTTATTGCCAAATTCATCAGTTTTACCGGTTCTGTTTTCAACAAGATCACAGCTTGCGGTGATTTTATCGATTTTTAATGTTCTTGTACTGTATATGTATCTTTTATCTTACTGGTTGTGGAATACCTGCACTTTGCTGGTTGTCAGTGGTGCTTTGTGATGTAACCTTTGCTGCAAATCTAATAAGCTCTGTTGGGGATAATACAGTCATAGATGAGGTTGTTGAGCGGCTCAGTGACAAACATTAAAAAACACACATGGTTGTACTGGACAGCTGGACTGCAGCAAATTGCTGGCAGAAACCGAGCACAGGGACTCACTGTTCTGGTGAGGGAAGGTAAATACAGATACACATTACTGTAATGACCTCATAAAGTCTGATTAAGTTCAGGACCAAATGCCAATAAACAACTTAGTCTCCCGGAACTAGGGATGTCACGAGAACTGATATTTTGCTACCAAGTCGATGCCAAAATTCTGAAAACATGACAGTAATCATTTTTCTCCGGTATCGTAGGTACTGGGGACGCAGTTCTTCCAGATGGGGCAGCATATACACCCACAAGTAATCTAGTCAGTTAAATGTCTAAGGAAGAAGAAGAACGCCTACTAGCACAAAAGAACAACAACACAGAAAGCATGGCGACAAGAGCAGCTGCAGTGACAGCTTCGACTCGGGCAAAACACTGTGCTTGTCACTGAGCCAAAGAATATTTCAGCAGGAGTTCTTTTGCTGTGCTCACAGGCTTCTCAGAGGTTTCCCAACTCTGAGAACAGATAAAATACACAGAGTTGAGACTTGAGTTTGATCACTGAGACAAATTTCGTAAAAAAAAAATTATAAGCCAATTAAGTTTTCTTTTGGATCTTACTGTTGTCTCAAGAGGTGATTATTTCAGTGAGAGAGGAAAAAAAGCATTTTAAGACAGGGATGTCCTGATCACATTTTTTTTTTTGCATCTGATCCGATACCGAGTCCTTTATTTTGAAACTGAGTCCGATACCGAGTCCGAGCCAATACTCTGCAAAGCATTAGTATCTGTCTTTTCCCCTTCGCGAAACGTTAGACTTGCACATTTTACAAGTGGTTGTTGTACTGCCTTCGCCTTCCAATGTATAAAAGTTCCATATTGCTGACAATTTGCTACCGTTACTAGCTGCCCATCTGAACTTACCCACCTGCCCAACGTAAACACACTCATTTACAGCAGGCCCTGTCGGAAAGGAGAGTCGAAATGAGCGTGTTAACGTTTGGCAGGTGGGGGAGTGACGTTCAGACAGATAGCTCGTTGTTTTGGCACGGACAGCCAGCATGCTAACAGCAGCCAAAATGTCAACAGTTTGGAAGTATTATACATTGGAAAGCGGAGGCAACAATGAACAACATAGATGAAAAACCTGGCCATTTTTGTTGTTTTGATTCCTCCGATCTTTTATTACCGATTCCAATTTTGTAAAAATAACGTCATCGGTGCTGATACCTGATCCGAGGATATTTTAAGATCTTAAATTACGATTGAGTTGAGACAAGAGGGAGGCTATTTCGCAGGTGCTGAATTCATTGAGAAAATGGTCAGTATATCATATTGATGTTATATTGAGCTCAGGAGAAATAGGCTGGACAAAGAAGAAATCTTATTTTGGATTTCCCCTCCTCTGGGATCAACTGTCTTATCCAACTGCCAAGAAAGCCAATAAGTATATTATCCAAATGTCAAACTTTTACTTTAACTGAGCCCTGGTGTTTCCCTAACCTTAGTGGTGTTGTAGCCTGGTTATAACCATGAGCAGGATGCGAATCCTGATTTGTGAAACCAGTCAGTGGTTTTTAAATGTAATACTTGGTGAAAAGGGCTTGTAACAAAATCGTTGTGGTCATGTATAACATTCCAAAATTGGTGAAACCTGCATCTCTCTTCCACAACCATTTCTTTTGCTCAGGCTTCTGGGGACAACATGTTGTCACAGATTGCTTTGTATTGGGAAACAGCAACTCCATGGTACAACATGTTACAGGTCAATAGTAAATTGATATTGAGCTGCTGTAGCATCGGGCCACACACTCTTTGGCGCTCCTATCAAAGGTCCCTGTAAACATCACAACCAGTCCCCTTTCAGGCACACTCACTTCCTGGCACTGTCATCTTTCCCTTTTTCGTGCTATCATTACTAAAAAACTAGAGAGCAGAGCCCAGCTCGCTTAATGCTATCTGCCAACACTGAAATCTCTCCTCTCTTTTGCCATTCATCTCTTCTTAGAGGGATCTATCCAGCTTCAAAGGATACCCAGTCAGCCTTTGGTCTCATGACATGGATTTAATCCCCTGACTAAAGATTTTATAAAAGTGATTTTTTTGCCCTTCTTCATCTTGTCAAATGTGCATGCTGGGCAGCTGGAGTGTGGCTGAAAGAGCATGTTATGAGTATGCCAAGAGGAGTGGAGCTGAGTGTTAAATACAGGAATACAAACAGTGAATCAAAGGGTATTAGGTTGTAAGCTTTGCATCACTGCTAATTGGGTTGCCAGTGCGCTCTTATTAAAATCTGCCACTTTTTTTTCCTGTTCCAAGCCTTTTTTTTCTGAGATTCTTGGCAGAAAGTGTCTCGCAAACCATTAGAGAGGTACAGTAGAGCGCTGCAGGCAAATAGCGCATGATGGTTGTTACAGTCAAACAAATGTTACAGTACAGCTTGGTGTTTGTGTTCCAGTCAACTGTGCATTGAATAGAAGCAGTGAAAGCAAGTTAAAGATTTTCTTGATGTTTATTCTGTGTTTGTGTACCCTTGGCATTCTTCTCCATGTGGCCCTTCCCTTATTATTTGTCTTAATTGATGTTTTCGTGTTTTTATTTCCTGCGTTCAGCTGATGGTTTAAGGTTGGTGTGGAGGGCGTTGTGCTTTCATTTACTGTTTTATGATCCGGCTGTTGTGGAGCCTTTCAAGGTTGTAACTGTGATTAACAGCTATGCAAACAGACCTCACTTGACTTTGTGGACACAAAATCTAAAACCTAAAGTTACAGCAGCTTTTTGGTCACGATACACGCATGCATATATCTCTCAGAGCAGGTCCAGCACATGACTTTGTGACACTGGCCCCAAGCCTAGCCACAGGGCCTGTCAGCTGTGATCCGGCTGCCATCAGACGCCTCTGACCTGTTCTGCTGCAAAGGCTGTTTGAGGACTGAGAAGTAACTGCCCTCAGACTTTAGATAGAAGCTCCTTTCAAGGAGCTTTGAATCAGTGACAGTGAGCTGCAGTGATTGAAGCTATTAATGGCCAAATGAGACGTGATGATGGCAGCTAGTCCAGCTGTCCATCAGTCCCTCCGGAGCTCAGTGTCCAAAGCAAAGTCACTTAACACAGTCCTTATACTGTGTACTCTATAATTAGCATGATGGAAGAGTAGGCCTACATCCTTACACTGCTTTTTATTCTGCTTTTGTTGTGAAGAAACGTCAAACAAATGCTGTTGTTTGTCTACAGCTCTAGGATATATTCACAATTTTACGCTGATAATTGGTTGCAAGATACATCATTTACAGCTGAAACAGTAAATAGTAATAGTAGCTGACTGACAGAAGATTAATCTGCAACAATTTTTATAATCGGTTAATTGATTAAGTAAGTTTAAAGCAAAACATGCCACCAAAAAATTCTACTTAAACATTAAAATTGGGTGGGTTTTTAGTGTTTTGTATATGAAAAAACAAGCAGTTTGAAGACGTCATCACTATTTACTGACGTTTAATGGACGATTACACCAGAAAACCATCAACAGATTATTTGGCAGTGGAAATACTAATAGCTGTAGACGTGGTCATAAACAAATTGTATTAAAAGTGTGATAATACAGTTCACGCTGTTAAAACTAGGTTTGCTGCTCAAAATTTAGCTGCTTACTCACCGGGGCAACCTGGGGGGGAACCAGAGAGTGGACACAATGTTTCCACAGCAACGCTGTTGGGTCGGAATGGGGTTACTAGTGGTAACACCGTCCCGACCCTAGCCAGTGGTTCCCACCAGACCCTGACGGTGCACAGTGCAGTAAACTGAAGAGCAGCAAAATTATCCTGCATGTGGATGCATATGATACGGGAAGCAGATGGTTAAATCTTACAAGATGTTTTGAATGTGTCAGCTGAACATTGTCAGATTCATTAATGACCATAGAAAAAAAGCCTGTAGCCTATTAATAAAGAACTTCAAGGCTGAGATGACTCATTGCTCTCCCCCGCCGAATGCAATGAAATAGGAAATATGTCTTCCATGTCAATACACAGAAACACAAGACACTCTGGGCACGGCCTTGTGCCTCCTTTGTGGCTTTCAGCAGGAAACACATTTGATTCCAGGGCTCTTCCTGTATAGTCTCGCTGCTGTTAAATCCTCGTGTCAAACCTCAAGGTCTTTGTCTCACAAACATCATTTTTGCAGGGATAAAAGAGGGCACCTTACAATCCAGGGTCCTTTGACATAGTTGAATTTTTTAAAGGCCATGATTTTCTCTATCTCTCTCTGGCTCTCTGTGCAGCATCCATATTTACAGGCTTGCTGTGTGCATCTTAGGTTTTTACAATTGAATACAACCCATTAATTATTCCCCCTCCCCGCTGTATCACAGCCTCCTTAGTCCTCGTTATCTCTCCCCTCAGTCTCTTTCGTTGAATTCGCCGCAGCAGATAGTGGGAGAATGCAAACCTCTCTTTGTAGCAAAAGCTTAGCATTAACCGAGCTAACTTTGTGTAAGACGGTCCTTAAAGTGAAGCGTGGGACCTGATAATTGTTCCTTTCATCTGTCTTGTTAATTCTTGGATCAAAGAAGATGAGGCAGAGCATGAATAGGACATTGATTGCAAACCACAGCAAAGAGTTGGACGGGTTAGCAGCCCCACAACACTGCCATCTGTGCCTGGAGATCAAGGCAACACATTTTAGTGAAAACTCTCCGTCTCTGTTTCATGTTCCTCTTTGACATTACAACAAAACTCACCGATTGTGACTCAAATGTGCCGAAATACTGTTTCAGCAAACCCTCTGTGCAAGTTTCCAGGCCTTGCGTATGCCTCTGCAGTCATCTTACATAGCTTAATAAAAAAAATTTGTTCTAGTAATTGTGCTTAAAAATTAATGCAGGTTTTGAGAGCCAGTCTACTGCTAGCATTCATCATGTTCTGACAGCTTCCCCTGAAGATTAAGCATTCACCCTCAACGCCAGAGGAAAATAAGGAGGAGCCCAGATGAGAAACAGGGTCATTAACTTGAGGCTCCTCGGTGGAAATAGGTGTCTGATTGAGCAATTGGAATTTTTCAGAGAAGGAAGCTTTGAAAAAGACTTTGATCCATAAAAGGATCATGTAAAAGATTTGTATGAGTATCTTTGTAAAATATGGGACAGCTGGATACTGGGTGATGCCGTGGTGAAGATGAGCACTGGAGCATAATTTGTCTTCTAGTGATGCGCTGATCTTGTAGTTGTGGATGAGAGAAACAAAAGCTGATCACTAAGCCCGTCAGGTGCTGTCTGTGTGGTAATCTAAGGTGTGTTTGGAATAGATTCATTGCACAGAAGCTTATTAGACAAGCTTCTCACTGAAGTCATCTTATTTAGGGAGATTATGTGCTAAAGAGTGAAGTGATGACACTTGAAACAAGTACTTTCATTTTTCCACTTTGGCAGAGATGAGCATTCAAATTTATACAGGATCTCGGCAGCACTTTCCCTGACTTTGCTCTCAAACATTTATTTCATTCCATCTTTTTCTTCATTGTGTGGGCCTGTCTGAAACTTTTTAGTCTCAACACCTTGCCCAGCAAGATTTAAACTCTTCCTGTGGAAATGAAATGATCCGAAATACCTTTTCAATAAGGTCAACATCTGTTGTTCAATTAATACAATTTGTACCTTCATTATTACAAGTGTGTATCCCCAAATAAAAACTATGTACCTGTAAACAAGGGCGTAATAACCCGGAAATACTAAGAAAATTGGTTTGGCATTTTCCCAATTTTCTCACTTTGTAGAACAGAGTTGCTACTGCGAACACACACTCTTGGTGTGGGAAGTGTGTAGGCAGAAGGGTCCGAGGCACCAGGCAGAAAAGCTTTTAAATACGTAGCCACTTCTTTGTGGAAAAATGTACAGAAGGACATGGAGCTGCTGCACCTGATTACTGTGAGGGGATTAAAGTAGATTTTAAAGGCCTGAGAAAATGGCGCTCTTTGTTGGTGTGATTGATCCTGAATTTTTCACTGAAATGGTTTTGGAAAATCGACCTGTTTTTGTATTAAAACTGTTTTTAGTATTGCAACTTAGAGCTGGGCGATGACCCAATACCTCTATTTCGATAATGCAACAATACTGTAGGGTTAACTATTGGTGCTTCCACTAAACATTTATACAATGAGATTTTTGATAAATAATTATCAGTAACATGGATATAATGACAAAGTTGGTAAAGGCAAATAATAAAATAGCTAGAACAGTTTGATAGGTTAAATAATTACATCACTTTACTGTAATGCAACCTTAGAAGATGGGTAAAGGCAGCATTTGTATTTATTATTTTAAGGATTTTTATGCATTATATTGCTTTTCTAGTCCTCCAACTCAAAGCGAGTCACATTCACACACTGGTGTCCAAGGCTACCATACGTGGTGCTATGGGATAACCATTCACACGCTCTCACACACCGATGGCTCAGCCATCAGGAGCAATTTGGGGTCCAGTGTCTTGCCCAAGGACACTACAAGGAGCCAGGGATTGAACCGCTGATCTTCCGATAAGTTCCGATAAATTTACCTGGTACATATAGACCTGCATGCACATGCATTTGTATAGCAACTTTGTATTCTTCCTATTCTTCAAAGCACTTTTATGCTACAAGACATTTTCACCGGGCGGCACGGTGGTGTGGTGGTTAGCACTGTCGCCTCACAGCAATAGGGTTGCCAGTTCGATCCTGGGTGTGGGAGCCCTTCTGTGCGGAGTTTGCATGTTCTCCCCGTGTCAGCGTGGGTTCTCTCCGGGTACTCCGGCTTCCTCCCACAGTCCAAAGACATGCACATTGTGGACTAGGTTAATTGATAACTCTAAATTGTCCGTAGGTGTGAATGTGAGCGTGAATGGTTGTTTGTCTCTATGTGTCAGCCCTGCGATACACCTGATACACCTGTCCAGGGTGTACCCTGCCTCTCGCCCAATGTCAGCTGGGATAGGCTCCTGCCCCCCCGCGACCCTCAAGAGGATGAAGCGGTTAGAAGATGAATGAATGAATGACATTTTCACCTATTCACACACACACACACACTCACACACTGATTGCACAGCCATAGGGAGCAATTCAGGGTATCTCGCCCAAGGACACTTCAACATGTGATCTATAGGAGCCGGGGATCGAACCACCGATTAGTGGATCCGCTCTCTCTCCCTTAGCCACAGCTGCCCCTATGTGTTATATTGACTAAACCAGTTTCCAGGATATGATTCCTGAGTGGCTTCCCACTTGGGAGCATGACCAGTGGTGTTCAGTGGAGCCAAGCCAGAAGCACCGCCTCCGGTAATTGAACAGGGGTCTTGTGCACAGGCTTAACTTAAAGGAACAGTTCACCCCAAAATCAAAAGGACATATTTTTTCTCTTACCTGTTGTGCTATTTGTCTCTGTAGATTTGTAAGAGAGGTTTTAATCTCAATGTGACTTCCCAGTCCAATAAAGGTTATATTATCTATTTATCTACATAGATGATTTTGGTGTGAGTTGCAGAGTGTTGGGAGGTATCAGCCGTAGAAATGTTTACCTTTATCTAGATTGATTAATAGCGCTGCAGGCAAGAGAAAGCCTATGCATTTCTGATTTTGGGGTGAACTGTCTCTTTAACTAAGAAGCAGCTGTACCTTCAGCCTGATGTGATTTACACTGGAATACATTTAAATAAATTCTAATACATTAAAACTATCAGCATCCACCGTGATCCCTTATGGTGGGTGAAAATTTACATCTGGGCCACATTATGTGCCTGATACAGTACAGTTTTCAGTATGAAAATGTATTTCTCCCGTACATGTGGTTGTGTAGGTTAGCTGAGCATGAATGTGTCTTTTTTAGCTGCTTTGGCCCTGCTGCATGCTCTCAGTGTTGCACACAGTCACAGCTGGAGGCTGCACAGTACACTCACAGTTTTATCTGTTGGTCACTGAGCAGCCCCTCTGGAGCTGTTGCCTTTGACTTATTGCTCTCTGAAAGTAAAACCTTGAAAACCAACTTAACACAGAAGCTTGCACACAACTGGGACACACCTAGAATTATTGGTGTGAGACATTGGATAATCTGCATTTAAAATATCAATATGTCTACATATATGCAAGCCCTGATGTGCATAAATGTAAAACAGCAATTTCAGTTACTGTTAGTTTAGTGTATCTTAGTATGCAGACCGTTTGCCAGTCCCCTACAGACAAATACATCCAGACTGAAATCAAATCTACAGGTAGCTTTCAGCGCAAATAACCTGCATGTCTTTGTAAACTTGACACACAAAGCCTGTGTGTTTGGACTGTGGGAGGAAGCTGGAGTACCCGGAGAAAACCCATGCTTGCACGGGGAGAACATGCAAACTCCACACAGAAGGGCTCCCACACCCTAGTTCGCACCCTTTAGCTGTGAGGCAACAATGCTAACCACTGCACCACCTTGCGGCCAGATTTGGTAGTCAAAGGTAAAATATCAAGGTCTCTGTGATCCTGTACTTCTCATTCACGAGAACTTGTTATTATAAGAATGCCTTCAGTAGACTTATTCAAATTTAGCACAAACGTCCACTTGAACTCAGCAATGAACTGATTAGATTTTGGTAGTCAAAGATCAAAGGTCACTGTGATCTTGTCCGTCTCATTCTCAAGAACTCATTATCTTAAGAATGCTTTCAGTACACTTCTTCAAGTTTGGCACAAACATCCACTTAGACTCAACAATGAACTGATTAGATTTTGTTGGTCAAAGTTTAAGGTCACTGTGGCCTCACAAAACATGTTTTTGGCCATAACTCAAGAATTCATACTCTAATTACGACAAAATTTCACACAAATGTCTAATAGGATAAAATGATGAAGTGATTGCATTTCATTTCCAACAGGTCAAAGTTCAACTTCACTGTGACATCATAATGCTCTGTACAAACACTTTTCTGGCCATTATATAACGTTATAACTCAGAACCAGAAGGTCAGATACTGAATCGGTGACACTGCTCTTGGGTGTCCATATGGAACCTGTGCTGATTGTATAAATCTTCTGTTGTGCCGGGTTGAAGATGTGTGTGAAGCATCCACATTTTAGAATAACTTCTTTGCAGCAACATCCATATTGAAAGCCTTGTCTACTTTCATGAGTACATCTGAGTCTGGATGTAAACTGTAACTGAAGCTCGACTGCTTTGTGGAGGCATACAACTGCAAGGCGCTCATTCTGTTTGTTTTTGTCTTGTGCTCCACACAAGTATGCATATGATGCACATTACTGCCGACTAGCATACAAGCTTTATGGCTTTAATTGCTTCACTGATCGACAGTTGTAAAGAAGAAGACTGATATAAACATGGATGCAAACAATGCAGGTATGGAAATATTCCAAAAAATAGCTTTGCAAATGTTTCACGAAGAAGGAAATTAATTCACCTCATTTGTTAGGCCTTGAGAATGCAATGTAAAGCCATGCAGTTGCTGGGAAACGCTCCACAGGGTTCCTTTAAAATATGGGTGGTTACATACAGAATACATTTACGCAGCAGAGATTTAACCACACATGAGTTCACATGTAGAATAAATTCACACCATTTGTTAGTGCTGCAAAGCGCTCAGCCGCTGTATAAATAACTGGCTTCACTATGGCTTTGTTTCTTAATATACTGTACTGTATATGCGCCGCATGTCTTGTTGCTAATAAAGGTCCTGTCAAGCTCCGTCTATGTTTGCCAGGGGGCTGCTTTGCTGTGCCAGTGCATAATTGTACAGGTCTCCCTTGTCAGCTCTCCAAAGCTCCCTGGGCTCGACACAAGGCATCACAGTAAGAGAACAAGGGTCACAACCACTAGACATATCATTAATCACAGAATCTGGGGGTTTTAGCCTGGGATTATCCGTCCCTAGGGGGCCCGAGTCAGTTATGGAGTCCCCCGTAGGTGCTGCACCTAGAGGGAAATGTCAGTCTGGTGCTGCCTGATAGACTCTGCCCTGGTTGAGGCAATCTGCAGAGAGGATGAAAGGGCTGGAACATTGATTTCAGTTCAAGAAGCAGGTGGGAGGAAAAGGGAATAGGAGCAAGTCAGAAAAGCCTTCAAACTAGCAGTCTATCCCCAGTCGAGGGAAATGTAGTCAGATAAAGTGTGGCAATGCACATGTGGTAGCCGGAAAAAAAATCAGTAAAGACAATTCAGGTCACTTTTGTCGTTCCTACCCCTATTTTCATCCTTGCATTCCTGTAGGTGTTAATTTTCAGCCACAATGAAAACGCAAACATTTTCAGATGTATACAGCATACGGGACAGTATGTGGAAGTGTTTACAGATGTAAACTCACTCTGAGGATTTTCATGAGGGAGCGACAGGATAATTCTTAGCGAAACAAAAACAGGTGCCATGATAAGGATTATACACATATTCAGAGAGAATTAAGGATTAAATTCGGAGCTGCTTTCATTAACTTTCTGTTCTTTACTTAATGCACTCTTCTCAAGGTGCTGGTTTGCTACCCTTATTTTGTCAATTTCCACTTTTTACTCGACCACAGCAAGGTTCAAATGGAAGTTATGTACCTGACATACAGTGCACACAATGGTGAGGGTGTGGTAAATACAGGAAAAGTGTTGTATCTTGAATTTCGTTCTGTGTTGTATCACATGGTTCCCTGTCTGAGACGTTCCAGGTGGATTCAGTAGGTAAAAAGAGAACAACTGCCCAGTTTGGAGAACAAGTGCCCAGATTTCTGACCCCTCCTCTTAAAGAGAGGGGGGTCAACTGCCCCCAAGGCTGTTGTCTTAACCTGCGCGATTAATGGTGCATTAACGAGATGGCAGGTCTTTCAGCACATCACGGCTCTCGCATAGCCTCTGCATTATTAATGCCAGCACAAAGGGCCTGTTTAATGAGCCAGAACTCTCTCAGTGGATGTTGATTAGGCATGCAATGGGTGTAAAGGCTCAACCTTCTGAATGTATCTACATTTCAGAGGGTGAGATTTTTACCCTGTTTCATTTTTTTTGGCTGATATGTGTTTATTTTGAGGCGTTTTTGTCTTAATTAACCAAAGCTTGACGTACAGGAAATCCTGGGAGAGAGACAGTGGGTGACATGTGATGAAAGCCAGGAATCAGATTAGCCCATTAAGGTCCCAGCATGCCCCATTAACTTTGATTTTTATCCTAATGTTGATATTATTTCTGCCGTTGCACAAATTAAAGGTACAACTAATTTTATATTTAGGCCACTGCTGTGAAATAACTGTGAAGATATATCAAGGAGTAGTTTAATAAAACACATATTTTGGGGAAATTTGCTTCTTGCCTGTATAAAATTGTAGCCAGCAACCACTTAGCTTAGCTTAGCTTAGCTTAGCATGAAGGCTTGAGACAGCTAGCCTGGCTCTCTAAAGTGTAAACTTGTGAGTTTTAAAGGTGCTAGAAGGCGGATTTTGTCACCAGAACCAGGCTAGCTGTTTCCCCCTGCTCCCATTCTTTATGCTAAGCTAAGCTAGCATCTCCTGGCTTCATATTTATCAAAGAGGCATGGAGGCACGATCGATCTCCTTAAAAACAACCCTAATAAATGTATTTCCCAAAATGTCAAACTGTTTCTTTACCAGAAAAGAAAAGACAAAGGAGCCCTTAAAATCACTCTGTGTTTACATTTGGTCCGGTGTGTGAATTCTGTGGATTCCCCCCTCTCATTAAAGTGACATTCAATTTATCATTTGACATTCATTACACCCCTTCTCTATGTGGAAAGCCATATAATGAGAGGGAACAGATCAAATTAAAATTCTAGCTGCTGTGCAACGGTGTGTCGGGCTGGGCATTTTGACGAGGAAAAACAGGAAGGAAGAGGAGGATGGAAATAGGAAGAGGAGGAAGACGAATGAGAAATATTGGAGGGTCCATCAGCAGGAATAACCTGTAATTATATAAAATGTCTTAGATTAGAAATATATCTTAGAAATCATGTGTCTCTAATCCACACAACACAATCCCTGAGAGGTCATCAGCATGTTTACTCTGCATCACCCAGGGTGTGAATTCGCAATCGCAGACTCCAGGGCCAGGTCATGATCTTGTTGAGCTACCTGCCGAGTGAGAAACCATCAATACCTTCACACTATGGCTTCAACAGTCACCAGGGTTGCGTGTAAAGGTGGAGTTCACACTAGTGTAGAAATCCAGTTGTCAATATTCTGAGAATTTGTGTACTTCATGTAGACAACTTTGAGTTGTCTGTAATTAATTTTTTACAAAGATTTATTGGTTCACAAGAGACTAACTGATGTTTAATCAACATGGGAGATTTATTTAGTGGAAACTGGCAGTAGCTGTGTACACTAAAACATTTTGATTGATGGGGGACTCCGTTTTTGGTCATTCAAAGCCTGGGTGGATCGTTTGTGGAGGACAGTCCGAAGATGCTGCGTACAGGGTGTTTACAGATATAACCACATTAAATTTAAGACCTTTTAAGACCTTATTAATACCACCTTATATGACCTACCATAGAACAAGTCTGCCAGAGCATATCTTTACATTTTTACATGCTGTAGTGCCATTTTTTGGAGTACTTTAATTTGCTATACATCAATACAACCCTTAAATCCCAAATTTTAATAATATGTGTGGACTTACCTCTATACTAATGAAATAAATTGCTAAAAAGTGCAATAAACTACAAAAAAATGCAAGAAAGTCAGTCATGCTCACAACATGATGACGCTCATTCCAACGAAGGAAGTCCTGTGTTATAATGTTTTTGTTGTGTGCGCTTTTTACTGGATTTCTACAAACACATTAGTGCAAGGAAACAGCGCTCTGGGACGCGATGAATGCGTGATATGTTAGTGTAACTCCTCCAGTTTTATATGCAAAAAGAATTATTTCTCTATCTTATTTGGTTGCAATTCTACCGGCATTTAAAAGTAGATATGCAAATGGAACCGCAGGCGCTCCCGTCGGTGTTAAAGGGCTACGACCAAATCTGCAATGGAAACACACATTATAGATGTGTATCTGTGTTACACACATGTAAGTACTCTTTCCAAGTAAACACACTGATGTCAGTTTGAAATGAACAGTAAGGAAAAATGACATCAATTGGATGAGTTTAAGTTATATGTGTTTTAATGTAAAAAGAAAACAAAATCTCATCACTGTCATTAATGCTATTTATATTGCAATTCATAGGTCTAACCAATCATTGTAAACAGTCATTGGGTCTGTCAGGCTGGAGACATTTTCACAGTAATGTGACTGAAAATATTTAAGACCCATAGAATTTAAATTTAAGACAATTTAAGGCTTTTTAAGGCCTTATATTTAGAAAACTTAATTTAAGACATTGTAAGACTTTTTAAGGACCTGGA
The DNA here is from genome assembly GCF_006386435.1 of Epinephelus moara. Taxonomy (NCBI): domain Eukaryota; kingdom Metazoa; phylum Chordata; class Actinopteri; order Perciformes; family Serranidae; genus Epinephelus; species Epinephelus moara. The sequence continues at coordinate 36,178,093 of NC_065521.1, read as the reverse complement.
GGCACCCTGGTGTAATGCTTTTGCTGTCCATTGGGCAAAAAAAAATGTGGGGTAGAGGTTTAATTAGTCCACAGTTTGAGAGTAAAACAGAGTGATGGATTTCATATTTCCTGCAGCTTGAAGCATCTGAACATTTCTGCTCACTTGAGCTATATTTTGATGCAAGTTGCAAAGTCATAGCACATATAAGGGATAATTATGAATTTTTTAAGTTTGCAACATTACATAGTTGCGGTAGCACCACAATCAGGACTATTAGCCCACAATGCCAGTTGAGGAAGTTTAGAATATGACCTGACATATGTGCAAAGTTTTGTTTATTTCCATGCATGTGATGGAAGAAGAAGACAAAGACAAAAAGAAGAAGAAGGCACCGTCCCTGTTGCCCTTGCTATGCCGTTGCCATGAACTGAAGTAGGCAGTACAGGTGATGATGGTGTTACCCATTTTTGCCACTAACTTTCTGACCGAATATGAGTCCATTAGAACACATGGTAGAGTGGTTAGCATTGTCGCCTTACAGCAAGAGGGTTTCTTGCTCAAACCCAGGGTGAGGGAGCCCTTTTGTGCGGAGTTTGCATGTTCTCCCCGTGTGCTTCGGCTTCCTCCCACAATCCAAAGACATGCAGGTTAATTGGTGACTCTAAATTGCCCGTAGGTTGTCTGTCTCTACGTGTCAGCCCTGTGATAGTCTGGTGACCTGTCCAGGGTGTACCCCGCCCCTCGCCCAGTGCCAGCTTTGAAATGAATGAATAAATAGAACAGATATTATGAAAGTGCAAGTTCATTTTCAGTCTTTCCTGTCTAAAAGTGTTTTTGATCTTAAACAGCAACATAAAATTAACAAAATATGTTTAAAAGTGTTGTGATATAACTGTATAAGCCTTGTTATAATATCACATATTTTCCCAGCAAACCCTTTGATGCACGGAGTCATAGTAAAAGATTGAACAGTGAGGGATTCAACATTAACTAATTTACAGAAAAGTGCACATGGGCTCTTTTTGAAAAGACTGATGGGAAGTTAAAAGTGTGTGATATATAAATATTCATCATTTGTTACGAGCCTAATAGAGAATGGCTGTGTGCAGACCTTGTGTGTGCATGCTCCTGCATTTACAGCTTTTGCCCACACAGTGCCGAATCTGCAGCAATCCATTTTCCACTGATTAAAACAAGATAGATTTTTTTTTTTCATCCGCTGTCACTGAGTCTTTATATGATGATGTATCTGGTTGTATACATAGCCTGCAGCAAAGTGGTTGGTTTATCACAGCTTTCCAATGATGCAAGGCTATTGGAACAACTAGGTTATCTCTGCTGCTGTTAGGTTAGTAAAACATGATCACAGCCAGGCCAAATAATGTGTGCTGTCTCATTATCTCGGTTGCTCTGACAGGAAAGGCGTAGGAGGGAGAACCACGGGCATTGTAATCACTGTCATTGACCGGCATATCAATTTTATAGAGGGCAGGATGCAGGTCTGCACTTGCTTTTCACAAGCAAACTTCAAGGTGTTTACTTGTTAATGAACATCGCTACATTGGGCTATTATTCCTTGTTTAATTCACACACACAACCAGAACCATTTTCCAGGTTTGAATTTTAATTTCTGAAAACCACAATCCCTGGATTGCGTCCGCATTATTCTCCCATTTCTTCAAATTATCTGAATTTCTTGCTGGAGCATATTAGCGTACTTTTTTTTTGTCATGCAACATAATTTAGCAGCATCTATGCGACGATGCAACAGCTTTAAGCGCAGAACAATAACCGTTTCTAGGGGGGAGGGGGCGTTCCAGTATTCAACAAATGAATTCATAAAGCAACAATTACTTTGACCGGCTGTTATTATCCTTTCAAACGGCAGCAATGTTGCGACAAAGGTAGCAATTAAGAAACGTACTCCTTAAAGACCGGGCTACATCTCCGAACAGCTCTAATTACTGCAGAGAATAAACCTGTTCTATCTGTGGTGCTCCCATTAAAGGTCCATGTCGCTGTAACTGCTGCGAGGTCTAGAAAGGTTTCCACATTACTGTAATCACTTTAATTTCCTTACATAATCAGCATAATCAGAGCTCGCTTCAGTTTTTGTGCAACAAGGTTGAAGAAGCAATAATTTGTCATTGACATGGTAATAAGGCCATACAGTAAAGCTGCGTGATGAATACACAATCGGACGTGTTGAAAATTGAAATTCACAGACAACAACTTACATGTGTGTGCTCTCTTTTCTGTAAGAGTGTCATTCCCTGCATTGTTCTCCGGCACTTTATTAATGGTCTACTGATGGTGCTGAACGTCTGAGTCAAGACGGGCACAATGACAAAAGAGAAAACGCTCCGAGCATCTTTGTTCATCTCTTTGAAGTGAGGCTGCTTAGTAATTCTCAGCTCTTAATGGTTTCTCTTGTCCTTAAGCATATGGGCCGCAGTTATTTTTTTCCTCTTTTGTCACTTTCCACTGGACACTGGAATCTCACCATCAGTCTCAGTGACTGTGGCAGATGGATCAACCATCCTGTGGCAGACACAAACAAACAAACACTAAACGCTTGCTCAGTCAACCAGCACACCTGATAGAAACGCAGCTTTAGAAAACTGTGCGTGTGTGTCGGTGTGTGCATATGTCTCCCTCCCTCTCAGACAGCGCAGTGTATCTCGACACAGTCCACAATCTGATACAAAAACAACGCAGATACATTTGTAATGATCCACGCTATTCCTAGCCCCGTGATATCTTGCATGAATTATAAGCTCCAGTTCTTCCTTCAGTCAGCAGTATGCTGTGAGTCACTTCCCCTTTTCTTCCAGCTTTTTTGGGACATAAGTAATGTGGGAACACAACCTGTCACACCTTAAACTGGATAATGTGATCATAAATCTGCCCTCTACTTCCGAGAGATAAGAGGCGAGCCTGAACAAGTGGCCTCAGATAGCTGTACCAAACCGAGTTAGCTTAGCATTTGCTAAAATGTTACAGAGTTCAGGGACAAGTTCTGCTGTTTGCAGCTGCACCAGCAGTCAGGCTGAACTAAATGTGAGGCTTCAGCAACAGTGTGTTGAGCGTAAACCCAAACTGATGTGGGTATTTTCCTGTCAGTAATGGTACAGTGTCCATCGCCTACCAAAAGAAGATGGATCCAAAAGAAGTGACTGACTCAATCACTATGTTTACATGCACAAAATATTCTGCTCTAAATCAATCAATCAATCAATCAATCAATCAATCAATCAATCAATCAATCTGTCACATAGAATAATACAGTACACAACTCCAGAGAAATGAGATCCCATCAGCTCCTTTAAGTTGGGCTTACATTGCTGGCTGCTGCTTTATTATTGTTCATATGTCAGAATGGTTTTGGTAATTCATAGTAGAATGTTTAAAGCCCAGTTTAGACCAAAGATTCGTGTCGAGACAAACTGAAACAGGCGACTACTTGCAACACACCGTTCTGCAAAGTTCTTAAAACCTGCAGGTTCACACCAATGCAACTAGACGAAATGGTGTATCATCGCTATGCAACAACTCTCTACTTCTCTACTTGTGTTCTGTTTATTTTTGGCTGAATATAATTTGTTGCTTCTTAAAATATGAACAAGGATAGTGAAACACCATCAGCTGTCTTGTGTCGAGCTCAGACAGCCAGTTCACACCGCTGCAACTTTTCTCTGCAGTGTTCTAAAACGGTTTTGTCTCATCATGAATCTTTTGTCTGCACTGGGCTTCATGCATTCTCGGAACCCATCGGCTGTATTCGGCGTCTGACTTCTGGCAGACGGCGAATACAGCCTCTGGGGGCAGACCCCCGATTTTTTGGCATTCCGGTTTGATTTGGGCAGAGGAGGCAAATTTCAGTTTCCAACTTACATTTATATATAAGTAAATATGCTGAACCATTGCGATGGATTCAGAGTTTGCAGTGACGCCAATTATGTTCCGCCTCGTTAGTTCACCGCACAGACCGTTTAACCTGGCAACAACTGCAGCCGGCTCAAACGTGATTAGTCAATATCACACGGACTACAAACAGCCTACAACCGGAAACCAGGGCTCTTCCGCTCTTCTTCCGGAGGCAAGATCTCCGGGGTTTGCCTACAGACTCTACATTCACTGAATGTAGAGTCTGTATATAGAGACTAGGCTTCATGTGACGCCACATCTTGACCTCAACAAAACAACCACATGGTCGCTCCTCCTGAGCATGGGCAGTGCCCCTGTAGCCGCCTCTGAACAGCATACAGCGGTGACCCACAGCAGGAACAGGACAGCACCTCTCATTCCTACCATCACACCAGTCCTTATTCACCATAAAGCACACGCTTCCTCTCCATATAGAAAAAGAGTTACCTGGCTGAATGGCGCTGTCCAGTATTCAGCCAAGTTTAGATGAATTAAAGGATATTACAGCTCCTGTTGGAAACTGATGTGCCGCTGACATCGTCCCGTTTATGTTCCAGCGCCTGTACAATAGTTAGCAGGACGCAAGTTCAGCTGGTGCTCGTTCATATCCATCTTTTCCTCGATGTTTACTGATGTTTACATTTGAAACTTAAAGTTTCAACATATCGACTACACAATAATGTACAATGTAACTTGTCTGTTTGCACAAATAAACAATAGAAGATTTTATTCTGGCGAAAATGGGTTGATTTTGCACCTTAGCAGCTACTTAAAAAGATCACTTATTGACTATCATGTTGTTTTTTCTTAATTTCATGTGTGAATTCATGTAACCAGATGTCCAGCTTTTGTGTCTGTTTTCCAGTACTATGAGTTTGTCTTTTCTTCTCTTGCATCTTTACATCTCCCCGGGTAGATTATGTGACTTAACACTGTTGTGTTAGAGCTATCAACCAAATGGCATACATTATATTCCACCTTCAGGGCTCTCATATTGACTTGAAAATACAGCAGTAAAACCTTTCATTTGTGTTTGGAAATGTGTGTGAACAGGGGCGTTTGAATACGTGCCTGTCTCTGAAGCAGCCTTGGCAGGTTTTGGCAGTAGCTGTTTGACATGCCATCAGTTCATCAGAACGAACCTTGGTAATCTAGGTGATTCTGTAAAGACTACAAAGACACAAGCGCCTGTATAACGCCGACTAACTTATCTATAAGTGAATGCAGTGAAGGTGCTGAATAAATATTGGTAAGCGACACTATGTGGCATGTATCGCAGCTATCCATATGGGAACTTCATCTCATCCGTGCTTCTACTTTCAAAAATTACACGCTCGGTTATGCCCAAAGGGTTTGGAAATGTGATTTAAACCAGGGAACATACATTCAGCATCTGCTCCCCCTCCACAGAGACCACAAACCCTTACTGAAACTTTAATGTTTCATCAGATCCTATCTGCCTTAGCATGTAGCGGAAGAAACCACATGCACACGGGGATTCTGCAGAGGACTCGCTTAAGATGCTACAGAAGCACCCTAGCATAGCATGGTAGAACATGGAGAACATTATTGACATGGATTTCTGGTTATTAGCATGCTGACATTTAACAGTAGAAGTGAGGGGAGCTAATGTGCTCACAGCGACATTTCCCCATGGACCTGTCAGATGAACTCTAACAACCTCTTTAGCTTTTCTCATCTCCAAGAGTGCTGCTTTAGTGAGGGTCAGGTCACTTCCTCCTTATCTGTCACCCATACACAATAGGATGGAAATTGGCAAACAAGAGAAGTCCCCTCTTTGTTTTTAGCAATATGTTGTTATGGATCTTCCGTGTTATTTTGCTCGCCGACTTTCAAATGACTTGCAACTTATGTAAGAGGCACATAAAAACTGCTGCTTTCTATGCACATAAACTGCCTCAACAACAACAACAACAAACATCATTTGATCAAGTTGCTCTTTCAAGAACTTCTCTGTTGTCAAAGTAAAAAACACAGACTGTAATTTTTTGAGCTTTACCAAGTTTCAGGGAGTCTAGAAGCTTTGACCCAGAAAATGGAATATCCACACCCCTGTGAAAGCACCGTCGCTGTCTTTGGGTGACATCACAGTTTCCAACAGGGGTGTCAAATCATGAGCTCTGGAAGGCCAAGAGTGTGCTGGTTTCATTTTAACCATCACAACACCAGAGGCTAAACTCACAAAGCTTTGTAGTGATGCATTCAATGTGCCAGAGGAGAAACTATTAAAAAGAAAATCTCATTAAAGTAAGAACCTAGTAGATATTAAGGTTATTTTTTTAATTTATTATTAAGATAACTTCAAGCGCAAATTCTCATCTTGTAAAAGAAACTCATCTTTCAGGACCTCCAAAGTTCTGATGTCACACTGAGTACTTTTACTCTGGGTACTTTAGAACATGTTGCTGATAATACTAAGGTACTTTTACTTTGAATACTTAATACTGATGTACTTTCACTCTGGATACTTTACATATACGTTGCTGTCTAAACTATACTGTTTTTACTCTGGATACTTTACGTAGCCTATACGTTGCTAATTAAACTAGTGTACTATTTTTACTCTGGATACTTTAAGTACATGTTGCTGAAAATACTAATGTACTTTTACTCTGGATACTTTAAGTACATGTTGCTGATAATACTAGTATACTTTTACCTTTGCTATTAAGTATTAATGTACTTTTACTCTGGATACTTTAAGTACACGTTGCTAATAATACTAAAGTACTTTTACTCTGGATACTTTAAGTACACTTTGCTGATAATACTAAGATACTTTTACTCTGGATACTTTAAGTACATGTTGCTGATAATACTAGTATACTTTTACCTTTGCTATTAAGTATTAATGTACTTTTACTCTGGATACTTTACGTATACATTGCTAATTAAACCAGTGTACTACTTTTACTCTGGATACTTTAAGTACACTTTGCTGATAATACTAAGATACTTTTACTCTGAATACTTTAAGTACATGTTGCTGATAATACTAGTATACTTTTACCTTTGCTATTAAGTATTAATGTACTTTTACTCTGGATACTTTAAGTACACTTTGCTGATAATACTAAGATACTTTTACTCTGAATACTTTAAGTATATGTTGCTGATAATACTAGTATACTTTTACCTTTGCTATTAAGTATTAATGTACTTTTACTCTGAATACTTTAAGTATATGTTGCTGATAATGCTAGTATACTTTTACCTTTGCTCTTAAGTATTAATGTACTTTTACTCTGGATACTTTAAATACATGTTGCTGATAATGCTAGTATACTTTTACCTTTGCTCTTAAGTATTAATGTACTTTTACTCTTTACCTTTGCTCTTAAGTATTAATGTACTTTTACTCTGAATACTTTAAGTACATGTTGCTGATAATGCTAGTATACTTTTACCTTTGCTCTTAAGTATTAATGTACTTTTACTCTGGATACTTTAAGTACACGTTGCAAATAATACTAATGTACTTTTACTCTGGATACTTTAAGTACATGTTGCCGAAAATACTAATGTACTTTTACCCGGGATACTTAATACTCAAGTAGTTTTACTCTGGATACTTTAAGTACACCTTGCTGATAATACTAAGATACTTTTACCTTTGATATCAAGTATTAATGTGCTTTTACTCTGGATACTTTAAGTACATGTTGCTGATAATACTAATGTACTTTTACTTTGAATACTTTAAGTACACGTTGCTGTGAAGCCCTTTAGACTGCTTGTAAGGTGCATGATGCTGAAAAGTGAGATGAATACAGAAGTAAGCAGTAGCTGTAAAGGTCCTACAGATTAGATTGTACACAGGTGATATTTGTGGTGGATCTTCGTCTCATTAGAGACGAGTTTGTATTTCTCGCTCAATAAATCAATGCTATTACACCATTAACACTGTTGCACAGCTTCAATTAATTTCATTACCATAGGATGTGCACACCGTGTGAGCCAAACAAGCAGCTTTAATCGATGTAACAGACTTCTGTGGTGTTGCTGAAATCACTGATGAGACGCACGCCTGCGTCATCAGACGATGGACATCAGTGAACATGTTTATGTAGGCCGCAGTCAAAGCTGTGACTCATTTTCACCACCTCCTAACATGGATCTGATGGAAGTGTGATGATCATCGTATCCACACAGGGATACACAGGGCAAGTAGAAATAATTCCATGAGATGTGTCAGAGTGGGTGGTGCAGTGCATGTTTGTATCCTTTGGCCCCATTTAAACTTGTCATTTCAAGCATCTTGTATCCAGATAAAATGCAGAGGCCACTTTTGTTTACACTCAGTCACATATATATATGTCTCTGTAAGCCAGATCACAAATCTGATTGCAAGCATTTTGGTTGTTCAGGGCTTCATGCGAATCACAATCAGCTGCCAAAGACGATCAAAGAGTAACTTGTGCGCTCAAGTTATTTACCGCCATGGTTAAACTGAAACAATGAGTTTGCGACTAACTACTCACAGACCAGCAGAAACACATGGGCGATCCTCCTTTAAGTACTATGAGCAAGACAAAGGTTTTGTCGTCTTCATGGTTCTCGTTCATGCCGCACTCACACCCACACAGATCATTCGAGGATCAGATAAAAGCTTCAACAGCTTGGTGCACTTTTCATGTTACCAAATGTGTTGAAATCACCCGAGCCGCTTTTTCCTGTCACTTTAAAGAGACGGAGAGGAACGACGGCTAATTTCACTAATGTCACTTCAGCTGTCATTATCACAGAGGACAGACCCTGTGAGTGCCTATTTCCGCATATCACTTGCTGATGTAGCTACGCTTGGGAGGAGTAAACATTACAGATGTGTATAGACCTTGTTTTAAAAAATCTGGCTATAATGCCACATCAAGATTTTGGTTTTCAGCAATCAGATATCAGTCTTAAGCATCTCTTTAATGCATTTACACTTAGCTTTTTTTGATCCAGTAGCTACCCAGTCGCCCAAAACACATGAAATTAAGTGTAAATGGGGTCTTTGGTAGTCATGCTACCGCACTTCAGAGTTGATCTCATCTAATTACTGTAGTGGCACCAGCTGATTAATTCACCACACATGGCAGGAATCTGTCTGTGTCTCTGTCTGTTCTGTGAAGCACTCATGTTGTAGCACTGATGATAGTCAAGGACTGAAAAGTTTGATGCTGTTGTAGAGCACTTTTTTGTGCACCGATGTCTTGAATAAATTGACTACTTTTGCATTGATCTCAGCCTGTGGATCATTCTGTGGCTTTCTAGCCCAGTTGCATTAGTGTGTGGGTGTCTCCTCTGCCGTAGCTTGGAGAATAGCAATATGGGGCATTAAAGCTGATGAATTTACTGTTTATCAGACCACAAATGAGACATGAATTAGCTAGCCGGTGCACCCTGCGGACCCTCTGCCTCACTCTCTGCTGCTAGGAGCGTGCTTCGCTGGGAAAGAGCAAACGGCAGCTCTGGAGATAGAAGTACAGGTCAAAGCGGGCTGGTAGCCAGCGGCACCACTGGGCCTAACTTGTGTAACAGCAGCAACAGAAAGTTTGCTGATCTTGCAGGGCAATTGGGCAGTCTGGGATCAGACCCCGGCACTGGGATTTGGGCTGGTTGAATTCAAGTTGCTACAGCCACTAACTGAAGAAGCTGCCACCTGTAGCTACCATATTTTGCAAGACACGCACGAACATAATTTTGATGGGAACACAGCCATAAAGGGTTTCGTCGTATGGAAGTGGGCGTGGTTTAATCTAAAGTAGATTGGAAAAATCATAAAGTCCTGGGGCACTTCTCATCAAAAACCCCATGTACACTTAATTTCATGTGTGCTGGGTAATTAGATAGCTGTTAAACATCAAAAAAGCTAAGCATTAAACATTTAAGAGGCATTCAAAGGTTGAAATCTGTTCTCTCAAAACCATGATCTTGATGTGGCATTATAGCCAGATTTGACAACGGTCTAATTTTATCCAAAGCAGGTTGGAAAAACAATAGCTGCCACCCTCACACCTGGGGATAATTGCTTAGTCCCTATAGAAGTAGGAGGATACTGATGAAGGCTTGTTTTCTATAAGAAATGAGCACAATGGCTGGAACCTGCTTCTCTGGGCTGCATGGAAGCAAACATGCACAGGCATTGTTCAGAGACATTTACAGATTTTGAGTATACCATTAACATGTTTTTTTGTTACCATTTCAAACGTGCCTACCACCTAATTAGCTTGCTTGGTGCTCAAGTCAGCATGACAGGTTAAAGAGATTTGGAAGACATGCAAAGATGTTTCGAGACATCTTCAGAGAACCGTACTCTGAACCTAGGAGGTAAAATAGTACACTGAGGTCATAGTTTTTGGAGTTCCGTCATCCCATTTCATAAGTTAGAGACGTCGTCACTGAGATAAAAGTTTCCTTTTCTTTGCTCAGTCACTCGGAGAACTTTTCTAAATCACCTCTAAGCTGGAAGTTCTTCTGCTGCAGAACTCTCTGACAGAATTATTCAGACTGTTTATGAATACAACCCCAAATGATTTGACTAATTACTTCCACCTCTCCTCATCTCTTCATCCTCTCAGTGAAATCACCAGGTATAATCTGAAAACTCCCTGCCCTTCATGGCGCATGACATGCCTGGATTAGACTCTCTGTTAACCTGTTTCCAGCTGCGGGAACATTCATGCGCTCAAACACCAAATTGTTCAAAGAATTGGAAGGAGGATCCCGTGGGAACTGCCTTGGAAAGTCTGTAACACCACTGCTTTGCATTTTGAACATCACACTATGCATTCTCATGGCATAGCGTGCCTCAAAGTGTGCAGTACTGAGGAGCTCTGTTGCTTTAATATTTGATATTTCCTATGGGGTCCACTGTGTGACGATCAAAGATGGAGACAACCTTGAAATGCCTCTCTCAATTTACACATGGAGGGTATCAATGAGAGAAAGTAGGCTAAAATGAAGAGGGGCAGAAAAAGACTGGGAGGGAGGAGGGGCAGGAAGTAGGGAAGAGAGTGGGTTCTGTCTAAGTAGTGGGAGGAGGATTCACGACCTCAGACCCCATACTGACAACTAATTAAAGCTGTTAGGCCTTTATTTATCACTCTCGAGTTCTGTTATAGAAAAAGAGGCGAGGCAGCATGTTGTGTTTTTGCTTTGGATCCAATTTAAAAGGCTCATCTGTCGTCCTTCCTTATGAAAACAAAAACACACTTCCAAGACACATTGTACATTCTGGCACCGTTAACTCAAGAGTTCAATTTGGACTTTCTTTTATATTTGTAAAGGAGGGTTAAGATGCACATACTGACTGAGTTTAATCTGTGGTCTTTTTTTATTCCATCACAGCTCACAACAGAGCCTCATGTTGCTGCAACATGTGCTGCAAAGCATGTAATTGGCAAATATATATACAGTAGCTCTGCAAACAGGAAGAGGATTGTAAAAGCGATGAAAACAGTTCAGCTTTGTTTCTAATTAACTTGATAAGACATAAAAGATTTTTAAAACAGTATTTGTTTGTCTCATAATGAGCAAGATTTTTTGACTGATCTTGTCAACAGCCCAATTCGCTCGGGATGAGTATTACCTAAGGGACCTGTGGTAGTTTGTAAAAGTTGCAGAGGTAGTCTCTGGTATTATTCCTTTGCAAATCTGCAGTGTCTTCAATTTGTCAAATAAAATTCCACTGCATATTACCTACCTTTTTTGCCAAACACAGAGGTCATGTGATAATGTTAGTCCCGTGTGAGGTGGCATCTCAGTCATTTGGGGTTGTATTCAGGTTTTTGTTTCCTCCACACCTCATTTCAACCTCTTTCCTGATCAAGAGTTACTTAGGCTGCGTTGGAAATTATAACTGAATGTTTTGACAGCATTTGAGGTGCAGGAGGCTCATCTTGATATGCAGCATGGCGACCTGTTCACAGAATAAGGAAGCTTAAATCCAGTGGCGTAAGGTAGTTACTATGGGACCCAGTGCATGCTAGTTACTAATTATAAGGCCCACACACACACACACTACAGGTAACTGTTTATAAAATGCCAAAGAATTCTAACCTAGGGAGCTTTGCTACTTTTTCCTCTTGTTCATTTCTCTCTTGTTCTTTCTTATGACAACTTTTATGTTTAAAAAGCATGACTGCTTGCTGGATTTGCAGATGTGCTGTGTTTCTCTGTCTTGACAGATTTTGCTCCTAAACTATCTACTGTATTGTATCGTCTTGTCACAGGATCAAATAGAGACTTGACATTAGGCAGCGTCAACATACATGTTACCCAACAATCATCTTTTCATACCTGTATGTGGCAAAAATATTAAAGAAAATAAGAAATTGAAGAGTTTATATAAATATATCATTTATTCATGTTTTTTCTGGTTCATGTAATAAGCATATAATTTGTTGTAGATTGCTACTGACCATTTTACAAAAGAAAAGAAAAGAAAAAATCATGATGGATGGATGATGGGTTTGCCTTTTTGAGGGCATATAGCAATAGAAAACTGCACCATTTTTAATTTAATGTGAGTTCTTTTCTGAAAGCAGGTATAGTTGCAAGGTGACAATCTGAATCATTTGCAAAGCCCCCCCACCCCCACTCCACAGCTCAAATCAATCAGGAGAGCGAAATCTCGACAGACAAAGAGATGGATGACATGTGACAATGTGTGGCAGACTTGGTTCTGTTTGTTTAACCCACATTGAAAGAAAAAAAAAGGAGGTTAACACTGTACATTACTTCCAGTGGCGCTGTGTAGTGTTTCTGGGTTACAAGTGACATGTGCGTATCATATCCACGGGATAATGTTAGTAAATTTGAGTAAAATACAGACTTCATGTTTGACTTCGTAATTGCAAAATCACAGAGGTCCCCAGGTAATACTAGTCCAGTGCGAATAGGGCTTTTTTTTCTCCAACAGAGAATTTTAGAATGACTTGCATGAAGAGCACAGCATGTCTTTTCAGTCACTTTTAAAGATGCAAACCCTTTTAAGACATGGAAAACGTACATGGCATGATTTATGTCTTTTTCTCATTTAGATATAGGTTGCTTTTACGTGTAAATGTTCTTTATGACTTTATTCCAACTTGACATGAGCATTAGTGACACTCACTCACCTCTCACAGTTAATCCTCCAATACATTTGCCACCAATTTCATCATTAATTCAGAAATTCTGACTGATATATAAAACTCGACAGTGCACATGCATTTACTGGCTAGACGCTAAGTTCATATTTGCTCACATGCTGTATGTAAATTATTATGCATAATGAATATTCGTTTATTCATCCATGTAGTTGGCATGAATAAATTAAAAATATACTGCTGAAGGTTATATGAGGGTTTCTGGTAACCTCATTTGCCCTGGTGGCACAGCGAGGGTGAAACTAGTTTTTATACACTGATCTCACATTAGAGGAATTCACCTAACGACATAAAGTCGGCTTATTCAGAATGTTTCCCAGTTAATTAAACGGAGTAATTCTTCTTTGATCATGTGAGAAGATAAGTGAGATATGTACAATAGTGATCTTAATCAGGCGAACAAGACATATAATGTTTAATGTAACTCTTTTATATAATGCCACAATGTTGGAGGTTTATATTGAACATGGCCAGGGTTTCAAAAATGTAGGTAAACATAGGTAAAAAAAAAAAAAAATCCCTGTGAGTAAATACCTCAGGCTTCAGGTCATTCTGAATACTGTTTCCAGTAAATTGTGACAGATTTATTTATGTGATCATCTGCTCCAGGCACGTTGCTGCCAGTATAACACTACGTAGCCTGCACTGCTACCAGTGGTGGTTCTAGGCCAGTTTCAATGGGGGGGTCAAGCTAGGGCCAGTCCTTTTGATACAGGGGCACATACAAGTAGGGTCAAATATCTAAGTCTGAACAACAGGATATATATGTACATATATATATGTATATCAGTGTTTCCCACAGGACTTTTGGAGACTACATCCAACCCTGTAGGGGGGTCCGGGGGCATGCTCCCCTGAGAGAAAATTTTGTATCTATTTGATTTAAAGGCATCAATGTGGTGAATTCTGAGAGCCAAGTTATGATGGCAGAATATGCCTAGATTTCAACATATTTGTGCTTTTTATATGTAAAAAAATGTTCTTTTTTTACTGATAAAAACACTAGTGGTATGTTATGGTGAAGGGTTACACTTAAAATACGGCCAAGGATTAGTGGTTTAACATTTCAGTAATCAAAAGAAAAATGACTAACGTACTAATGGAGGGCTATTTTATTATTTTAAATCATGTGCAGACAAAATATTCTTTTAAAACTCTCTCACTCACAAACACAGTTACAGATACGCAAAACAATACAAAATATGCAATACGAAAAGAAAACAAATGGTAAGACTTAAATTAATTACACACAAACAGACACAAATTACTGCTTTCCTCCCTCCCTCATGATTTGCAAGTGTGGCACCCTGAATCAGAGCATTTAATTTTACGTGGCTTCGAAAAGAAGATTTCAAAAGCCCTCTGGTAGTTGAATGCCTCTGGGACAGGCCCATTTATGGCAACCCACTGGATCCATGGTGTGCGTGATCCGGCCGAGGCGCGGGTGCTGGAGCTAATAGCGGCCATTTAAGTCCATGTAAGCTGTAAGGTCCACCAGCCGCGGCCTAGAAGCGGCTTCGCGCTCCGCTAAAAACACGCGCCGGGTCTATTTCTGATGGATGCCGCACGACGGCACGTCAATTTGCACAGACCAGATGAGTCAAACAGGAAGTCAGATGCAGAAAAGACGAGAGTATCCGGACAATTTTCACAATAAAACACCCATGAAAACTCCGGATCATATTTCACATGGGTACATCAACATGATGTGACACGCAACTACCATGAGCCAAATGAGAATGAGAAAGTTTTCAGAGCTTACTTCGATGGTGCTGTGTGTTGCTGTGCAGGTTAAGAGTTGTCTTAAATACAGCCACACAATTCTCGACTGATGTTTTCGGTGGGTGCGCCGCTTTAAGTGGTCCGACCGGAAACTGGTTGAGACGATTTAGTTCCGCGTTCCACGTTGCCCCTCCGACTCTTCGGCAGGACTCCGAGTTACGGGGGCACTGGCCCCTGCTGGCCCTCCCCTAAAACCGCCATTGACTGCTACATGTAGCTACATGCTAATGTCAGGAAAACATGTAATCTTGGTTGCCATTGTTGTACATTTCTTCCCGATTTCGGATCATATTCCTGCTGAAACATGTCCGGTTGTGTTAAGAAGCTTTTAATGCCGACTTTTCATAATGGAAAGATACGGAAAGACCCAAAAACACCGACCAATCAGAGCAGACTTGGCTTTTTCAGCAGAGAGTCTTAAAGACAGAGCCGCTAAAATCATCTCAGACAGAGCGTGAATACAGGTGTTCCAGCAGAGACAGAATGAGGAAAACTAAGTGTTGTTTTTTAACCTTTAAAGCATGTAAACATGTTTTAGTAGAAACCTTTAATATAACTATGAACCTGAAAATTAGCATAATAGGTCCCCTTTAACCTTGTGCTGCTGCAGCATTTACATTAACCTGACACTCAGGTTGGATTTGTGTTAGAAGTGTTGCAGTAATGTCACTGTGCAGATTGTTATTGTGATTTTTACATAAAAGTGGCTCCACTGCTTCTTCAGACATGAGACAGACGTGTCACACTTAAATAATGAGGTGCATGTCATCATGACAGGAGCTTTCATCATCATTAAAAACAAATGCTGTAAAACAAGGAAATATATGAATATCAGGTATCTAGTGAGGAGCCAGACCGACATTTTGCTTCAGAGCAGAATCAGTCCTCTGAATGCTGCCATGCTGCTACACAACTGTGTGTCGTGGGATGTTAAACCTTCCTCCAAGAAAGAAAGCCTCCAGCTGTTTGTGGGTGAAGGAGGAGGGTTTCTGCTTTACACTCTGCACTCTAGAACATCTCATAAAGGTTTCATGTGTTTGTGGAGCTCATGGAAGCCGTTTAACTTCATTCTGTTGTGCGTGGAGGTACTGCTGGATTTGTTTTGCAGTGTGCACGGAGATATTATCTTCTTAGATCATTGGAACACTGTGAGGAAAACATGAATCCCATTTTGTGTTGTTAAAAAAAGCCTCATAATCCCTGGCATTTGTGCAACAATGCTAAACAGTCAAAATGGCGTCCTAGAATATCAGATATCCAACACCATTTTGAACATCTTTGGTTAAAATCATTGTGTAGCTTTTTGGAAAGTTGAACCCATTGTAATTAGTGTTTGTCCAACCCAGTTGCCAGAAAAAATGATGGCATTGTACGTTTTTGCAAACCACTGATACGTAACATTTGCATGATACATTGCAGATACATTGAAACTTTACATCACAACAACCCTGTGGCTAATGTGTGGTCAGGTTCAGGCATCACTTGGTTATGGTTAGAAAAAGATCATGTATTGGGTAATTATACCAGTTTGGGGGCACAATCCCAGCAGGCAGAGCAGCCATGCCTTGGTAAAAAAAAACAACTGCTTTATGTGCCACTATTGCAGCAATAAAAGCAGTTATGTCTTTGCAAAAAATAACCACTATTTCTGCCACAATTGCAGTAGGAAAAGCAGCAATGCCTGGCAAAAAACAACCAGTATTCAAGCCACTGTTGCGGCAATAAAGACAGCAATGTCTCTGCAAAAAAGATCCACTATATGTTTCCACTAATACAGCAGGAAAAGCAGCGATGTCTGGCAAAAAACAACCAATTTGCGTGTCACTATTGCAGCAACATAAGCAGCAATGTCTCTGTCAAAAAGATCCACTATATGTGCCGCTAATGCAGCAGAAAAAGCAGCAATGTCTCAGCAAAAAACATCCACTATTCATGCAACTAACACAGCAGGAATTGCAGCGATGTCTGGCAAAAAACAACCAATTTGCATGTCACTATTGCAGCAACAAAAGCAGCAATGTCTCTGCAAAAACAACCACTTTGCGTGCCACTACTGCAGCAGGAAAAGCAGCGATGTGTTGCAAAAAACAACCAATTGGCGTGCCACTAATGCAGCAGAAAAAGCAGCAATGTCTCTGCAAAAAACATCCACTATTCATGCAACTATCAGGGTACGAGATTGTGCAAGTCTGTTTATCATGTTGCTTCATGTTGCAAATTTCATCATTTGTGTTGAAGTAACGACAGCAACGCAGTGTATCTGACCTTGAAGTTCTGATTTGTTTATTTCAATGATAAAGACACTTTTCATCCGAGGTTTAGATTATGTGTTCCCTACCCTCTCTATTACAGTGACAATTAAATTGTTTATTCCCAAACACTGTCAATGCATGTGTCTCTTTAGTGTAAAGTATACTGTACTATGGGATGTAGTGGTGACAGATATCCTGAGCTAAACCCTACATTACTGTTACTGTATTAGATTGGAGCTATAGAAAAGTGAGATGTGCTACTGTGTGTATTGACTTCATGCTCACTCAGACTAGCCCCCTTTTTTTGTGTGGCTAATGGGCATGTAGCTACTTCTATGTTTCAGATGATACGTCATGTTTGTAGTCAACCAATGAAGATGAGTTTACATATCAGCTTGGGTTCGTCCTTCACCTTCTCAAAATGATCCCACACTTTGGATTTCCTGCCCGACATGTTATTAACTAGCCTGTGGAATAACCGCAGGTACCAGCCCTGGAAATTAACCTGACTCCTGTCTGACTGCTGAGTGTGGCCACTTCCTGTGTGTGTCCTTTCAAATTAAATTCCCACATGGTCCAGTCATGTAGATTTTGATTTATTTTGACAAGGTGCAGCTCCTAATAGTTTCATGTTTGTTGTTTTTTTCTGCGACTAAGCGACCAATGAAATCTTGCTAACTAATAACCTCTCTGGTCAGCGAACATTTGGTCGACTATTTGGGGCAGCTGTACTTGCTTCACAGTTAAACTGTGAATAAATGAATGTATCAGCCCAGCTATGAACAGACCAAAGAGATAACAAGAGAATAAGAGAGAGACAGTAAGACGGGAGAGACAGGCGGGGGACAGATCCGCTTCCTCGACTTTTAGCCAGCACGGCAAATAGCTCTGTCTCTGTGGCACCTCTGAAAAGCCAGACTCAATCCATTAAACTGGCAGTTGGGTGAACTCTGTCCAGCCCTCGGAGCTTCAAAGCAAAAGATATATCCTGATGCTCCCTGGAGGCTCTGATCCCACTCCTGAAATGGAGAGCTGCTGCAAATACGATGAGACTTTGAGCTTTAAGTTGAAGACGCAGGATGTCCCGAACACAAATAACACAGGGCCCCTAATTAGCAAATGCAGGGGGATAATAACCAGATTAGGATGTAAAACAATAAAGACTTAACAAAGCGCCTCTCCACAGAGGAACTCTGTTATTACATGATAACTGCACAATCAGTCCCCTCGACGTGCATAATCACTTTGCCGGTGACAGATCTCTCAATTTGCAGCACAGATTGGCATAAAGAGCGCCCGAACAGGAGGAAGCAACATAGTGTTTACTGAAGTTTTTTTAATATGCAACATCAGGAGCCTGCCGAAAACTGAACATGACGTGATACCCCGAAGAGCTCTTGTGGTTGAGGGTTTAACTGCTCTGCCATTTTTAATCACTGTAGGCGGCCGGGTGGAGACAAGCGACAGGCTAGCTCGGGCTCGCATTGCCCTGTCACCGCTCCCAGCCAACCATTCAAGATGACAAGTGTCACTGTGCTGTGCTGATATGTTTTCCAAAAACCACAGCCTGACCGCCTACAGGAATATACTGAACCTCTGTCATTTCTGCAGGCTCTTTATTGGAAAGGTCAGCTGAGACGCAGAATAGACAAGCACTGGAGTGCTTCTTAGACCTGTGGTGTTCTCTAACTCTTTATTCAAATAAAACTCCTGGGACTACAGTATCTCTCGCTCTCGTAAGGATGCTGTATTCACTCCTGATCATTCGATCTCATGTAAAGCTTTTGGGATTTAGAGAGCAAGCGTTTACACTCTCTGCCTCCTCCTTATAACCCTAGGTTCTCTTTCTTGGCACTTACTCAGAGAACAGAGCAGGGTCCCCAGTGTTTGCACAACCCCTGGCGACAAGCCTCATTACATAACCACCGGCAGAAGCTGAAATATGCAGCAAATCTACAATAGCAAAGAAGCAGATATACCGCTGCGATGAAAGATAGCCTTTGATATGTCAGGCATGACGTATAATACTTAGAAATTACAACATTCGTGGGGATATGCTTTAAAACCGCGAGAGATGCTTTAACCATCATATGGCGCTCTGTAGATGTGACATTTATGCTGTGTCCTATTTGCGTTTATATTGGGCTTTTTCCCTGCTCTCTGTTTCGCTTGGATGTTTCATTTAATGCTTAACATCACCTTGCAAATGGAAATTAGCCTTTAGGCCGAATTTAGTGCATTTACATCAGGCTGATGTGATGTAAATAGGCAACAACACAGAAATAATGAAGAAAATGAAGTCGTTTTTATTTTAGAAAACCCAAATTCATGTTTTTCCCTCCCAAATATGAATATATGGATGACACTGACATTTCGTTCAGCCTGTAAATAAGTAGAAAACAATTTTTAAAAATGACAATTGCTCCAAACAAACCAGTGTTTCCTTTATATTCTGCAGAGGCTGTGACACATTCTGCTGTTTTCTGACAGTGTTTACATTTATCTTTGTTTGGTCCTGTGTTGTGCCCACACAGCCGACGTGGCATCTTAATGTACACCAGCTCCTTCTCATCTGCATTTC
Organism: Epinephelus moara; assembly: GCF_006386435.1. Classification (NCBI taxonomy): domain Eukaryota; kingdom Metazoa; phylum Chordata; class Actinopteri; order Perciformes; family Serranidae; genus Epinephelus; species Epinephelus moara. Next base: position 36,158,414 of record NC_065521.1, on the reverse strand, counting down.
TCCAGGATTTGATTTGTTATATCTCTGCAACTGGAAACACAGGGGTGATTAGCCCGAGGGTGATTGTAGAGATTTTTGGTTTTGATGTCATCACTCAAAAACCTCTTAAACTATTTGGATAAAGTTTTTATGTTGGTAACTTGTATCTGTGTTCTACTCATCAACAGTCGATTGTTAATACAAGCAATGTTAGAGTCACTAGATGTCAAATGTTACACATGCACCCACCTGCAGGAGTGATTGTAACAGCATGGTGTATGGGAAGCATTTTTTTGTAAGATAAAGATAGACTTAATTCATCCCTGAGGAGGAATTCAGTTTTATCATCTGTTGTCATATACACACAGGCCCGAAATACACACACATGCACAAACAGGACCAATACACGCATTAGATGTAGAGATGTCAGAGCGAGGAGGCTGCCATGGACAGGTGCCCCGAGCAGTTGGAGGTTAAGTGTCATGCACAGGGGCACCTTGGAGACAAACTGGCACCTCTTCAGCTACCAGACCATGCTTGGTCTGTACGGGGATTTGAACCGGCAACCCTCCGGTTCCCAAGCATTGATGTAATTCAACTTTAGCGACTGCAGGAAACAAATGATAAGTCGCTGAGAGGCTGAGGCGGGGTCTGGTTAGCTTGTCTGACACGCCGACAAAAGATTTGCTGAGATCCAAAAATACGTCCAATGAATGTATTAATGAAAAGGAATCAACTTATTATAACATGCACAAATTTATAATTAAGATGATCACAGCAAACCAAACAATACGGCGACTCACTTACACTCTCCAAACTCTCCCCTACCAAAAAAACACACACAGGTGAACATGAGATGTTCATATAGAGTATGAGTGTCACCGCCCGTACCCATGTGACCTGACTCCCAATTATTCCAATCACAAAAAAAATAATAAATAATAATATCCCAAAGCACTAACCTAAAACATACACAACAATACAAAAATACAAACCATCCAAAAACGTATTAATCTGACATCTCTTTCTAAATTAATTCATGGCTCCTACATCAACATCTAAACCTGTCAATATGTGTCTAAAGTGCCAGCCGACACGCTAAATATCTTCCAGCAGCGCAAAATAAAATCTGGAGAAAAAACCCTACAGGGGAAACACTGACATCACGGTAGAAAACTGTGCAACTTAGTAAACACATCTGACACCATCCTAATTATACTGATACTGTACTGAGGATTTGCTGAAACTCAAATATTCTTAATAACACTGGTCTGAAAACTTAGTTTAAACATTAATTTAGAAGCACAGTAAAATACCATTGTAACTAAACAGTGTGTGTGCCCATGAATAGTGGAAACACTCCAGGCTGAATCCAGTGACATTGTCCCACATTTACACATGACAGAGGTGTGTCCAGTGAGGCCTGTCTGATACAGATATGTCCTCCAAATGCTAATTTTCATTTGTTTTATGTATCCATTCCACTTATATACCTGCAGCCATACATCCACTTGTGTGTGCTCTAACATCATTAGAGTCATTAGTGGCTCTTTTGATGATGATGATGCTGCAGATAATGGACTACAATTTTAACTATGTAAATAATTAAGGACATCAACATCATCATAAACTCCAAAGCAAAGTTTTTAAAACTCATCAACATGTTGTGATGCTGCTGCAAGAATATCAACACTCTGGGCACCAAGTCACATGACTACAGTACTTGGGTCGATCCCCTCTGTCAGTGCTCGCACTAAAACTGAGACATATTCAATGAGATATATTTAATTTATTTAAGGAAGTTTATAAAAACAACGTACATACAAAAATTATTCTTGCTCATATATGTTTAATTTTTAATATCATTGTGGGAAATGTAGGTGCCTGGTTTTGACATTAAAGAAGAATGTGTGGAATAACAAAAGACGATATCTCTGGTCTGGTGCATCAATTTTTATCCATTTTTTTTAATAATATTCCTGTCCCTTATGAGTCTGATTATAGGAATACAATACTAAATCAAACTGCTCTCTTGTAATATTGTCAATATAGAGATTTTTATGCACGACACATGACACAATGAGAATGGGTTTAACCACTGGCGCAGATACAACATGCCGACAACAGTGTGAGATTTGATTAGATTTGAACAATTAGCACCCTTTTCATTTGAGAGATGATGGAAATATCGGCTCCTTGTTTGTTAATTAGCACAGTTGCCTCAGAGGACCGGGGCTATTAAATCAAGTTAATTATCAGCCAGTGCCCCATGAAGGAGAAGAATGACAAAAGAACAAGGATTCACAGCCAGTAACCTTGGCAATGGGTGACGCTACAGCCAAGTGAGGATCAACAGGCGGGAAAAACTGTTTTGGAAGAACCATGAGACCATGAATTGGCAGACAAATACCCACAGATGATGTTTCTTTTGTTCTGTGTTTTGTTTTTTGTTCTCCTGTGTCATGTGTGTAAGTTAGCCCTGAACTCTTCGTCCTGTCTGCACATTTGAAAGCACTATTGTAGCTCAGAGCCTTATCTTGAGTGATTGAACTCTCACGCAGAAGGTCGGGCAAAAATAATGATCTTTTCTCTATGCAGAAAGACATTTCTTGTCTATAGAAAACCCTTTTTAGCTGCAGCAGATGAGTAATAGGAAGTAACACTGTTTATAGTGCACCCCATCTGACTAATTCAAATGCTGTGTACGAGTGTCTGTAAAGCACTGAAATGAACACAGGAAATGGTTTTTACCGGCACTGTTGACGTAGGTTGTTCGTAATAGTAATGTGACAAGGACAAGAGAGTGAAACGGGAAGCAGATAAGGTAAACATAACAGTGAGGACTTTCATTCGAATGGATACTGACCTGTAAATTAAGTGTGAGTATTTTACATGAAAACATCCTCACATATTTTGATCTCTGCAGTTCCATTAAAGCTGTAATTTATTGTCTGACAGTGTTGGCGAGTTGTGTTCACGGCCCTCCCGGGGCTCGCTCTGCTGCTGTTATCTTTCAAAGAACAGTAAGCGTTATTACCCTTGTGGATGAGACAAAAAAAATAATGACCCAAATGTGGGAAAGACCTTTGATGGTAGGGAAAAGAGAGGAGAGGAGAGGAGGTGCCATTGTTTCCTCTCTCCAGCCTGGAACATAAGGAGGAAGTGTCAATCTGTCAGAGGTTGGATATAATCTTCCACACTGAGACGCATTGGGTGATCATGGTGCCCTGTCACCGGTAGTCCTTGTCGTTGATTAAGGCTTTTCATCCTCCGTTGGGTTTAGCTGTGGGCCGCCTGCACTTTGTCTTGTGACATGCGTAATTTCCTCCTCACAGTCTCCCCATCTTGATAGTGAGCTAATAGAAACTCTCTCCAGATCCGCTCCTAATGAAGACAGATCCTCAGATGGCCAAGCAGTCTCATTTATATTACCAGTCTATCAACTTGTTTTAAGTAGATTAGGCATGTGTCGTGCGACAAGCAAAAAGAGGAGGGGGGGGACCGCAAGTGTATGAATATAATTTGTAAAGGGATTTTATAGAGCATTATTTTTGTTTAAGTTGTGTCATAGCACAGCCGAAAGTTTGCTTGATCTCTAGACAATGAGGAGATGAGAGGACTGTCAGCGGAGATTGAAGATGTGATCAGATTGTTGTAGATTTTCGCTGAAGGCTGTCTGGCTGAGCAGATTGGTTTAGGGTGGCTGAGTAGTTTAGTGAATGAACAGTGGGGCTGCACCGAACAATTAGTTTCATATCTTGTTCTCCATCAAAATTGTTTGAAATGCGTGTCACAATCTCCCAAATCTGACAGTCGCATATTGAAACATCTTATTTTATGCGACCAACAGCCTAAAATCCAAAGCTACACTGTTTACAATGATATAAAACAGAAGACAGCAGTAAATTCTGTAAAAAAAGAAGTATTCTTTAAATCCCTCTTGGGGACATTCAGTTTTTCAATCTGTTGATTTTTTATTACACACACACACACACACACACACACACACACACACACACACACACACACACACAGGATCAGAGGTCGCGTTTAACAAATATGGAAACAATGACGGAAAAATCTGAAGGCTGTCCGTTATTTTGACAGATTAAAACACTGAGGGCGATCTACCATAACTTTTATTGTGGCAGCATGTGCATATTAATTATCTGTTGTTTAGTATTGTCTTTAATCTCACATGCATCACCTCGTTGTCACGCTGGCTTTGGCCATCACATGCACATGGGAGAAGTTTTCCTTGTGGACTCTCTCCAAGAAAGTTTCTCCTATCTGACAAAAATCGAATTACTTTCGCCTAATTATTTGCACTTTCTAGTTTCTCTCATTATCAAAATGTACTAGAGTCATTCTGCTGTCCTCTGCCGCTAACCTAAAAAGCAAAGTCGTCATCATGATACAGCACTGTTGTATTTATATTTTTATAAAAACTTTTAACTTGTATACCCTCAATGTCAACTTTTCCCCATGGTATCGAAAATGTTATCTGAGGCCATGTTTACAAGGAAACGATCGGCTCTTAAACTATATGGACAAACGAAAGTTCCGCGTTCAGACGATAATGTTTTGATAACAATTGCTGTGCACACTGATCTGCAAAAATGACCAAAAACGCTGCAGTTTACATGCCAGGCCAGTAGCTGGCAGTGACTTTCTAATGATACAACATGCGCCTGCATACATGCGCATCCTTCTACAGAGCGGTGGTGTATAAACAAACATAATGGCAACCGCACGAACGTTGGTCTGGATGGACAATGAGGTGGAGTTGCTACAGTAAATCTACACGTTGCTGGAGAAGCGTTGATAAATTCAACAGGGTGAACAGCACAAGCAGAGCTCGGGAGTCTGCCATTGTTGTTGTGATGGTCGATTTTCTCACTCATGCCCAGTGACTGGAACCGTAATGCGCATGCGCAAAAGTCATATTGCATATTGCAAGTTTACATGACAATAGAGACGGTGCTGTTTCCAAAAACATGCCCTCTGGAACCCTTTTTCAAAACGTTGCGTTTTCAGGCACCCAAAACGCTGCTGCCGTGTAAACAATCGGGCAAAACCCAACTTAAGTTTACCATTTTCAGTTGAAATCGTTGTCGTGTAAACAAGACCTGATATCATTATTTTCCAGGATATTGTATCACGGTTAGAAATTCCAGTATCGTGACAACACGACCACACTACCTCTCCAGTCCACACCCTGTAACATGGTCCAAGAACCTCTGTCGCCCTCAACAAACGTTTGGCATTTTTGCTTAGACCGTGACTGAAGTGATTAATTGATTACCAGAATATGTAATATGCATCATTCCAAGTCAAACTAAATGCAGACTTGTGTTTCAGTGCTTTCAGTTGATTTCAGTTTAGCTACTTATAAATCCCTCTCTGCAGCCTGACAACAGAACGCAGGACGGAAAAACACTGAAATCAAGCAGCACTTGAGAGTGTAGGTGTTTGATGTGACAGTATATTAGACACAATGTAAAAGACATAATCCTACTGAAGTACCTCTAAGCCTGCCATGTTGTGCTTTGAAGTTGTATGTTTTCATTAATACAGCATCTGACCTCAAACAGACAACATTAGCCTCTAATGATCCCGTGCATCCCACTCAGTGAGCTCGAGGGAACAGACAACTCTCTCTGGCAGAGCCTCTGGTTTATGGGGTCTGTTAACTAAAACTATCATTAATAATTCAGCTCAAGCCTGTAATAGGTAAATATTTGGGTATACTGCAGTGTGTCCTCACTGGTAGGGTTTTGAACGTGTTCTTGTGATGGCATTATGTTCGTGAAATGCCTCGTGCAGGCCGGTAGTGTGCTGTTATGTAAGAAACTGGAGCACATGATGTTAATGTTGCTAGTGGGGATTTGTATCCCAAAGATTAAAGTGATCCTGACTAGAAGACATTCAAAATAATACTTTATATATTTTAGGAGGCTTTCATCAGGGCTGCGACTAACAGTTATTTGCATTATCAATTAATATGCTAATTATTTTCTTGATTCATCTATTTTAATTGTTTAGTCGATGAAGTGTCAAACAAACAGTGAAATGACATTCAATAGAGTTCAAAATGCTCGTTCTGCCCATCAACCCCAAACATATTCAGTCAAACAATGATATGGCATAATATTTAATATACACAGTGAGTCATGGGTACATTTTGCTTGAAAAATGTCTTTTCTGCTGATCAACTAATCAGCTAATCATGTCAGGTCTAGTTTTTATTTTTTTCCAACTTCAGTAGCTGCAAAATAATCAGAACGTCTGGAATATGAATGAATATTGAATATTCAATAAAAGATAAGGCCTCTATCTGCTCTCAGAAGTGCTTTAATCCTCTACGGATTGCTGTCAAAGTGTGCTGAACTGTGAGCAGTGGGATATTGGACTATTCTTTAAAAAGGAAAGCCTCCAGCTCTTTGCCATGAATGTTCAATGATATGATGTGATTAGGGAGGTTATGAAAAGTGTTTGACCTCATTCAGGTGTTCATGGAGACAGTCTTTAATTTGTTTAGCTGGGCGTACAGCACAGTGTGTTGGCTTCATTATCTTTAAATACTGGAAGATTGTAATGTAAACAATACGCTGTATAATTGTCCCAGGGCTACATTCAATGGAATAAATTATGAGATGCCTTCCACATTTTAACATATACTGTTACATACTTCATTTTAACACCAAACAGAGATGTCAAACTTTGACTTCTTCAAAATGTAAACCCATAAATTAAAAGCTGTCATGAATAAACATAAAAGATATAAGATTATATTACTCTTAGATTGCTCACAGGTTCAGGTTCTGCTTTGTTTGCTGCTTCTGCAGCTTTACTCATTCTGGTTACTTCCTCTGTAACTTCAGGATGATATATGATATATATGATAGTACTCAGATCCTTTGGTTAAGTAGGAGTATCAAAACAGCCATGGATGCATCGATGCATATGTAGCATTTGTGTTATTGAAGCTAGTTGAGGTACAGTAGAGCTAGTTTTAACTTTGAATTGCTGCATCAGTTTTCAACCAAGGGATGGGATGAATGGGACTGCGAACAGATAAAAAATTCTGCAATAAAAATTCTGTTTTAATCTTTGCTTTTTTGAAATACTGAATAATAAGCGCATTGAAGACTGGAATAATTTTACCTCTTTGTGCCTCAAATAGTTACGTAAAAGAAGAACCCACGAGGAGAAATGTCTCTTTGGTGGAACAGTTTACAACTCACAGACATCTGAAACCAAGTAGACACTTTGGTTTGTAAAAGGTCACAAGCCAAAAAAGGTTGTAAACCACTCGAGCCGGGTATTGCTACTTTATACCTTTAAGGTATCAACCGAAATAACCCAGTACCGAGTAGTATTGAAACTTCTCCAGTCAAACAACGCCTGCATTCAATCCTTTTTGCGCAGGGGGTCTGCTCATGGACTGTCCTTCCTCCCTGCCAGATCAATAAACTTTCTTTTGCTGCCATCTCCAAAGTTGCTCTCCTCCTAGTGATCAGTCAGTTTAACACCTGCCCAATTAGCACAAGCTAACACAGCAGTGGCTAGCATTCAATCCAGAGTCCTTAAGTGGTCACAACATACATTATTAAACGTCATTAAACCTGTTATTAACTGGTAGCATGAATGCTAACGATTAGCCCTGTCACTGCGTGTCCCCGGCAGGGAGCTCACACTCCCTCAGCAGCAGTGTGGTGAAGTTGAGCACAGTGTATTTGACAGAGTTGGTAGTTCAATGTGCCGAGAAGCCACCAAAACGTTTGAAAGTATGGCTATACTACAAGCCAGTCGATTCACATTATGGTTATCAAATGAAGTGGATTGGTATCTTTATCACTTTAAGGGTGCTGGTTTTGGTACAGGTATCGTAAATGTTTAAATAACACAACTTTAATGGTGAATTGTTTTTTATATCTGATGTTTTTTCATGCAAAATCTTAATCTGGAAAGTAAACAGCAACTGTAGCTGTCAAATAAATGTAGTGGGGTAGAAGTATAAAGTAGCATAAAATTCAAACAATTAAGTAAAGATTAAGTACCTCATAATTATAATAGCAGTTCTTGAGTAAACCGACTTACTTTCTACTGCTGTCTGTATCATACTACATCTAATAATGTTGTTGCCCTGAAAGATTCAGCCTCATTAGAACAACTTAATACTTATTAAATCCTATGTCGAGGCTTGCAAACTCTTCTTTTTGGTTCCCCCAAGTTGTCACACTGGATGATCCAAGTAGCCAGAAAGTTGTAATTTATTTTGTACCTTGTGGGCAAATACAGTGGTCTAAATTCCAATAAACATCTAAGCTGTGCCATTACATGCAGCCCCACCGCTCTGTTGGTGGAGATTATTCCTGAATTCAAGCCTGTGGTCATTTATGTGGAGTGCAACTTTAGAGGACATGTGTTGTGTGTTGGTCTTGGTGTAAGCTAGACCCTGCAAACACATTAACATCAAAGAAGAAGAACTAAGCAATACGCATACATTAAACGCCAGCCACTGATCCTCAGTGTGTACAGAGGAACGCCACCATACAAGGTGGAAAATCACACAGGAAGTAATCTTGGAAAAAAAAAAAATCCATAAAGTGTAAAATCATGATATGATTTTCTGATGAAGCTTCAGCAGCGGCTCTCCTCCTCCTCCTCATAATTGAAACAATGCTGCAGGATAGCAGAAGTCAATGGCACATAATGCATAACAGTGCAGTGAATGTATGAGGTTTAATAGATCGTGAAAATGGCAGCCTGATGACAGAGATGGAGCTTTTCATTAGAAGGCCTGTACGGGTGGCTGCTGTTGCTCTGTGATGAAAGACTGGCTGTTATAGTGCCCACACAGTACACCTGGAAGGATGGCCTTTTGTTCACACGATACCCTTAATTAGAGGTTCTGAGAGCCGGCACTATTTTGGATCTAGTTTAAACTTGGTAAAATTCCTAGAGTCTTGTAAGCTCCCTGTCTGAAAAATCTCCTTCATCCTCTCATTCTTTATGACTATGAGGAGACGAACAAGTCATTAAAGTAGCCGTTCATCCAAGTAGCTAATTGTCACAGGTCAGGTAGGGAGCAGCTGGGAAAGAACCCAAATGCAGACACGAAGGAAAAGGAGGTTGAATTAAAGGCACTTCACCAGAATCGATGGTCGAACAAAGGGCCCGTGGTTGCCAACAGAAAGAGCAGGCAAACAGATCTGACAAAGTACAGGAAGGAGGTTCAAAGATCCGACAGATCTAAAACACAGATTGCAGCAAAACAGTCTGGCCCAGCTCTGATGTTCCCCTAAGCCCAAAGTGTGTTAGTGCAGGAGGGTGTGATGGCTCCAAACTGTGTTGTATGTTTATACTCAAGAGGAAAATATAATCTTCACCACTCCTGTCGTGTTTCTTTTTTTACAATGCACAAATCCACTGTCAATGCCGTTTTGTTACTGTAGGTTATTTCCTTTAGCAGAGCCTGCTGAGTTGCAGAATCGCTGAAAGTGTGCATAAAAGGCTCTAAAAGTCCATGACAGGGCCCTCAAACACTTTGCTGATTTCACACTGAGACAGCCCTGAGTCTTCTTGGACGTAATGGGAGCATATGCCAAAGTCTTGTGAGTGTGGAAGGGGAGACATTGGAGCTGGGCAACTGATTTACAAGTATGCAACGGTGAGGAAGGGTATAGGCAGTAATCGTTCGACCACCATAGCAATCCAAATAGCAAAGACAGTGATGCAGGGAGGAGCAAGGTCAGGTGTAGAGCCAGCAGTACATCAAATAATAATAGCTCAATGCAGATATACAGGTGTCTGAGTATTTGATCTATGTAACAAGATATTGCAGTACAGAAATGCCAAAGATATGTTTGAGAGTTTAGTAACAGTGACGTCTTTACATAGTTTGTCCATCAGACTGCTGAGTGTCTGGTTCGCATTTTTTTTTCTCCAGGATGGTGAAGGCATTACCTGCCCGTCTCTGCCCCTGATTAATTTACCCAGACATTCTGACCCTCACCAATCTCATTCCTATTGTCTAAACCTAACTAATCCAACCAACAAAGGCAACAAGTACTAGCCAGTCAGAGGGAGGGTAGGACGGGTCATGCCTTTGCCATCCCAGGAATAAAATTTGGCATCTGGTCCAGGTGGCTGAAGGAGGGAGAAAATGAGGAGGGATGACTTGTGGACAGATGAGGGACAGCAGGGTCCATAAAGTTCCGTAATGACTATAAGGCTTAGAGGGAGAGAGCCTGAAACTCGAGAGGCACAATGTGGGATTAAAGAGGGAGAGTGTGAAGGTTCGGTCAAACCAGCTTTGAAAACAGAAACATTCTTTGCGAAATCTTTTTGATTTCTATGTATTCATCGTGATCAACAGATTTGCTAATGGGGGGCCACAAATCTTTGCTGTCAAGTTTTACGTTGGCGAACTTAAAGACACAAATTTCCAATGCTGACCAATAGCACGCCATCTTGACAGTGTTAACCTCTAAGGGACCTGAGAGACTGTCGCGACATAAACTGCTTCACAAAAACAGCAATGATTCGCAGTTATGAGACAGGAGTCCATGGTACAAATTCGTCTTTTGGACAAACTGTGTGAACTTAAGGCAAAAACACACCACTGCTGAACACTACACCTCAAAACCATAACCTGTATAAATAGCGGACGTAGCTACCATGATGTCACGCACTGGTTTGTGGACTTCAGTTTTGAAGCCTCAAGTTTGGCACCAGTTCCCACCATCGCCATCTTGTGTTTTTTGGAGCCTGAAATTACCATATTTGGATGGAAGACTGGAGCTGTGGAGGAGCGAGTGGTGGATCTGACGGAGAAGCTGAGGACTCTATCGGCAGATAGTCTGTCACTCAAAGCGGCCCGCTCTTAATTATGTGGAACTTTAGCCAGGTGAGTTATATAAAAATTAGCTATAGAGCCCAAAACCGTCTTTTCTGACCAGGCTTTAACATAGGGGTCTATGGGGATTGACTCGCTTCTGGAGCCAGCCTCAAGTGGCCATTAGAGGAACTGCAGTTTTTGGCACTTCCATGTTGGCCTCATTTTTCCAGCCCTGGACGTTGCTGCTTGGTCAAAATGGCCAACCTATTTTTTTTCTATGCACAACCCCCACACTGGCAACAGCTAGGCGTGCATTGGTGCATGTGGCCACACCGCCCCACAACACTTCACCCCACTCTCCTATTTCCAGCCTGGCCGTCTCTTAAAGAACACATTTTTTTCCACACTGGCTCCCGTCTTGTACATCCTGCCTCCCGTAGTAGCTTGACTTCTCTCCTCACCTCTTGCTGTTGCTGTCTCTCATGTGTATCGATGAATGGATGAGGAGAGTCTAGTTGTTGAGGTTAGAAAATACCCCAAGCTTAACGACTCACAATCCTTTCATTATAAAGACAATGGCAAAAACAATATTGCCTGGTGAGCCATAACTCTGGAGGTTGGCTCCTTAGGTGGGAAATCAAGTGTAAGTAGTCGGTGTCCACACATGATTTTAAGTGCACAGTGACTGTGTGTTTTCAGCTCTATGTCCTATTGGAGCCCAGACTAACGGGTTTGCTGACAGTTATCTCTTTTTTCCTTCTCTTAAATGACTCCCTATTGATTGAGATTATGTACAATCCTGAGAGCAAGATGCCAAGTGGGATTAATAAAGAATTTAAATAGATTTGGATTCAATAAGATGCTGTCAAACCTGATTTCTATAGAAAATATGTATGTTGTATAAAACAAGACTGCAGCAGCTGAGGCTCAGACACCAGCAAGTGATACAAATGCACATATTTGCCTTTCATCTGGCATTTTTAATAAAGAGGCCATATATTATTATCCTTACAGCCTACAGTATGTTGGTGGCACAAGTAGAGCTAAATCTAGTGGAACGTCGCAATATATCAAATGCACTCCATGCCATGTACTAATATTTCTCTACATGGATAAAAAATCCAGAGAAGAACAGCCTAAGGCATCCAAGCAGCGCCGCTGTGTGTGTGTGTGTGTGTGTGTGTGTGTGTGTGTGTGCGCGTGCGTGCCAACCCAGGGTCTAGAATAGTGTTTGTATTGACTGAGGAGAGTCTACAGAGCCCCCATTACAGCCACGTTGTAAACAAAGACAGGACACAGTGTGTAAGTCAGACGGGGAGTTCGAGGTACCTTGAATCATGAAACAAATATGGTTCACAACATCTCATTGAGGATGCTGTCCACGCCTGTCTGTGTTCACACAGCAAATCTGTTGGAAATACTGCGAGTCAATAACAGTTTCACTAAGACAAACTCTGGGCTGAATGCAAGTTTTTCAAATATTGGAGTATTATTATAGCTGTGTGTGGGTTTTTTTCTTTTCATTTAATGGCCCAGTCAAGAAAATGTTGGCATTGTGCGTTTTTGCAAACAAAGGATAAGTTGGGTCGCGTTTAAATGTATTCAAGAACATTCTATATCATAAAACAATGTCATACTTGCAAATAATTGGCCCTGTCACCGAGAAATTATGTTTACTACTCATTTGCAACAGCAGTACATTGTGAAAGAAACATACTGCCATTCATTTTTAATGAGGGTATCTACAAAGTTGCGATGTTAACGCTGAACCTGAACGTGGCTGCTGCTGTCTTTCCAACAGTATCTGCATGCAGAAACTAAAGCATGATTGATGATTTTATGGTCATCGATAGGGCCTTGAATGTCAGATTTGAATCATCAGTCGCAGAGCCCTCAGTCGACTGAGACTGCTTCAGTCATGCAGTTTATTTTTTGTTTGTTTGTTTTTTGCCAGTGTTTTGTGTACTTTTGGGGGTGTTTTGGTCCCAAGATTTTGCTCCATAGTGAGCACTCCTCGCTTTCACGCTGTTCTACAGTACAGGCAGCCGCAGACACAGAGGCAGCTGCCCGGAGGAGGAGTGGCTTTGCCTGGTCAGGCTCCGAGATAACTTCGTCCAGACATATATACTAGACATATTCATGTTCAGAACATGATTGCTTGTGTTGGTAATTGTGATTTTTGTGCTGGTTTATAGTTTCAACCATTAGTGAGGTGACTGTTACATTTCCTCAGACCAGCTCTATTTTCTAATAAACTTTAGAAAGAATGTGGAGTTGGTATTTATTATGATGAACTATTGCACCAAGCATCAAAGAGAGGCCTGTGAGATATTGTGGTAGAATATAAACGTCTGATGAAATTGTCGGACAAGAATATCACAGGTATGGTCATCTCTTTTGTACAGTCATCCAAAGGGCCGTAAGTATGACACCCCTGGCTTACAGCAACTTCGTGGGATACAGTCTCTGGCTTTTGTTTGATATCTAGTGCAGGGGCGTCGTTTCAGCAAAAGCTAAGGTATGGCAATATGACATGACGTCACAGAGCTACTGATGATGGAGTTTCAAAAATATGAACTTATATAAAACTTCACTTTGGTCTTTGACCTGTCAGAAGTACATACTATGCTATTGAAAACTGGACATGAAGCTGTTTCTCACATTCATAATATCTCATGTCTGCATGTAATGCACGACTTAGTGAGAGCAGTGAAAACATCGGACCTATTTCAGCGCATATTTCAGCACCACGGACAGCGAGCGGACGTTTAATTATCATTAGTCATGTGTTTAACTTCACAGAAAATAAAGAAAATAAATTAATTACAAGCTCATTTCTAGAAGATAACCAAGGGGTCCGGTGTATGAAACACAGTAAAACAAAGGCCAATTTGGTACAATACTGTATAGGCGAATTTATTGGAGTGTCTCCAGAGACCGAAAATACAAGCTTAACATGCCGACATGAAGAAAAAACCCCACATACAATCAGACAGGCTTCAAGACATCATTTAGACAGGCTGTCTACAGCAGCAGAGCAAAATGCTTTTACAACACACAGATAACTCACATAACTCATAACTCGTGGAGGAGTGAAGGGGTCCATGTCATTGGTCCGACAGCCCATTAGTCCGACATCCCATTAGTCCGACGTCCTGTTATTAGTCCGACGTCCTGTTGTTCCGATATGTGATTATACTAGGCTATACTGTATTTGTGTACCATGGAGGATCAGCAAACGCAACAAAAGTAGGCTACTGGTCGAGATACAAGTGCCATAGAGAGAAGAGAGTGAAACTCCATAACCTCCTGTTATTAACTCTGGGGTCCAGGTTGTGTGGGGAGCTTTCCGCAGTGCTGAACAGCTCCCGGCGGGCGTATTTCTGCCTTGATGGTGCGCCGTGACCGGCTCTGGGTCAGCTGGGAAAGGCTTGAGGCAAAGCAGGCTCACGGCTTATGTGTTTGCCATTTTCTTTTTCATTTCAACCCACACCATGATCTTTTCCTAACCCTAACCAAGTGGTTTTTGTGCCTAAACCTAACCAGACCTTAACCACAGGGCATCATGATGATTTCGGAACAACGAGACTTCAGAACAATGGGTTTAATATGGTCGGACCAATGGGCTGTCGGACCAGTGGGCAGTTCCCGGAGGGAAGTGGCGAACAATTTGATTCAATAACACTGAGCATATTATTGACCTATTTCAGTGCAATACAATGAAAACAACCAGCCAGTGCGCCTCGGACTATCTAACATATCACATCTGATCACTTGCAACAAATATGAAGGACACTCACAAGTAAGATGACTACAGAACCTCTCTCTGTTTTTTCTCCCGGTTCCAAGGTATGGCAGCTGCCATACCTAAATGACGCCTATGATCTTGTGTCAGCAAAAAATGCTGTTGCACATTTTCAGACCACTGTTAAAGCAGTTAGCTTGTTTACTATATCACGTGAACATCACTGTTATACTGAACATCCCACTTACCCTGTTCAAATTCAAAATCTGTGTGGGGAAAAAAGGAGAGAATAGTTAAATATTCATATCAAACAGCCAAATCTGATCCAACTGACATGATTTTTACTTGAGTACAGCCCTAGTCATCAAAGTACTTGGTGGAAGGTTAGAGGAAAAGATCAGCATTTTAGGAAATATGCTTATTTGCTTTTTTACCAAGAGTTATATGAGATTGATACCACTCTGCCAGCAGTCAGCTGACTTAGCTTTGTTACCTCTGGACAGAGCCAGTCCAGCTGTTTCCAGTGTTTTTCCAGCCCAGCTAAGTTAGCTGATTGCTGGCAGTAGCTTCACACTTAGCATACAGACATATACATGACTGCATTTTCCAAAATGTGGAACTTTTCCTTTAAGTTTTGGGAACAGCTGTGTTCTTGGTAAATATTTTAAAAGTCTCCGTGAGTAAGGATGTGTTTACTTTCCCAATATTTAACCAAAGCCGCCGCCTTTTCTTATAACCTCAATCAAACAGTATTTCTCAAGCAGACCTAACCCTGACCACCTCCCTGTGACTATTTGATATATAAATATAATCTCTAGCAGACAGGGCTGAAATTACTGGGTATTATTGCAGTAATTCCCACCACAGGTTGTTTATTTATATATATGTACGCTCTATTTACTCCCTCCTTCAGTTTATATGGTTGGTGCTTGGGCAGCCCACCAGATTTGGCTCTGTGCATCTACATGTTTTGCAATATGAGTAACCGTCTTTAATTCCCCTCTTACAGGTGTCAGACATGAAAGCTGGGAGTGGTAGACATGTTATCCCATATCACTGCCTCCAGCATTAGTAATCAGGACTTGGTGTAAATACAGACATCTCATTACCGGTGAGCCGAAGTGTGTTACTGCAGAAGGGCAAGGGCAATGACAAGGATTCTCTGAGTAATGGGCTCTAACAGATCAGCGCACCATTAAGTGGACCTGCGGTGCACGTAGTAGCCCTACAGGCCCATTATAAAGCAAAACACAACCAAGTGAAACAACTAAAGCCTCTAATGGCAGCCCCCCCCTTCACAATGTAATGCTGTTAAACACGACTCTGGATGCTGTTGAGGAGTGCAGTATGATTGCTATGCTGAGCTATTGGCAACGAGAGCAGATGTTAAATAAAACATTATCCTGCACGTTTTTCTTTTTTTGCACTTCTCAATTGATTGTTTGTCTTAGCTCATTTGTGCCAGCCAATCAGCAGTGACCTGGGGTAACTTGTGTGCACTCCTGCAAAGTCAATATGGTAATGCATTTTGCCGAGAAGCAATGACGTTGTGCTTCCTCATGTTCGTCCCAAGCTTCCTCTCGTGCTTCGTTCATATTGGATTGTGGAGATTGCGGACATGGGCAAAACAAAGAGATCATCGGACTGCAATCAATCATGTCCAGCGTCTGCCAGCAGTGATGCCTGTATTGGTCTTTGAAGCAGTGTAGGATGTAGGATGAATGCTTTTTTTTGCATCCATCCTTCTTTAAGGCACCGGCAAGCTAATGAGAAAATCGGATCTGAGTGGCAGATCTATACGTGTTCACTGTAGAGGAGAGCAGGAGAAAAATAAGATTACTGCCTTGAGTCACAATGTTTGTACAGGATTTGCTTTGCTTTTACAACCTGCCACGTCGTAAACACTGCCCAAATTATGAATATTTTTTAAAACTGTGTATGACTTTATGTGAAATTACAATTTTTCCAAATCTCTGCAGTAAACTCGCCCATCCGATCCAACCGCACATATAATTTAATATCTCCATGTGGCCCTTTCTGTGGAGCCAGCCGCTGTGGCACACAAATCGTAATCAAGGCCAGGAGTAGTGCACAGAGAGCTGGGTGGCTGTTGACTGCAGGATTTAGGAACTCGGCTGTGCCTTCCCACTGCTGCTGGCAAGAGATTTCTGCCAGGCGCTGGTGTGCAGAACAAGAGCTAATCTGGAGTGGTCTGTTGCAGCTAAAAGGGACTGGCCCTGAAGTCATGCATTATGGGAAAAGTGGGGATAATTTTAATTTCTACGATTTTCTGCTGTAGACCCGTGAAGAGGATTTCTGTTGAATACCAGAACCTATGAAGAGTTTTTCCTCAGTTGATCCCATTCAATCTGAATTTTATGGGCTAATATTACCATCATAACTCATGTAGTCATTACCTGTGAAACTGTTTCTATGTTTGTTATAAGCTCCCAGTCACACCATAGAAGCAGCTATGTTGTTAGTTTGGACTTTACAGCTTTAAAGTGTGATTGCACAAAAGATTCTGTCTTTAAGGCACTTGGCTGGAGTTCACGAGCCAGATCTCTTTAGTCTGAAGATATACTCATACATATTCATGAGTAGTGGGCAGACCTTAATGTTGACAAAGAAAGTGGGAAAATGCCTCAACTCACACATTGTGAATATCAATGAAAAATGTAGAAGTGGGCCCCTTTGTGAGACATGGACCCTTTTATTTATTTTTTAGAACACAAAAATGTGTGAAACTGGAGAATATATAATGAATGACCAGAAGCTGCAGCAGCCTTTAAATTTATAGGAACCTTGATCCAACCTGCAGATATATATATGTCTATTTATACTGCAAAGCATCTAAGGTTGCAAAGAACAATAAAAAAGCACTGTGGTGGAGGGTTTTTAGTTAGAATGTCGTGTCCAAAATGCAAATGATGGACAAGAACCAAAGAAAATCAGCCATTAGCGGTGTAATTGAACTACAGAGGCCTGTACTACAAAGCCAGTTCAACTTACCCAGGATATCTTTTTGTTATCTGGCTTGACCTAACCCCTGACATTGACCGTCTGGATAAGGGGTACTACAAAGCTGGTAATCAGCGAGGTCAGTCAACTCTTTCCTATCCAGCCACCAGTGATCATGTAAAAGAAGTGCGGGTGTTAATTACAAGCGACATCATCAGAACCATGAATGAAGTAGGCTGCTTCAAATTATGAGATGAGACAGTACCTAAGGTGCTTGGGACTGCGAGACAGTAAAATGTCAGTGACGCAGGATGTAAATGATACACTGCTGTCCTGTAACAGAAAATGTAGAAACATTGAAAACACTATCCAAAAATTCATCATCGGCTAAGACTTAAAAAGTAAAGTATCGCCAGGCTTTATGTGACATTAGAGTACTTTTTCAAATCAAATTGGATCAAATCAAGTGTACTTATATGGCACATTTAAAACCCACCACAGTTGGTGGTGTACAAAATAAAAGAATGACACCCAAATATAAAACAGAATAACAGCGGTAAGATCAATTACATACGTAAAAGAGATTATTAAATAGTGAAATATTAAAACCACTACAAACAACCAAAGGCCATTCAAAACGTGTTCATCTTAAGATTTGTCTTAAAAGTGTCAATGGAGGAGGAGCATTTGATTGAGAGCGAAACGCTTTACCAAAGCTTTGAAGCAGCTACCGCAAAGGGACGATCTTTTGCTACTTAGTTGGAAGATGATGGAACTACTTTGATTATGTCACATAAACCACTTAAAAGTAATGTCAGACTGTTTCTGCTACTGAAGTAAATGGAAAAGTAGTTAATGACTGATGAGGTCTATCTGACTGAAATGGTGTTTTTATAATAACAGGAGCCAATTAACAGTGTGTGGATTTTTTTTTTTTATAAAATATTGTCTTTTCTTCCCTAGTTCTCATCACACAGGTGTCTTATTATTTTGAGCTGCAGTGATGGAATCAGAGTGTAAAATAGCAACACTGACAGCGACCACTGCGGACTAAAATAAACTCTGCATAAGTTAAAATGCTGCTAAAATCACGTGTTTGTTAAAAGCTCTGTTTTACAACCAGTGGAAATAGAGCACCAGAACAATGAAATGATTCTGCTGACCTCTAACAATATATAGGCTCCTCTTTTTTACCTGAGACTCTGGATTTTTGTCCATGGATACTTTTTTTGCTTCAGTGATCCGATTGGTCAGAGGTCGGGGTGTTGACAGGCTGTGATCTGATACTCTGAAGTTCTGCTCCGGAGCAGGTTAACTGTTCAGCATAAGTTACCATGGTGATTTATCCCCGGTAAAAAAGAGAACCAGCTTCGTAGTACTGAAAACCCAGAGTTAACCCTGAAGTTACCTCGCTAACTCCAAATCCTGCTTCGTAGTCCAGGCCTCAGCAGAGCAGCTTCATCACACAATTAACCCAACCTGTAACCAGATGAAGTTTACTTCCTGTTTAATGCTGACAGAGCATGAGAAACACCTGATATAGCAACGTTACCTGCAATAAACAACACTGAATAATTACAGAGACTGTCTTTCTAAGAAAATCCTACACATCAGTCGTTTCAGCAAATGCCCCAGGAGCAAAGGGCAAAGTAGAGGTATGTTGTACCTAGGGAGGAAGTCAGGGTGGATGGATGGGGCACCAAAATGTCTGACTTTAACATGGAGGGCAGCTGTCCTGAACCAGTAACTTTATTTACTGTATTTATTTGTTTATTTATTTATTTGACAGGGACTTTTTACATTAACGACACTGACATAACCATGATGACTAACCTCAACAAAGTAATTTTCACCCAAACCATGATCTTTCCCAAAACATAAAAGTCATTTTTGCGCCTGAAGTTAATTAACCCTTATCCAGATACACTCATTTATTCATTAAAAGTGACGGGTCAGTTCTTTAACAGTGATTTGTAATGCTTTAAGAAGGCAATGACAAACAATGTCGTACAAATTACCTGTAAATGTATAGTGCAGTAGATCAGATCAGACAGTGGTTATGTGTTGTTACAGAGGGTGTGATTTAATTTGCAATTACAGAACAAGCGTTGATCTGTATTTTATTTGTATGTGCCTGTGTGTGTGTATGTGTGTGTGTGTGTTTAAGCCTCGAGGAAAGGAGATGGGCACATTTATTTTGATCCCAACAACACACAGTATTTAATGTTAATGTCCACCCGAAGCTGCAGCTTTAACCGTCAAATGTGTGTGATGTTCTGTTTGCTTAATAATGTAACATATGCTGCCAATTACAGTGTCCCATAATAACCCATAATAACCGGACCCAGTTTGTTGTGTATTGGCTGAAATACAAATGTACAAATATCCCGTATTGTTGTAATTTGGAGTAAATTGTTTGGATTTTTTTATGGTGTAAAAACGAGCCAAATCACAATCTTCTCCTGTAAAATTACACTGTAATCCAACACTAATCAGCAAATCTGTCAATTACACAACAAAACCGATGCCCAAGGGGAATAGTTTGCCATATTTGGGAACTTTCCTCATCTGTGACAAAAAAAGTGAGCCACTGAAGCAGGAAATTATCTTAAGACTTCAATGTGATGTAGAAGGAAGCAGTTGTTGATGTCATTATTGGCAAAAACCAGCAGCACAATCAACACCTATTTAGTTAAAAATCTGAGTTTCCTGTATCTCACCGAGTGATTAAAACGTATAAGGTGATGAAATATAATCGTTCTGCTGAGTGAGGAAATGTCTCGATAACTCGACAACACAAAGAGGAAGTAGCTAACATTACAGCCATGCGTCAGAGAGATAAAGGTGCTTATTCGCTGTATTATTTAAATATTTATCACTGGTGCTTTATCTCACTTACATGACTCTGTAGGTTAGACCCAAACATTACACTGCCTGAGTTCTAACAGATGTATTAGTGATATGGATCCATTATGCTCTTGACTCATCTGAATGAACCCGGCCTGTCAAGAGGGACCAATTATTTAAAATGTGAGTCAAATCCAGTTTTGCTGAGGACAGCATGTGGCACTATAACCTCGGCTAAGAACAAAGATTAATTCGCCACCTCGTCAGATGCGTCTCCGTTATGAGGAACTCTCTCCCTGTGATGGAAAGATTATTTGCTTCATTGTTTGTGTTGTAAATCTTGTACATTAACCAGAGTGCTAGTGGATGTCATCCATGATTAGTGTCAACAGGCCTCTAATGAAGATGTTCAACCTGTAGGCGTGTTGCAGCTCTCATGCACCGACTCTCTGATAAGCAGCGGTGGTGGAAGAGCTCAGATCCTTTATTGAAGGACTAACACTGTACTGTGAAAATACTCCAGTTAGTACGAGTAAGAGTCCTGCATTGAATATGTAGAGTTTAATCATGAAACTGTAATTAAACTATTAAAAGTAAAAGTACCTAATGCAGAAAA
Organism: Epinephelus moara; assembly: GCF_006386435.1. Taxonomy (NCBI): domain Eukaryota; kingdom Metazoa; phylum Chordata; class Actinopteri; order Perciformes; family Serranidae; genus Epinephelus; species Epinephelus moara. Next base: position 36,137,420 of record NC_065521.1, on the reverse strand, counting down.
ACGGCTTCTGTGACTGTTATACTATTATATATCAAAGATTGTTATTACTCAATCATGCATGACTGTAAAAGCAGGATTAAACTATTATAGTTGATTGAAGTGTTGAGCTTATTTTCAACTATTTGTCGCCTCACAGCAGGAGGGTCCCTGGTTAAAACCCTGGGGTGGGGGGAGTTTGGGGGGAGCTCTCTCCATGTCAGCGTGGGTTTTCTCTGGGTACTCCAGCTTCCTCCCACAGTCCAAAGACATGCAGGTTAATTGGTGACTCTAAATTGTCCGTAGGTGTGAATGTGAGTATGAATGATTGTCTGTCTCTATGTGTCAGCCCTGCGATAGTCTGGTGACCTGTCCAGGGTGTATCCTGCCTCTCGCCCAATGTCAGCTGGGTTAGACTCTAGCCCCCTGTGACCTCCAACAGGATAAGCAGTTAGGGAAAATTAATGTATGAATGAATGATTTGATGCAAGACACGAACAGCAGTGTCATGGGTGAAACTCTGGGGTTTCTTTTACCCATCCACCTTCCCTCCTGTTGCCCTTGTGGACTTTCTTGCTCTTTATACTATGGCAGTTGCATATGCCCCGCCTGGTGCGTCTCATACCTCTTCTAAAAAGTTCCTTGGTGCACTGGTGTCTGACACCGAGGGCCTCTGACCAAGTGTTGGTATAAGAGGAGATGGGAGTGAAACCAGGTTACAATCACCCAGAGCCTAAAATGATTCCTTCACAATGCTTGTTTGTCCAACTAACTTCACAAACATCAAAATTATTTTAAGAATTAAATTAAATATTTTAAATAATTAAAAGGAAAAGCAGCTATGCTCACAATGGAAAAAAAAATGGCTTAAAGGTTATCAGAATAGTTTAATTCCCTGTCCATTGATAGACTGTTTCAGCTGTACTTTATTTGTATAATATTATTTTTATACGTTTTATGTGCAAAAATCTTAATTTAAATTTATAAAGCTAACAAATTAATTGCAGTCGAGTAAAAGTATAAACTGGCATGAGAGGAAAATACTCAACCATACTTTATATTTGTACTTAAAGGGAAACTATACCTATTTTAAAAATTCATACATGTTATTCCTATGGTCTAAGACGGTGGTTCCCAACTGGTGGGTCACGGTCCAGAAGTGGGTCGCAGGGCTGCAAGCGCCTTGTGAATTTGTCAAGTTTGTAAAAAACACACTTTATTTTTAAGTACAGTAAATTTCAGCCACAGGGCTTTTATTTTGAAGTGCCGTTTCCTGCTGTAGAGTGAGTGAATAACAGACAGCTACTTGACAGCTCGACAACTTGGCAACGCTGAATATTTTCAACTGTGTGGACCTTGAACTAGTGACTAAGGAGAAATGTGGAACCAAATTGGGAACTACTGGTCTAAGACAGTCCTAAAATACAAGTAAACATGTACAACTCTCTCCTAAATAACAAAACTAGAGTGTTAAAACTTAAATTTGTGATGTCATCAAGTATAAAGTCTGGAGCTTGTCTGGTTTCTGGCTTTGACAGAGAGCAGCTCATGTTCACAAATATTGATTGAACTTTTCTCGGCCATGGGAACAACATATTGGAATCCTTAATTTAGGTGGTGTTCCCCTTTAAGGATAGTACTTGAGTAGATGTACTTAGCTACAGTCCACCACTGGTGATAAGAGAGTTTTCTTACAGCATGGCGGTTTTACACAAGAGCATCTGGACTTTAAAACTTTATCCCCCCCAAAAAAAGAACTTCCAGAGTCCAAAGCCTGCAATAAAACTATCTACCAAAAGACACATATGGCAGAAGTGACTAAGCCTTATAAAATGGAAAGCTTGTTAAAGGATCACTGAGAAGCAGATTCAGCAGTTTGGAAAATAGGATTGTGTTGAGAGGAATGGATCTGCTGTTGTTTGGGAGATCATCAGACCACACATGCATCCCCCCCGAGGAACAGACGGACAGCCAGGAGGAGAAAGCAGAGGAGGTGATCCAGGCTGTGGACGCTCCACGATGATCAAGAAGCAGTGATAAGGAACAGCAGAGGGATGGATGTCTAAAACTCCTCCAACACACAGAGAAAAGGCTCTCCGCCTGTCTGTCTGTCTGTCTGCCTGTCTGTCTCCTGTCCGCTGGATGCCTGTGAATTTCAGCGCTGACGTATGCTCGTGCTTTCAGCTTGGTCTGAAAGGAAAGAGGAAGAGAAGCCGACGGAGGAGAATGATTTATCCCACACTGTTCCTATAATGTCACACTAACTCGCAGCAGCATGGAAAATGAATCACCAAAGATGGAGGAAATGACAGTAAACATATCCTGGATGATTTTCTGGCTATAAGGGGAACATTATCAGGTCTGGAACAGATTATAGTACAAGGAAACTCATTTGGATGTAAAGGTTAAAAGTAACAGGCTTTGTGCTGACAGTCAGTCTCTTACTCTGTTTATTGGAGCTTCTCCAAGCTTTGCATCTTAATGAGATGTTTTTTTTGTTGTTTGTTTCTGGGAGAAAGTCATTAACGAGGGAAAAATACTGAATAATGTCTTGTGCCATTAGAAACTTACATAACGCTGTAGGTACACTCTTAAATGTGCAGGTATCCCCTTCAAACAGCAGACATCTTCAGGGTGTTTTTATAATGCAAGCATTTTTGAGGAGCTGTCAACAGTCAATTCTGCAGTAATTGTTTCTTCCCCAGACTGGGCCTCTGGGGCAGCACTTCCTCCCAGGCTACATACGCATCCCACCTCCGATTTTCAGACCCTAAGCTGAACTATGTCCCGATCCCTAACCTCAATATCTGAAACCAAACACAGCTTTTTAATTGGTGGATCTTGTCGGGGGGTGCACACACACAGCATCAGATGGAGGGCTCAGTCCAGTGCAGTTTGTATCTTTCAGGAAATTTCGAGAGGCTTTTGTCTCTCCTTCAACAGAATCTCCTCCAAACACCTTGATAAACTGCTAAAAAATCAGCACAGTCAAGTGGTACTGCAGGGCAGATGAAGCTTAGCATAAATCGAGGGGGGGGAAACACATTAGGAGCAGGATAATGAAGTACAAATATGCTCTGATGAAGGCCACCAAGCCAAAACGTTCAAATATGAGAAGCCAAAGGAGTTTGAGATCAGAGTGAGTGGACTGTAACTCATCATGACTTTGAATTAGCAGGTTTAAAAGATGCAGAAATATGATTTTAAAGGTCCAGTGTGTAGGATTTAGAGGAATATATCGGCAGAAATGGAATATGACAAGTATGTTCTCTTCAGTGTATAATCACCTAAGAATATGAATCGTTGAGTTTTTGTTACCTTAAAATGACCCATTTATATTTACATAGGCGTGGGGTGGGTCCTTGTCCACGCAGATTGCTATGTTGCACTGCCATGTTTCTACAGTAGCCCAGAATGGACAAACCATACACTGAAACACTGGCTCTAGATAGGGCCATTCATGTGTTTGGATTGTGGGCGGCTGTGGCTCCATCCCTGTATTTCCATCACAGTATTTCAAAAAGCTCATTATTCAGCAGAGGACACATTGGAAAGTGTAAATGATGAGGTTTCTGTCAGTATTTTTTTATGCTTGTATGATAAAAACAACTGGAGATATTAATCCAAATAAGTGACATATTTATCTAAATCCTGCCGAGCTCTGCTGGTGCCGCCTTTATTTCCAGCAAATTGTGCACAAAGAATTGCGGGTACTTTTTACCTGCACATGTATCCTTGAAAATTCTCTGAATGAAGGACTCTGACCATTGGAGCAGTCTTTAGGTGGGATTTGATGACGTAGCATCCTTGAAGTTCAGCCACTTAAGGATCTGTCCTTGACTTTGAGAAACATCCACTGAACCCCAGATTGCTCCTGATGGCTGTTCCATTGGTGTGTGAGTGTGTTAAAACCTGAGTAGCAGGTGGCACCTTGTATGGTAGTCTTGGTGTGAATGTGGGTGAATGTGACTCGTAGTTTAAAAAGTGCTTTGAGGGTTGGATGACTACGGAGGTGCTATACAAGTTCAGGTTGTAATTAGCGGCCTATCCGCATTGAGCACCATCAGAAAAACACAGATTTTTATCGTGAAATTATTTTACTTAGTGTTGTATCACAGTTTAAATCACTGGTTCTCTTTATTTTGGGTGGAGAAGAGATCTCTGCGGGTAATTTGGCTCCAGCTAAAAACTTCCTGAGCATCTTGATCTTGCAGAGAAAAAGATGAGCGCACATTAGCAGGTGCTGGGATAGCGGCCTGTCTGCGACGAGCCAGACTGCTTTGGAGAAACACTGATTTGTAACATGACACTGCCTTAAAATGAGCCACTTATATGTACATAGGGAGCGGGTCCTTGTCCATGTAGATTGCCATATTGCACTGCCATGTTTCTACAGTAGCCCAGAACAGACAAACCAAACACTGGCTCAAGATTCATGTTTTTACACTCGTTGCCCTAGTTAGCAGCCTCTCTGCAATGAGCCCCATCAGAAAAACACAGATTTTTATCATGAAACAGTTTTACTTAGTGTTTTAAGTCACAGTTTAAATCACTGCTTCTGTTTGTTTTCGGGGGAGTAGAGATCTCTGTGGATAATTTGGCTCCCGCTAAAAACCTCCTGAGCGTCTGGGTCTTGCAGAGAAACAGGTTAGCATATATTAGCAGGTGTTTAATCAGCTGGTCTGTTTGTTTTGGAGAGGATGAGACCTCCTGGTAAAAACCTCCTGAACAATAAATACTTCAGGAATCCTAACCAGGAGTTCATGCTTGACACATGGAAGAAGTTTCAGCTGGCTGCAATCTTCAGTCCTGACTGCAAGATGCCACTTAATCGTCCTCACTGCTCCTATCAACACCATTCAGCTTCTCTGACACACTTGCCAACCTGTACATTTGTACCAATAAACTGATTATTCTCAGTGTTTCCAGTATCAGACATCTACAGTTCACTTGCCTACAGTGGCATGTAATAAGCTCCTGTGAAGGCTGAGGAACTATTTTTTCCTCTCCTGAATAATCACCAACGCACCGCACACGTACTGTGACTGCCGGTGGAGATTTACACTGTAGACAGTGTGATATTGCTCAGACTGGGTGGAGAATTGGCGCTGTGAAGATTTGTTGAATCTGTTCTCTTACTGTGAGAATTAATATAGGAATGACCGAGCAAAAAGAGAAACAAGGCTTCTGATGGGTATTTCAAAGCACTTGTTTTAGGTCTTCAAAAGATCCATTTGCCTGTTTTGGGGGTTTTTTCTCCCCTAGTTCAAATTAAATTTTTAGTGGCTCAGTGAAACATTTCTGTGTGAGTGCAGCTGTTTTCAAGAAGTGTTTAGGGAGAATCTGATTGGTCTTTAAAGACCAACATTGTTTAAAGTGTTTCCGTTGTGGGTTGTTGTCACTGCTACAAACCTGCTTTCACTTTTTTGTTTTGTCGTTTGGCATCAAATGAAGTTTTGAATTTGAAAACTATCACCTCAACTGATGCATAGTCACTAATTGAAATCCAGTGAGGCATTTAAAATATGTGCATGTCGGACTGGGAGGAGATCCAGAGGGTTATAGAGTGGAGCTTAACAAACCTTCAGCAACACACAGACTGCTATTAAAAAGGAAAGAGGCTTTGTAGGCACACAAACCTTAAAATATGACCACTCCTGCTCCCATCACATCACTCCAAACATTCCTCAAGAAATATTATTTGGATGCTTTTTAACATAATAAAACAAGCTCCATGCATTCAACAGTCCACAAGCACCGGAAATATGAGCAGCAATTACTCTCTGACAGTGATGCATAATCAAGTGAGGCATCACCAAACCATATGACCCGCCAGGGCGTCATGTCTCACTTGAGGATGATTAAATGCAAAGATGGTTTGCCACCGATTCCTACACACCACCCTGCAAAAAGCGCACAGATTCCAGTGTGTTTCCCACTGCCTCCATTACATCACATTAGTTTAAAATGACCGTCTGTCTTCATCTATGCATTGACCAGACCTACAGACTCCTCGGATTTGCTTATGTATATGTGTGTGTGTGAGGAAACAACAGCAAGCCAAGTGGAGCGGAAAGCAGCGAGGGGGCTTGCAGAGGGGGCTCCCATAGACACAGCTGATGAAGGGGCTCATTGTATTGTCAGGTCCCCCCCTCCCTCCATCATCAGCTCCACGAGAAACGTCAGCCTCCTGCTCCCTAAAGCCTTTCAGTAAAGGTGATTCATCTGTTGAGTGTGAGAGGGACCACAGCCCTCCAAAAGCAGGGCTAATCCTCCCCAAACAGACGCATACACAGCGATGATATCCACACAGAGATGGGGTTGTAAAGTCATTACGCGTGACAGAAATGCCACCAGAAGACAAAAATAACCCTAACTGATTTTACTTTTCTCCCCTCATGTGATGTTGAGCTTTAAAAGCACACCAGCATGCCTCCAAGTGTTATTAGATAATCAGATTTGTGCAGCATACTCTCACAGCTGCGTAACTCTCATCCAGCACCACTCCTAAACCTCATCCTAACAGAAAGGAGACACTCTTACCTTTAAATCCTCCTGACAGAAGTGAGTAAAGTGGAGGAAATGAACTTCTGCGATCTCTGATTGTCGTTTTTTATTCTTCTTTTTTTCTTCCTGCGTCTTTGTTTGGCAGCGTCAGCTCCAGTCGCCTCCTGTTTGAACGTTGCTTGCCAAAACGCGCCGCACGGATGCAGTTTAAAAATATTGGAAGAAAAATGTAGAAGACAGGTGTGAGAAGTGGAAACGCCGGGTTGGAGATACAAGTGTCGCTAGTTGTGTTGGGAATAAAGCGCCCTGTGCAGATGCGGTGTTACTCCCAGAGCCGAGGTTGGAACAAATCTCCTGTTTCTCGATCAACTCCTGCTCCTGCTGCTCAGACGCTGTCCAGTAGCGAGTGGTGCTGAATGAGACTCCAGGGGTTGCAGAGATTTTCTACTTTTTTCCCCCCTCCTCCTCCTCACCCTCCTCTTCCTCTTCTTCTCCTGCTTCTTGTGTTTCACCGCACAAATCTTCCCTCCCACCGCGCAAGATTGGAAACTATCTCTTTTTTTTTCTTGGTATAAGCGCTACAAATGAGCTCCTCACCAAAGGCGAGCTTTGTTACGCACTGACACTGCTGCTCACGCATTCCACAACAACAACATCAACACCAAAAATGGGGGGACAGGACTGCGTAATGCTTGGGAAAATTTACATCCAAATCAGCAGCAGTTAAACACATCAATAAATCAACCCAGAGGTCCAGGATAATGAGTGTTTAATTGTAAAAAGACGCACAAAAAGGAGGTTTCCAATTTTAAAGATGTGGCTGTAAAATGTGTATTGGTGTCACAAGTCATTTTAAGAGTTTTGTCATTTGTAAGATGCAGGAAGAGGATGAAAAAGCTCAAAGATGTTTGTCGGGGGTGTTGCAGAGATCACAGCCCGCAGGTGTTCAGGTTTAGGTGTGTGCGCCTCCCTGATATGCGCTTTTAACATGAGTTATGTGTCAGTGTGTGGTTGCCGTGTGTGTGTGATCCTGTATGGACATGGATGCTGTTTGTGGAGGATTGAGGAAGTTAAACAAACCGTGCAGCAGGCAGGGCTCCTCTCCAGGTTCACTGTGGTCCACACTCACAACACACAAGTGTTGAATTTCATTCTTAAGGCGCCGACTAGCGCATCTTGAGGCGCACTGCGGCCGCTCCTCTCTGCTGTCCATCTGCATGTGTTTGAAGAGTCTTTGAAAGTTCTGCTGCAGAAATTGCACATCACACACACACGGTTTAATCACACACGCGCGCACACGTCTCATTCTGGACGTTTATAAACTGCTCACTGTCCAGTTATTACCTCGGATCATCCCTCGGGTAATTTCGACTTGTTCATCGGAATCGCTTTTCTTGATATGTTGATCATTACCGAGCTGATTGCAGGTATTGATTCATCAGTTTAATCAGGTGCAGCGTTCCTGCAGTAATGAATGAACAGAGCAGACCCAGCTGCCTCAAAGTGCACTTTAATCTGGGCCTGATGCCTCTCAAACTGGAACAATGTTACAGGAGATTTATGCGGATTTTTACCTTCATTTTTACTTTTTCAAAAGATTCCTGTTAAGACACACTTTATAAAGAGTTGATTAACTGTAACCGGTGATGGAGAGTAACTAGTTACATATAATTAAGTCACAAAATACATGCAATTGTAATCAGTTACAGTTACTGATAAAAAATATGCAATTAAATTACAGTTACTAATCAAAATGTTACCGATTACAAAGGGGTTACATCTAAATCTGTTCTTTTTCAGTAAAAAATGTATACACAAAATTCTCATCCCAACTCATCACCACTTTGTCAGTGGACATACATGTCAAAATATGAGCTCCAGGTACCCTCCTGCATCTTTATTGGATGTTTGCACACTGCATTTCAGCTGAGGCTTGTTACATGCATTGCCTCTTTTCAAAACACACTTTCCTTTTCACAGGAACTGTAGGGGAGACCGGGGTTGGTTGTCACACTTTTTACTCTTTTTGGAGACGCTCATCATCAAAATATTTTTCAATAGTCATTCCTACATTAAAGCTTAAGGTCTTGGCTTGCAGTGGGTATCCCTTTTCATTTTCACAACTCACTGTAACAAGAAGTAATTGACCATCAAAGACACTAGCTGTTATCTTTGACTATTTAATAAAAGTTTGATTTTTAAATGATTAATAACCTACAAGTTTTTAGTACAAAAACACCAACATGAGAAATTACTCTGACCCATAGAAATTACACAATATCTCCTCACCTCAATATTTTGTGTGTGATCCACAAAATGAGCAGTGCACAATGAGCAGGATGTCAGGCCAACTGTTTGATATCAACATAATGTAACAGCGCCCTCTGGTGCAGCTGTAATAAGCACTGTAACAACCAGCCCCAGTCTCCCCTACAGTTTTTGCTTCTTACATGCAGACAGTCTCTTTGAAAATAAACAATGAAGTGGGTTAAACACTGTTAAAGGTTGATCTTCTGAGGTTCAGAGAACAAAAGCTTATGGCTAGCTTTAGAAAAAACATAATTTGTCATAAAATTCACAGTGAACTGAACAGCAGGCTCCCAGGTGACAGCCTGGACTTTGTTTGACCCATCACCTCTCCTCACACCAGCCCTAAATGGACTTTGCCACTCTTTAATTTATGGAAATCGCCGCCAACCAGTGTTGTGACAAACAGAGCTGCCCGCTCAGAATGACCTACCAGTGGTGATAAATCTATCAGAATGGACTAGTTCTATAGATGTAGGTAAAAGTAGAGCAACTCTTCCTGTCAGGTAGGAAATATCCATCAGAATGTGCTGTTACCTCTATAAACTTATTTTACCTGCTCTGCTGTGGAGAAACACATGCAGCAAAAATAACAGGGGGCTTTAGCTGTGGATCAGCCTGCTGCTTTTAAATGTCATCAGTCGAGACACATCATCATCAGTTAAAGACACTCCTGTTAAAGACTAGCCCTGCTGTAATGGAAATGCAAATCCCTGCTGTGCTGGGCTGATAGCCCAAACTAAACCAAGCCAAGCCAAGCCAAACCAAGGTGTCTCTCTGCATCCGTGTCTGACGCCAAGTCCATTACAAAACAGCTGTGTTTGACAACTGGGGTTGTCACCCACTTGCCTCTAAATCTGACTGTTCCCGATGCGCATCATACTGCTTTAAAAGGTGCCTCCTTGCGTCGGTGTCCGACGCCAAAATCACTGACAAAGCAGCGGTTTTTGACGAGTTGGTAGTGACGGGGCTGAAACTATAACCTTCACTCTGTTGCTTTCCCAGCTGGCATTCTAATGTTTATCACTGTTGAATCAATGTCATACACCATGGCTGAATCACTGTTGAATTATTATTTGATTTTGGAAGATGAATCAATGTTGATTTCCAAATGTTGTTTCATTAAGTTTAAACTTTGTTTCAAAATTGTTTCAATGTTAAAAAAGATTTTTTTCCAAAATTTCAGTGTAGATTTATGAGATTTTTGTTTTACAGCCATCAGAATTAAAGGTTCATTGCCAGCTGGGTTGCATCTTTTTGCCCATTTTTCATCTTTATTGCACAGTTTTAAACATATATTAGAAAATTAATCAAAAAGTAATAAAACATAATGAGTTACATTACTGATGAAGTAATTAAATTAGTGCCATTACTGATTACATTTTAATAGGGTAAGTAGTAATCTTTAACCTGTCATTTCAAAAGTAAAGTAAAAAAAAGTTTTAAAAAAATATCCCACACACTGTCTGCGACTGAAACAATTAAAAAAAATAATAAAATAAAATTAATCTAAATATTAAAATCAAGAAAATTAGATCTTTTAAAAAAAAAGGAATTTGACCTGGAAAGAGATGAGAATTAAGAATTCTGTGCCATATTTTTTTAAATATAATAATAATAATTGTGAAAATAGTTTTTCCACTGCTTTTTTCTTTTTTTCCCTATTTTTTTTTAAAAGACAATTTTCTAAAGCTATTTAGTTTTTTTATTTATTTATTTTTTCAATTTCTTACCAAGTTGCTAGGCTAATTGCCTATTTCCCCATGTCCCTCAGGGCTCAAATGTTTGAATACTTGCAAAAGGCGTCTGAAAGCAGCCCAAAAAAAGTGATGTCACGCCAGGTTTCAAAGGTTTAATGTTAATACACAATTTACTACTGCTTTATAGATCAATTAATGCTAATTTAGAGTAACACTTAAATCGGGTTGCCAGGTTGTTGAAAATTTCTCTCCAGTGCGACACTTTAATTCATCAGGAAGACAACTCCAGTGGACTGTTGCAAGATGTCTGTACCAAATATATTTATTAACAGCATTAGACTTGATGGATTACTGTCTAACAAACCTGTAATACCCTAATAACTTATATTTATGTTTTAAGTTAACTGACAGTGACACAGCCGTGAGCCTTTATTTATTACTTCATTAACATTTGTAAATGCAGCAGTTGATGGTTTATAAGAAATAAGAGCAATTCCCCTTCAGTAGTGACTTACTAACATTTATACCTACAGACTCCATGGCTTATTGTTGCCATTGTTTCCACTCATTTCATAACTAATACCTGGAGTTTGACAAGTTGTTGATCCGTCCATTTTAAGAGTTTGGGCTATTTTGGTTTCAGAACATGTCCTTTTTCAGTCTAGTGATATTTGATATTCATCTCAAACATGTAAAAAAATGACATCAACATACAAACAAGCAGACAGACAGAGAGAGAGTAATATTCACAGATAATGAAAAGCATAATGAAAAGCAGTTGTCAGTGTATAGTTACTTTGATTTACACATTCGAAAAGGAGTGGGAGGAAGTATGAACTCATGAAATCCCATCCCTTCTCCATGAGTCATCCTCATATACATAAACCTATACCTTAAACTACTGAATATACAATTGTACACAAAATAACCCATGTATATATCTATTGTATTAATTACCAAATATCTATCTAACAAAAATCTAGTAGTATATTAGTAGTATAAAATATAAATTACCAATTATCTGTAACTTTAAAGTAGAAATTCAGTCTAAATGTATGATATATATATTACCAATTATCTTGCCTTACAAAAAATAAATATTAATATTACATATATATTCATCAACTTGTCCTGCTATCTCTTTATATTTGAATGAGTGAAAATCTGAATTGTACAAACTACAAACCCTAACCCTACACTGTTAGGAGTATTTATGGTGTGTCTGTGTCACTCTGCAGTTCCGCCTCCAAACCACTAGTTGGCAGCGGGGTTTCTGTGAAGTGCTGTAAAGTTTAGTTGATTCAAAACACACACATTAAACACACAATAAACATGGCTTTAGAGACAATGTCAAACACAAGCACACAAATCAGCTTCACTATAACTCACAGCATTCATAGCCAAAACATTTGTCCTTTACTAGACAAATTTTCCCCACAAATACAACATGCTAATGTTTTTAGCACAAGCCTATGGCATTTTACATTGTATAAATTAGCCTACCAGCTAGCGACCTTTCCTTCTTCTCATATAAATCCAGGGACAACAGTAACATTTAACAAAGGTAATGGCATGTAATTTGGCTCCATTACAACTCACAGTACACAGTGGTGCATTGTCACCTCACAGCAAGAGGGTTCCTGTTTCGAACCCAGGGTGGGGGAGCCCTTCTGCGTGGAGTTTGCATACTCTCCTTGTGTCAGTGTGGGTTTTCTCTGGGTACTCCAGCTTCCTCCCACAGTCCAAAGACATGCAGGTTAATTGGTGACTCTACATTGGCCGTAGGTGTGAGTGTGAATGGTTGTCTGTCTCTATGTGTCAGCCCTGTGATAGTCTGGCGACCTGTCCAGGGTGTACCCCACCTCTCGCCCAATGTCAGCTGGGATAGGCTCCAGCCCCCTGTGACACCTAACAGGATAAGCGGTATGGAAAATGAATGAATGGTTCTTATTCTGCACTTACTACTACAACTGTAGGATTTTCCCAACCTGGCAACCCCAAAAGTTGTTTTCATTCATGGCTCATAGCTGGTCTATTACTCATTAACTGTAAATAAAGCCATTAATAACAGTCTATAAACCCTTTCTTATTAGAGAGTGGTGCCAGCATCATATCAAAGATGATTACCAGCTGTTATTAGGATATATTGTGTTTATCCAATGTTTCTTTTAAACAAGTCACAGGGGTGCACTGAATCTGTGTGGTGCAGATGCTCAGCAATTTGGAGCAATAAGCAGGTACAAGAGATGAAGCAAATGCAGCTGCCTGACAGTGACTGTCTTTATGCTTATGTGCAGCTCATGTATACAGGAGTCACTCTACAACTTCTTCAACACTCTTAACACACAGTGCTCTCATTTCCGTCTCGATTTTCATCCAAACTGCAGGCCTTTATGGATTGTTTGTGCCTAATGTATGAGGTGCATAACGTGTGTTTCTCTGGAGGATTTGATTTTTTACCTCCGTCCTCAGCAATGTTTAATAAATTATGCATAAACACACCCTGTAAACTATTTAGAAAAAGGTACTTAGATAGTAAAAGAAAACACAGTTTGCTTGTCTACATGCGCGGTCTATTCCAACAAATCCATTAAGGTGCAAACATCCCATCATCCAGAACATCTAGTTGCAGTAGTACCTACTGGCATTCCTGTGGAAAAACAACTTTGGATAGCCTTGTGTTTTTTCGTTGCTTGTTAGTGCAAAATTCATGAGAAACTGTCAAATATGAAAAAGGTTGTCAGCAGTTATTTTCCTAAATCATTGAAATAGCTTGTCCCTGTGTTGCTCACAAGGTAACATGGTTAAGCTATGAATGTGTTATGCTATGATATCATTATTTAATTTTCATGTTTCTGTGAGACAAACTATAGCGCTGATTTAAGCTCACAGAGATACAATCACAAAGTTACAGCCGAAGTATAAAACGCCGGAGGAATAAATGCCCAGACTCTTAATTATATGAGGTGCTATATCTTAGTTTCAGTATCTATATTTTTTCTCACCTCTTAACTGGAACAATTACAGGCTTAATGCGTTTCTTTCTCCCAGGAGCATTCTCACTTTGAAAAATAATGAATAACACAACTAGAAATTGAGACTGGAAGGCATTATCATGTTTATTAGAACAAAGTTTTATGAATTTGAAAACACAAAATCCAAAAACTGCTCTTAATAGTCCACACTCTTAATTATTGAATTGATAAGGGCCGAGCAAGGATTAATAATTAATGTCGGTTGTAATAAAAGTCTACCTGTTTTCACCTTGGACAGTCACATGAGCTCGGGGGGGTCCGTGAATTATTCTGCTCTACCACTAACCATGATTCATCCAAACTGGGGTGGGGAGCAGGATTTCATTAGCTCCTCTCTGCTGCTGCAGTGACAGACTCAGGACCTGGAGAGTGATTCGGTCTCAGTAAATGCAGAGTCACACTCTTGTTTAAAAGCCAAATAACAAATGAATCAAAATGAGTAGTGCTCTTGTATGTCTTTGGAATAAAACAGGTAATCGCTGGCTGAGGTGTAATGTTGCTCACCGTGACTGAAAAGATGACATGCCGTTGTTTGTGGGTATTCAGTATTCCTGCTCATATTTATGGTTATGTATCTCCTGCTGGGTGGTGATGCGGTGCAGGTTGCAGGAACCAGGCTAACAAGGCTGCAACTCAGCATACCCTCGCAAATGTTTTGGACAGAGCAGATTTCTACAACCCAGTCACCAGAATAAATGTTGGCACTGTATGTTTCTGCAAACCATATATATATATTTGTTTGTATATTTCATATGTAAAAGATATATTGAAACTTAATATTTCTTTATATTTCAGTGTTTATGTTGTGACAGTACTGTGGTTTATGTGTAGTGAGGTTTAGGCACAGGAAGCATTTGGGTTAGGGTGAGTAAAACATGATGTTGTGGCTTAAAATAGTTTGGGCGCTACAAATACAGGTGATAAATGTCCCAATGAGTCATTAAAAAAATACTCACTTTGATGCTACAAACAGGGCTGGTAATGTCCCGAACTATCTTCAAAAATACCTTCTTTTGTTGCTTCATATGCCTAGAAATTTCTCAAAATCTCATTAAAAGAATATAATTTTTTGTCGCTACAAACATAGCTGGACATTTCCCAAAGTCTCATTAAAAATATAATTTTTTGTTGTTACAAACATGGCTGGAAATGTGTGGAACTCTCTTGAAAAAAATCTCCACTTTGGTTGCTACGTACATGGATAGAAATGACCCAACCCCTCCTTAAAAAATCCCCAGTTTGGTTTTTCCCAAATTTCCCAAACTCCCGATAAAAAAAATATCAATTTTTGTGGCTACAAACACAGCTGGAAATTCCCTGACCTCACATTTAAAAATAACTGCTTTTATCGCTACAAACACAGCTGGAAATGTCCTGAACTCACATATGAAAATAATTAATTTTATCACTACAAACACAGCTGGAAATGTCCCAAACTCTCATTCAAAAATACCCACTTTTGTCGCTACAAACACTTGTGTGGCTACAAACATGGCTGGATTGTCTCAAACTCTCATTAAAAAATACCCAGGCTGGTTGCTACAAACACAGCTGGAAATGTCCTGAACTCACATATAAAAAATAATTACTGTTATCGCTACAAACACAGCTGGAAATGTCCTGAACTGTCATCCAAAATTACCTGCCTTTGTTGCTAAAAACACAGCTAGAAATGTCCTACTCTTGTTAGAAAATACCCACTTCTGTTACTACTGTTGCTACAAAAACTTTCATCACTACAAACACTTTTGTGGCCACAAACACAGCTAGAAATGTCCCAAACTCTCATCCAAAATGACTCGCTTTTGTCGCTAACAACACAGCTGGAAATGTCCCAGCTCTTGTTAAAAAATACCCGCTTTTGTCGCTAAAAACACTTGTGTGGCTACAAACATGGCTGGAAATGTCTCAAACTCTCATTAAAAAATATCCAGGTTGATTGCTACAAACACAGCTGGAAATGTCCTGAACTCACATTTAAAAATAATTACTATTGGGGCGTCGGTAGCGTAGTGGATAGTACAGGCGCCCCATGTACAGAGGCATTGCCTCGCTGCAGCGGCCGCGGGTTCGAATCCGGCTCGCGGCCCTTTGCTGCATGTCAGTCCCCACTCTCTATCTGTCTCCCCATTTCACTCTCTGTCCTGTCAATAAAGGCAAAAAGCCCATAAAAATAATTACTATTATCGCTACAAACACAGCTGGAAATGTCCCAAACACTCCTTAAAAAATACCTGCTGTTGTCAGTCTTGAACACTGGTCTGCTGCTGTCTGCTGCTTGGCAGCCGGCTCACCTAGATCTCACACCATCCACCATCTCCTCATCCCCTAATGAGAAACTCAGCTCGTATATGTACGTGGAATTTAAAGTACACCACTTGAGAGATGTTGATGTGATTCATATGAAACATACAAATGTAACATATCCGGGGTTTGTAGAAACATTCAGTGCCAGCGTTTTGTTCTTCCGACTGGGCTGTATTTTTGACAATATTCAGTTTTTCAGTAAACATGACAAACATGAGTTTTATGCTGCTCAGAATACAAGATTTGTGAGGTCGTTCATTTATTCAAAGCACGGGTCAGTGATGTAGATGTTTAGAAACAGGTGAGAACATGGACACAGCATGTTTTTTTAAATTGATACATCAAAAGGAGCCACTCATCATATTTTAATGTCTAGTTGTGAGTTTGGGCTTTCATTATACATGCCACTGTGAGTCAAACCACATCATTGCGGGCAGATTATGATCCAGTTGTCCTAAATAAAAGCACATACTGTTTAATTTTTTAAAAAGAATATTTTTTATGCTGCTGAAGTACAGTATGTGAGAAAAGCTTTGCATCTTTCATTAACACGTCCCACATTAACATACAGATGTACATATATCTCCTTTATACTATCTTTAGATGTGTTAGACGCTCACACGTATACCATCCTTGCATAGAGGGTTGAAAGTGACACATTTAAGACAGAAAAAACACCTTAAATCCAGTATATCACTTTGTAAACTAAGCTGGCAGATAGGCAACACTGTGCTAACAGCAGATGAACGTATCCATCTGCGACTGCACTTTACTGTAATCACAGATGGATCAGAAATGTGCTACACGTTACATAACCCAAACATCAACAAGGAATTAATGAGATGCCGCAATAATGAAATGTTGGAAAAGTTGTCTCTCACAGTCACACACACATACACACACAGAGAGTTATCCATACTTTGTAAGGAGTTGGTAGAGGTTACATTAGACGCAGGTTGGGACAGGCAGTTTGAGCCCCGGGACTGGGCAGCAGAGTTCTGGGCGTTGGGCCATGGATCTGTCTGGCCCACTGTCCTGCCTGGCAACACTGCAGCCCTCCACAGATGTAAATGTAACTGCAGGTGGCCTTCACGGCATTAGGCATTGCTTAACAGTACAGTAACCTCTCCGGTGTCATAGATGTTGACTTTTATTAGTGTTGATCTGTGTGTCTGTATTCTTTATTCTGCCAGTGTTTATTGTTTCAGCATCAGTTGACATTTTCTTTTGGTATTATCTCTTCTGTGCATATTTATCGACGGAATCCAGCAGAGTAACAAGCTGCAAAAGCCATTCAACCTTTACAAATAACACATAGTCTCACCATCACAACTGATTTCTATCAAGAGTGGCATTAGAGATGTTTGTCCAACCTTTGGAACTTGCCGCAACACGTACGTCCTTTCGCACTGGGCTCTCCCGAATGAAAGTTGACAGTCGTGACATGAATGCGGTGAAATCTGTGGTCGTCAGTGTCACACAGTTCAGACCATGACAAAATTAGTGCTGTAGAACAACATTCACTGTTGGTATTTCACCAGCAAGACTCCATCAACTGCAGCTACTCTTCTTCTATGGGCTTTTCTCATTTCTCTATTTCGTGCCTCCTCGTCTCCTCTCTCCTCCGTCCTCCTGCCTGTGACCCAGAAATTGATCCCAGCGTGCCATCTTGAAGGATGTCTCAATCCCTAAAATGCATCTCGATGAGAGAGGAGGCTCGGCTCAGGAGCCACGAGCGAGGATGCACAGGTGTATCATCTCTTCAGGTGCATTTCATCATGCCAACGGTTCGCCTCACTTCCCTCGCTTGCTTCCTTTCCTCACGTCTTAGTCCCACCCATGGGAAATGCAAGCCGAGGAGGCGAGGAAGAGACACAAGGACAGAGGAGCTGAAGCTGCCAAATGAGAAAATCTTGGTTCCATATCGGCAGTTATAGTCTGTCAGTTGACATGCTGCATGGCTGTATCACATGTCAAACCCACTTGTGCGAATATCCACAGAAACCCTTATTGAAGAAATATTTCTAACCCTTACAGTATTTTTCGGAACATCTCTGATAAACCTATAAAAGTCTTACATATACAAGAAGCCTTTATTCATTTAGATAAGTAAATTGTTTAACATAACCAATTATTAGTAGTATTATTTTTGTCTATCTTAAGAGGAGACTGTGAAATGAGGAAAGCCTTGTGTGTCTTGCAGTCATGTACCACACACAGCTTACCCCGCCCCCTACTGGTGAGAGCAGTAAATGTGCAAGTCAGATTTGATACTTAATACTTCAACTGCAGCAAATATCTCTGTCTCAGAAATGGTTCCCAGATTTCCAAGAAGACATCTAATTTATTGTTTGTCTTATAAATGAGGCACTTGTAGGAAGCTGATTCCACAAGGGTGTTAAGCTGTTCTTGATAGTTCGGAGGATCCCTCTCTTTCCAGTGTCTGTCCCTCTTGGCATGAGTGATGGCAACTTTTAACCATTTTAAATACTTAGGGCTCACATCTTTAATATCTTTTGTAATGTTCAAGAGGCATACACTAGGATTCAGAGTTACCTGTGTCCCTGGGAACTGCCCATTGGTTCGACAGCCCATTGTTCCGACCATAAACTCATTGTTCCGAAGTCCGTTCCGAAATCATCATGATGCCCTGTGGTTAAGGTCTGGTTAGGTTTATGCACAAAAACCACTTGGTTAGGGTTAGGAAGAGATCATGGTGTGGGTTAAAATGAAAAAGAAAGTGACAAACACATAAGCCGTGAGCCTGCTCCGCCTCAAGCCGGTCGCGGCGCACCATAAGCCCGCCGCGAGCCGTTCAGCACCGCGGACAGTCGGACTAATTGGATGTCGAACCAATGGGCTGTCGAACCAATGACATGGACCCGTGTCCCTGGACTGCTACTGATCTTATTCATGATCTTTTGCCAGAAAGTAACCAATGAGCGGTAACTAAAAAACATGTGCACTATATCGCCTAAGCTGGAGCTGCATCTCCAGCACAAGTTGGATGGTATCAGGCCCATCACCTGTAGCTTTGCTGGAGTGAAATATATTCTATTGAAAATGATATATTGATTTGGAGAAGCATCTGCCCTATGAATATACTCCTGACAGTCGTCAAATGTAACCCCCAAGTCTTTTTCCCATAATATTTTCAACCATACGGTGGTCGTGCTATATTTGCATATAATCCATCCATCCATCCATTTTCATCTGCTTATCAGGGGCCGGGTCGCGAGGGCAGCAGGCCGAGCAAAGCACCCCAGACATTGCTCTCCCCAGCAGCGCTTTCCAGCTCCTCCTGGGGGACCCCGAGGCGTTCCCAGACCAGATGATATATGTAATCCCTCCAGCATGTTCTGAGTTTGGAACACCTCCAGCGGCAGGCGCCCAGGAGACATTCTGTTCAGTTGCCTGGACCACCTCAACTGGCCCCGTTTGACGCAAAGGAGCAGCTACAACAAGCTCCCTCTGGATGTCCAAGCTCCTTAATCTATCTCTAAGGCTGAGCCCAGCCACACCGGAGGAAACATATTTCGGCCACTTGTATTTGCAACCTCATTCTTTTGGTCACTACCCAGGGCTCATGACCATAGGTGAGGGTTGGGACGTAGATGGACCAGTAAATCGAAAGCGTCATCTTCCAGCTCAGCTCCGTCTTCACCACGACAGCCCAGCACAGCGCCAGCGTCACTGCAGAACCGCTGATCCGTCTCACACTCGTTCTACCCTCACTCTTGAGCAAGAGCCTGAGATACTTGAATTCTCCCGCAACCCGGAGGGCGCAATCCACCAGTTTCCATCAGAGAACCATGGCCTCAGATTTGAAGGTGCTGACTCTCATCCCAACCGCTTCCCACTCAGCTGCAAATCCCCCCCTCCCCATGCATGCTGGAGGTCAGGGTGTGATGAAGCCAACAGAACCACATCATCTACAAAATCATCTGTAGAGATGCAATTCTGAGGTCCCCAAACCGGACCCCTTCCCCTTATATTTTCATATAAGGTACTTATTAATTAAACTCACAGAAAGTTTGTATTTTGTTGTCTATATCAGATTGTCAGGGGCTCTAGATTTAATTTTGCCGGCAGTCAGTAAACAGTTTGAGTTGGAGACATCTCCAGAAATAATTTTTTTGCAAATTACACTGACCATTCATTATCAGGATTTGGAGTTGTTCCCCTGATAGAGACATCCGATACTTATAATACCTTTGTTAGGCCAACACTTTTTAATGTTGTGCTGTATTTCCAGACCATGAGAGCCGGTAGATGACGCAAGTTGATGACATGCATCTGTTTTTCTTTCCCTTCACATCACAGCATCACCATTCATTTCACCATCTGACTGACATGCCTCAACACTGGTATCACACAGTTATTACAGATGGAAATTGCAACTGAGACTTTATTAGACCCATCTGACAGTTTGACACGTAAAGAGCACAGTCTGTAGACACCTCTCCTCCTGCAAGAGCTGCTTTAATTTGTGCTACAGTGTCTCACCCTTTTTGGAATTCTTATCTTAAACATGAACCAGCTTTGACTGTGACCTGGCATTATTCAACATAAATTTCATACCGATGCCATTCGTTATGACAGTATTATTTCAGATGTAACGTCATCATCAATACCAGTGTTGTGATTCAACACAGGTTTATATATGGTTTATTTATCAAAGCATATGAAGTCTAATGTGTAATTCACGTCTCTAACCCAGCTTGCAATAAAGAACGTTAAGGCAAGTATCCTTCTGTTGCCATTCATCACGAGTACAGTACGTCTCAAAGGGCTTCACAGGGATCGAGCCCAGCAATTAATCACGCAACAGGATTGTGTGAAACAGTAATGCAGCAAAATGAAACACGAGCAGTACAAAGCAGAAGACACAAAAACACATAGGGAAGACGTGACAGATGAGGAAAGTGGGAATAATTCCTATGATGGAATATGTTCAGTGTGTTCGAGGCTTTAAATGCATGGTGAAGACAAATACACACCATTTACCTGCTAAACTGTGCTGCATGCCGGCAGTATTTTCAGCAGTGAGACATATTTCAGTTTGGACAAATGGCCAATATCTAACACAGTATATATGGTACTGAGGTGATTCATAGCAGTGTGTTATTAAAAAAATACTAACGGGGAGATTACAGAAGGCTTGTATGGTTTCTTGTTGGGGAAGTTTCCTTTAAGTACTGCTGTGATCTTGTGTTAACTTTTTAGCTTTGCCTGTTTTACGTAAGGGGTTTAAACTTTAACCCAGAGGTGCCTAAATTCCTTCCTATGAAGGGCTAAATATAAATCTGGATGGAGGACTGTAGGGCGAAAATAAATGTTGATGTCATGTGAAACTACGTTACATTAAGATAGACAATTAGCATTCTGCATCTAAAATAAAATTTCAAAATAACAAAAACACTACTCTTTAATCTGCGTAACATTAATTTTAATAACTAGCAGAAATGTTTTTTAAATGTCTGGACACAATTTAAAGTTTAAACTGTGTCGGGATACTTTGCAATTTAAAACTGGAGCTTAAACAATTACTTAATTTATTTAATAGTCGATGTACAGGAAATTAATCCCCAACTTTTTTGATAATCAGTTTTTTGTTTGAGTCATTTTAAAAGGAAAATTACTAAATATTTTCCTGGTTTCAACTTCTTAAATGTGAGCATATGCTACTTTTTCTGGTTTATTTTAATTGGAAATTGATTATCTTGAGTGTTGTACTGTTGCTCAGACAAAAACACCAAGCTGAATATGTCACCTTGGGGTGTTTTTCACAATGCTGTACTACCATTCTGCTATTAGGAGAATAC
This sequence comes from Epinephelus moara, assembly GCF_006386435.1. Classification (NCBI taxonomy): domain Eukaryota; kingdom Metazoa; phylum Chordata; class Actinopteri; order Perciformes; family Serranidae; genus Epinephelus; species Epinephelus moara. Next base: position 36,115,763 of record NC_065521.1, on the reverse strand, counting down.
TTAAAGGAGCTGTATGCAACATTCAGAGCATATTTATGATTTAGAGCAGAGGTGGCCAACCAGTCAGAGACCAAGAGCCACACAAATTACCGCGGTACTACAAAGAGCCACATCATACACGTGTGCTTACAAACACACTCCCTCTCTCACACAAACACTAAATGACATAAAATCAAAATCCATACATTTCCAGTTTTCAAAGCCAGATTTATTTATCTCACACACAAATGAATAACCATGAATAGAGATACACACAAACACAGTGTCTCCCTCTCATACTGTCTTTCTCCATCCCCCCTCCACACCCACAGTCTCTCCCTCTCCCACTCTCTCCACACATCCACACAGTCTCTCCCACTCTCATACTCTCTCCAGATTAGTGTTGTCACGGTACCAAAATTGGGACCCACTGTACGATACCAGTGAAAGTATCACGGTTCTGAGTAGTATCATGATACCACAGCAAAAATGAGGCAGATGTGCATTTTGTCATCTATAAAAAGATAAATCACTTTTCTATAATACATCA
>NC_065521.1:36005919-36115216 GCF_006386435.1 Epinephelus moara | reverse complement strand
GCATGGACACTCACCCTCCTTTGATTGGACTTTGAACTTATCCCACAGTAGTGGCACCATGTCATGTACCGTGGTGTTTAAGTAGCAGCCTACTGCGGTCTACCATTGGTACCAGTATACCGTGCAACACTACTCCACACACAGTCTCTCCCTCTCTCATACTCTCTCCACACACGCACACGCACACACAAAGACACGCATTTCTTCCCTGACATTTTTTGTTGTGAGATATCGCCACCTCGCTGTCCTCCTGCATTCCTCCCGAACTCAACACCCTCTCACCTGCCTGTGCCCACTCCTCTCTCTCACTCGCTCCACTTAAGCCTGTTACTTTTCTTAAAGGGCCATACGCACTCATAACAATAAATTGATTTTTTTTATGATGGAAGAGCCGCACGCCAATGGTTTTAATTAATGGATCGAAGAGCCGCACACTGATAGGCAAAGAGCCGCATGCGGCTCGCGAGCCGCGGGTTGGCCACCCCTGATTTAGAGTCTGAGCTGGGATACCTGTCGATTAGGAAAATGGCCAACTCGGGATCAGTTTTAAAACGTTTCAAATCTCTCAGCTCTCTCCACTTGGTGAATGCCCAACCAAGGTTTACACGCGTTTGGGCTTGAGCCCTATCACTGTCCTGTTTAGCCTTCTTCTGTTCTTTTTCTTTTAGATAGTGCTCCTTCTTTATCCACCATGACATCGAAAGTACAACCAAGTCCTTATACATACATCTGGTAAAACTGTTATGTGTTCAGCAGTACCCGTTGTGTACCGCTTACTCGAAGAACACTCTCTGTAAACACGGCTCTTCTTCTTCTCTCAATTTACTGGCAGATCGCAAACAATTTCCAGGTGCATACCACCACCTACTGTATAAGAGACTACTCCCTACTACATGTCATTTAGCCTGTTTCTTAAATCCTACTCGTAAACACGGCTACTTCTTCTTCTGTGGTTTAATGGCTGCGGGCCGCTGCGGGTGTGCAGACTTACTTCCACCTCCGGGTGCTGTATTCTGGTATGCTGACTTCCGCTGTGTCCAACCCACGCGAGGCTATGCTAAATAGCCATATAGAGAAAGGCTTTTTTGTCGCTGTTGGGTTCAGATAAATATGCGAATCTTCAAGGGGGGGTGATACGAACTAGGGACAGTTTTATAAATGGTAAAATGTTCCGCACAGCTGCTTTAAATGTTGTCTTATGCACTTCTCAAGTATTAACAGACATCGGTGTGCAGAATAATTATATCTGTTGAAGTGACTTGCGCATATGGGTATTCAACTTAATGTGCAATATGATTTTGGATATCGGAGCCCTTGAGTTTACAACCCCCAAACAAGTAAGGAGCAGATACACACGTCAACGAAATGCTAAGCCGCCATGCTAGCAGGACCAGTGGGTCTACCATTACAATCCAGAGGCACAAAACTAACTAAAATACAACTCTGAACTTACTCACAGACCCCTAGAAATACAGTCAAATATTCTTATAATTCATTTTCATGGCTTTTTAATGCTTAAACATGACACTAACCTGATAAGAAGGATGAAATGAGCAGACAGGACAACGTTAGACTGTTGCTACATTGACCTCTCATAGGAGAATGACGGGAGAGCAAACAAGATAATAACATTAACAAAAATGTGACCACATCTTTTGTGTGTCACATCTGCACATGGCTCTCAACATGGAAGTGGCTGAGCAAGCAGCTAGCAGATGACAGAGCTAACAATGTTAGCAGGGGGGCGCTATGCTTCCGCACAGGGACTCACATGTACCAACATGCATGCACAGCCGGTCACTTGTCTACCACAACAAAAAAAACAGAAAATATTGGATTACAACACACACGGAGGTAGTGTGTTCATTCTCTGCCAAGGACACCATTACTGCAGTATTTCTTTACTTAGCCAATAGTCTTTGGCTGCTATATTAAAGGAAGAATATGAAAGATTTCAGGGATTCGGGATTTAGTGGCATCTAGTGGTGAGGACTACAAACTGCAACCAGCTGAAACTTCTCATGGTGGACCAGGTGATAAAACCAGTGAAAACCCTGAATAACACAGTTTAACGTTAAAAATCAGTGTTTCTCCAACATTTTTTTGGCACATTGCAGACCTGCTAATGTGTGCTCACCTTTTTGTTTGATAACTTAATATGTGTTGACCTCATTTCTGATCCAGACATTCAAGGTTAAAGGCTAAAAACACTGAATAAAGCAATTTTGCATTAAAAGATAGGTGTTTGAAACGCTCGGTGGAGCTGCTAACTATGGTGGCCAGCAAAAGCAAAAATGGCCCTATCTAGGGCCAGTGTTTGGTTTGTCCATTCTGGGCTACTGTAGAAACATGGCTGAGGAACTGCTGTCTTTATAGAAATAAACGCTTATTCTGAGGTAACGAAAAGGCAGTGTTCCTCATTTTCATGTGATTATACACTAAAGAAAACATACTTGTTTTATCATATTCCATTTCTGCCATATATCCCCCTAAATTTTACAAACTGGACCTTTAATGTTCTAAATGTCGCATACAGATCCTTTAACTCTTATACAGTGTAGACGTCTGACAAATGACAAGCAACAATGAGCAAACTGAAAGGGCCGATCTCTTCAGATGACCAAATAGCTGTGAGGCTAAAGTGCAAAGTGTAATGGGCATTAACATGGAGAAGCTGTTTCATTTTAAATTACACATTCAGGTAATTTGAGGATCTGACTTGTAAGCTTAAAATTTGCTTTGCTCCATTCTCACACATCCACCCCTTCACTTATCCAGAGAGGCGGACTGCGAGCATTTTAATGCATTTTAATGTATTAATACAGCGACTTGGCCTCGAGAACATAAGTAATGATAAACCTTGGCTGAAATTATGAACTGCTCACATTCAGGTCAGGCCTGTGAATCAGGCACAACTTAGCAAGGATCCTGGTAAAACATTGATGAGCAACTTGGCAATCAAATAAGTGAATTCAGTCGCAGTGCAAAAGTTTAATTTAGACTTGGAGGTAACTGCTGACTAAGGATTAAAGTTATTATTGGAGTCATCCTCCATTTTTTTCAAAGGTCAACTTGAAATTTTGGGGAATATACGTTTTCATTATTTTGTCAAGAGTTAGATGAGAAGATTGATACCACCTTCATATCTGTCTGTTCAATCTGAAGCTACAGCCAGCAACCAGTTAGCCTAGCTTAGCTTAGTTTACTTGAGTTGAGCTTATCTATCTTGTGTAGTTTATCTTATCTGAGCTTGTCTTAGATTACTTTAGTTGAGTTGAGTTTAGTTTACCTTATCTTAGCTTACCTTAGCTTGGATGTGTTTATCTTATTTAGGGTGCTTTTGGAAATAGTCACTCTGAGTGCCGGAGCACACCCTGGCACAGACCAGACCGTTTGTAAATTCGGAGCGCTGGAATGTACCATTCAGTTATCCAGAGCACTACACTCTCAGGATGAGATGAGAGGTGTGATGAACTTAGCCATTCATTAATTCATGTAGAAACAGACAAGCTCCCCAGGTGGTGTGTCATGCTTTAAAGCCAATTTTCGTAGTGGGCAAACAGTGGTACTGCAATTTCCTGGATTCGTCACGTGATGCTTTTCCCATGAACTTACATTGGGAACGAGGCGTCTATTAATCAGTGGATAAATTTTTTTTAATGTCAAAACCCTGTGAAATTACTCGTTCCACTATCAAGATTTAATCCATTCAGTCCGATAATATTTTGAAAGTCTAAAAGAGCTGCAAGATTTAAGTATTTTATCCCCATTCGAGTTAGTAGAGCACTAATGGGCTCTATGGGCCCAACGATGCTGAAGCAGCACAGATCATCCAGGTGATTTCATACCGTGGAAATAGAGCTTTTTTCGTTTACTATGTCACAGAACAACTTTCATAGGAGTAGTTTAGTTTAGCTTAGTTGGGTTTATTTTATCTTATCTTAGCTTAGCATAGCATGCATAGCTTAACTTATTGTAGTTTAGTTTAGCTTAGCTTAGTTTAGTTTAGTTTAGTTTAGCTTATTTGGGTTTATTTTAGCTTAGCTTAGCTTAGCATAGCATGCATAGCTTAACTAGTTTAGCTTAGTTTAATTTAGTTTAGCTTTGCTGAGTTTGTTTTATCTTATCTTAGCTTAGCTTAGCATAGCATAGATTAACTTAGTTTAGCTTAGTTTAGTTTAGTTTAATTTGGTTTAGTTTATCTTAGCTTAGCTAAGGGCCCCTGTTTCTGACCTTTATGCTAAGCTAAGTGGCGGCTGTGGCTCCGAAGGTGAGGAGGGTCGGCCTCTGGGCAATTTGATCCTCAGCTCCTCCAGTCTGCATGTCAAAGTATCAATGTAATTGCTCCTGATGACTGTTCCATCAGTGTGTGTGTGCGTGTGAATGGTTACTGAGTAGCACGTGGCACCATGTATGGTAGCCTCGGCTACCATCTTGTAAATGTGTGTGTGTCAGTGGTTGAATGTGACATGTAGTGTAAAAGCGATTTGAGTGGTCGGAAGACTAGAAAAACATTGTACAAGTGCAGTCCATTTAACAATTAACCAGCTAAGTTAGCCCCCTCCGGGCTGTAACTTCACATTTAACAAACAGGAATGAAAAAGAGAAAACTAATCAAAAGTAATTTTTTTTCAAAAGCACATTTCCCAAAATATAATTGTTCTTTTAATGAATTAATTCTACACTCAGTTCACATTGCACTCTTAGAAACAGTGAGCTTGCAGACCTCTGATTTTATTTCAAAATGAATTCTCACTTGTGCCCTTGGAGATGTGCTTTTCTCCTTCCTCTCCTTTATCCACTGCCACAGTTTATCTAGGATGAGAATTTTGCCCACCATACATTGTGTGAATGTAATCCAATTCAGAGAAATGTTTGCGACTGCAGCCAAGAGTCATTGTTATACATTGAGACACCCTATCTGGAAAAAGCCACCAAACCGCCTTTACAATCACAGCGTGCAGGATAAGTCATGTTTGGTTTTAATCCTCAGAAGCAGCTGCAGTCAGAACACCATTACAATGCATTTTATAGCAGATGAACCTGTATCGTGTGGGAGAGAGGGCTGCCTAAGATGAACCCACAGAAAATATTTACACATGAAAATGATGTTTATTCAACAGGATTATCAATGGCCAGCTACAGAAAAAAAGCCTTTGAGGTTATATTAGCAAAATACACACAGATTTAGCTACTGTCAGGATGCAAATGTATGTGCTGTAGCATGCAGCAGCCAATAATCGTGCAGAGATGTATCCTCGTGGTCACAATGGGAATTCAAATAGAGTTATTGCTTGGTCTGAACATGCAAAAAAGTACACTGAGCAACCCGGCTTATCTTAATTGCTTTTGCTTGTGATATTCCTCACCAGTCCATCAAAACTAAACCGCATTTACAGTGTCGTTTGTTGAGGATAACTCAGTTTGTGTTCTTACCACAGCTGCTTCTATGAGGATTAAAAAACTGCTCAAATGTGTTTGGTATTCACCAGATAAACCTTCAAACTGTGTCACACAGAAGAGGTAAACCTGCAAGATATTTACTCGTGAAAATATTTATTCATCTTAAATTCATAATAGCCAACAGCAACAGGAAAAAAACCTCTGATCTTTGGCTTTTTGCTGGTCCCCCTCCCCCAAAAGGATAAAAAGAGATCTAACTGGCTATCACCTGAAAGTATTGGAAGTAAGCGTCCATGTGTGTATCCTCAAAATGTTGCAAGATGACACAAATGAATAATGTATGAAATGATGGAAGAACCCAAAAAACTTATTTTCATCTGTGCACCAGCCACTGTGTTTCATCAAGTCGTTTTTCATGTGATATTTTAATATGTCCATCTGAAGTAAAGATCAAAACAACTTTAATTCATTTATCATTTTCTGTAACCTCTTATCCTGTTGGGGGTCGCAGGGGGGCTGGAGCCTATCCCAGCTCACATTAGGTGAGAGGCAGGGTACACCCTGGACAGGTCGCCAGACTATCACAGGGCTGACACATATGGTGCGTTTGTTTTGTACTCGGAGGTCGGAAATTCCCAGTTCCCAGTTGGAAGTTTAAACTCGAACGCACCATGAGATCGGATTTCCAAGTCGGAAACTCGGAGCAACCGCATCAACCCCGACTTAAGAATTCAAGATGGCTGCCGGTCACATACATAGTGAGTAAACACTCTGCTAAAGTACTGTTTATAGCAATTTTATCTTATTTGTTTTACATTAGGTCAGCCATACCCATAGTACTGTTCAGTTTTTATCCATGGGCATGTTGCTACGCTGTCTTTAAGTGCAAAATACCACATAGAGTATTGTTATCAACTGATATTGCTAACAGTGGCTTCAGCTAGCCCAACGGTAGAACGGTAACGTTCATGTTTTTTTTCCAACTTGTCCACCATTGTCAACTAGAATGCAAAAACTGTTGTCAACTCTGAGGTGATGTCCTTCCCTCTTCCGACTTCCGACCTCCGGGTACAAAACGAATGCACCAATAGAGACAGACAACCATTCACACTCACATTCACACCTACGGACAATTTAGAGTCACCAGTTAACCTGCATGTCTTTGGACTGTGGGAGGAAGCCGGAGTACCTAGAGGAAACCCACACTGACACGTAGAGAACATGTAAACTCCGCACAGAAGGGCTCCCCCAACTCTGACTCGAACCAGGAACACTCTTGTTGCTAGGCTAACCACTGCATCACCATGCCACATTTATCTTTACATGCAGTTATATAAAGGTGAAAGTTGTAATGTGGCACTGAACCATTAATTATTAATCAGTGAATTGTTTTAAAAAATGTATCTAATGTATTAATTTGCAAAGTCAACTGAACAAGAACAACTGAATAATACCATTTTGTCCTTCCTTTTATTTCCTGATAAAATACCAAACAGTGAATTGCTTTGTACGACTCTCTCAGATCACCATATGCCTTGATATTTTGATATATTATTTATCATGTGTGTGTGTTTTGTTTTAGGCTAGTGTGTGTTTTCAGACTCTAATTAGCCCAGCTGTTCTTTGTCTTGTATAAATAGAGGCTGCGATACATTTTTATGTTCACCAGCTTGTGTTCAGCAATTAACATTAATGGTAAAACTACAACAAAAAACGCTTCAATACCAGCTTTGTTAAAAGACGTGCTGTAATCCTGTATTAACTATGTAATATCATGTTATTAGGCATCCAGGATTATTTTAAGCGTGCATCCATGAAATGCTTTTCATCACTGTAACCAGACTGTCCAGTATCCTCGCTCCTCTTTCTGCACTGTGTGCAGCTTCTCTCTGCTCACAGTGGAACAATGCTTTCAAAGGAAAAACAGGTTTTCACTGAGTCAGTTAGTGGATGGTGCTACATACTTTGAGTTTTTACTGTTTGTCTAATCCTTGCATCTAAAGACTATTAGCCATATCTGTACCCTCAGATTAAATGTCATACATCTAGTAATTTGATTTATTTTAAAAGAAATGGTTATTGGTACTCATTAAATATCAATTATAGTATAGCAAGAGCAAACTCAATTTATAGGAATAGTTCAACATAGAGACTGGAAACAGGGGAAACAGCTGGCTTGAATTCAGGAATTCAGACAACTTTATTAATCCCACGGGGGGAAATTTGTATGAACAGCTTGCCTTGCACACATACTATAACACAACATACAGTAACATGTGGACACCTAAATAAATATGTAATAAAATATAAACAAATTAAAAATTATGCCAAGGAGTTCAGTGGAATAAAGGAATCTATAGATAATGAAAGTTAACAGACATATTATCATAAAAGAGATTTTAAAAAAGCAATAAAAACAAACACTTACAGAGAATTTAAAAGACCAGTTGCAGAGGGAATAAAAGATTTTGAATACTGGTTAGTTTTACAAGCAGGTAAAACGTAACGACGCCCTGACGGCAACATGTCCAGAAGATGCTACAATACTTGTGGCTTCCTAGCGGATTTATTGATTGTAAAAACCAGTCAAGTCCCGTTGTGTCACTCCTTCTTAGAGCAGATTTTAACAATGCTATTTAGACGGTTTCTGTCTTTCATTGTGACACTGTGAAACCAAACCAGCAGATAAATGAAAAACACAGGAGACTCTCAATATGACTTCTGATATGAAGTCTCAAAGGGACAGTTCACCCCAAAATCAGGTTGCTGAGTGGTGGAGATATCAGCTGTAGAGATGCAGTGCTGGCCCGTGGCATAGGCAGTATAGGGAATGCTAAGGTCAGTGTCATCCATAAAGAAGTTTATGTTAAAGGTTCTCTCATAAATTTGTGCTCATTCAACGGTAGTGTAATGAGGGACTGAATGACTTCAAAACTGTCCTTTTTTATAGTGTAGATTTCTGTGTTTCCCTGGTACAAAAGAAGAATAAATAACAACAAAAAACAAGAGCAACACTTTGCCGAGGGCACCAAATGTGCTTGGGCCACCAATGTAGAGATGTCTGGCTGGTCTTGAATATAATGGAACTAGATGACGCTTGTGGTGCTCTAAGCGCCAAAAAAATACATTTGAGAAACTCAACAGCAATGTCTCTTTCCAGAAATCATGACCCAGTTACTCAAGATAATCCACAGACCTTGTTGTGAGCAGTATCATGTAGGAACTATTTTCTTTCTTCCAAACTACTACCACCAATTGTATCGCCACCCAGACGGAAGCGTGCATCTACTCATGGAAGTGAGGCTCATGTTCATGACGCTGCGAGATGTTTACATTTTTGCCATCCTCCTTGGTGGAGCTGTAATGTTAGCTAGCTCAGTGGTGCTAGGTAAGCTAGCTGTAGATGCACGCTTCCTTCTGCACTGTGATACAGTTGGCTGGTGCAGTTCAGTAAAATGAAACATTACTACATGAAACAGCTCACAACAAGGTCTGTGGATTATCTTGAGTAACCAGGTCATGATTTCTGGAAAGAGACATTACTGTTGAGTTTTTCAAATGCATTTTTTTTTACGCTTTGAACAACCCAATCACCAGAACAAATGTTAGCATTTTACATCTCGGCAAACCAAGGATATGTCACATTTTGTGTTATATATGTAGCAGATATGTTGAAACTTTACGTTTTAACAATGCTGTGGTTAACATGTGGTTATGTTTAGGCTTAAAAAACACTTGCGTATGGTTAGGAAAAGATCATGTTTTGTTTACCACTGGAAATGCGGCAATATGTCAATATATAAGTGGTGCTAGGTGAGCTAGCATTAGGCTAGATGCACGCTTTCTTGTGTGGCTGATATCTCCAGCCGTTGGCAAAAATATCTATTTTTAATTTTAGTTGAACTACCTCTTTAAAGTGTAAGGCTCTGCCAACAAACACAAAGCCATTTCCAGGCCCATAGATGTAAATAATCACATTACTAAAGCAAACTGATGGTAAATCCAGAAGGTCAAACTTAATATGAGGGAAATATGCAGTTTAAATCAAATAAACATGCTCGGTTTTGAACTTCATTAAATATCATTTCTATGTTAATTGTCAGTTTGTTGTTACTTGCTCGCTACATGTTCTGCTGTGAATAAAAACAGACTGTAGCTATATTTGTTCTCTTGTTCTAATGAAAGTCATTACAAAGTCCAACTTATTCCAGACCATCTGGAAGGCGCAAACAAACACGGCATTTCTCTAATGACTACCTCAAACAGAGAAGTTTTAACTTTGAAACTGACTCTAACCTTTAAAATGAAGTTAGTTGGAAATGTCACACCCATGTTTTCCCTCTCCCTGTGGCTGTCATTAAACAAGCCACACATGCTGGGAATAGGAAGTCTCAGTTTGTTATCTTCTTGAGCGGTGATTGGTAAAGAGTAAACAATGGCTGGGTGGTCGTTCCTCCATTGACCAAACCCTCCTCCTCCAATTACCTCCTTGTCTCCCCTTTCCTCCATTCTCATTCGTTACATCCTCTGTGACCTTTCTATTGGATGTGGCAGCAGTCAAACGTCAATGTGTGGGCATATCATTGATAGAAGGATGGAGGTCATTACCAGCAGTTGTCTCGGAGAGTGCTATAATCCCCCAGAAAGCGAAGGCCAGAGCCCGGCCACTGGAGTTGGCTTAATTACTGACCGGCACCTAATTGGCTCCTTGTATGGGCTGTGATGAAAGCAGGATGTGACACTTAAGGCTAGACTTCCTCTGCCGTCTGCCCTTTGTGTCAGTCCCATTAACCTTTCCCTTCCACCTTCTTCTCTGCCTTTTTATGTTCAATTAAAGGCACTATTTAAATGAGCTGGAGTCATAAGACTAAGAGCTTTGTCACGGGCCATGTAAAAGGAAATAATTGCATCCTAAATTACTATTACGGGCAGAAATGGCATGTGAGAGGTACAAATCTTCTGTGTTTGTAATTGTGTTTTGTTGAACATAATTTATGTGTGCCTGAAATATGTGCATGTGTGTGTTTGTGTGTGAGATCCTACCACTTTCATTGATATAGACTTAATTAGTTGCCGTGCGTCAGCAAAATTGAGCAAACTTCCAATAATACCACTGTAGATTCAAAGCGAACAATACTTCAAAAGGAAGCTAAAATCTGCAAAGTAAAGCCGTGCTCAATGTTCGCCCTTTGGGGTATTGTGAGCTTTGGTGTGTATTGTCAGTACTCTGCAATTAATCATACCACATAACTGCATTCACAGGGTCCCCTTTGGTTAATTGGACTGCAGCAGCAGAATGGACTAAGCGATGATTTATTCAGCAAGCAGGTGGAGCGCCGCCCTGCCCCCCTCTCTCTACCAGGTACCAAGGATGGATGGCTCACTCTGGCACCCAGCTACTCCCTGTGCTCCTCCATCCCTCAGGCCAATCGACTCTGAGGGCACATTTACAAGACGGGCTGCACGGTGACAAAATGAGAGGAAGAAAGGTACAGTGGAATCAATCCCCCTCCCCTTTCTCCGTATTCAAGACCTATTCTGGTAAGAGCAGGGGAACAGATAGCGATATTGACCATCTGTAGAAAGTTTAACAAGTACAACTTCCTCACAGAGGCTGTTGGCAAGTGAAAACAAACACCGGAGCCAACCAAAGGTGAAGCCCCTTGGACATTTAGCTGCCCTCTCCGCTTCCTGGGTCTTTGTTTCATTTACTGGCCGTGCTGTGAGGCAGGCCGGTGGTAACTATATCATTTCAGTCTTGTTGGCAAGCCGAGACTCTACCGAGCTCTTCTACACTGTTTTATCTAAGGTTAGGATTATTTGGTCCCGCAGAGGATAAAGTGTGTGTTAAGACAAAGTACTTTACAAGTGGAGTAACCGACTGTGAAGAGTCTTAATTGACTCATTAAGTAAATGTAAAGCAATAGCCAATAGCACTTAACATTAAGGTTAAAACACTCATTTTAAATCCAGCTTGGTGTTTAAAGATGCAGCGCTCCTTTTAGATTAGAATAAACTGTGTAATCATGTTCCTGTAATTCCAGGCATCTATCATAATAGAGATGAAAACTGTGTGTTGACTATACAACAGTTTAAAAATGCCAAATTACTCCAGGTGTCACACTTGACTTAGCAGCCGTTTCTAAGTGGAACATAATAACACCGAGTCCTCACAGCGAACAAGTGTCAGACTATCACGTTGCTTTGTGTAACGTCGGAGCTCTTTTCTTCTTCTTCTTCTTCTTCTTTGGTGTTTTACGGCACTTAGCATCCTTCAAGTTGCATTATGGCCCTCTTCTGGTTTTATCCAACCACTGCTATCCTAATTTTCTACAGTCTTCTGATAAGTCCTGTCGCTTTCAGAAACCTACATATCACTTTTCTGCCCTCCACTCTCAATCACGTCCTTAATCGTGGCCTCCCTTCATCCTACTCTCTCAAGTCCTGCTATCATCACCCTTCTTTCTTCCTCACTGACTCCTTTACTCTACACTGACACTGGGATCACTGGTGTAAGATGGGTTAGTAGCCTACTCGCTATCTTCCTACATTTGTAATGCTACTTTGTAAACAGAAAACACACATTTAATATCATGATATTTACTGGAATGATATATAAAATAGCCGACAGCAAGTAGCCTTGCTTGTTATAAGCGATGGTCATTTTCCTTACCTGAAACTTTCGGCTCCCGGGCAATCTCCATCCAGTCAGCTGCCACCTTATTTATATTTTCGTAGTGAAATGAGAAGGCATCGTATAGATAATTCCTTGTTTCAGCTTCATGAATCAGCCATTGCAGCGCTTTCAAAGTGAGCGACAGTTATAAATAAAGGCAGGATGTCCCACAAAAGTTTAGCTGTAAATGTCGCCTGCAGCCAGTTAGTACAATGGTTCCCAACTGGTGGGTCGCAGTGCAAGAGTTGGTTGCGGGTCCATTCTGAATGGACCACAAGTGACTCGGGAATGTGTCATATTTGTAAAAAACACACTTTATTTTGAAGTACAGTGAATTTCTGGCACAGAGCTTTTATTTTGAAGTGTTGTTTCCGGCTGTAAATTGAGTGACCAACGGACAGCTACTTAACAGAGACAGCAAAGTAGCTCAGCAACATGGCCAAACGAAGGTATGATGCTAAATATATTAAACTGTGTGGACCTTTAACTAATGACTAAAGAGAAATCTGGACCCCGTGGCTGGACCAGTTGGTAACCACTGAGTTAGCACACCTTTTTCATCAGCTTCAATCCAAAATGTTGTCATATTGGCGCAGTTTGTTTTCTTGAGTGACCAACTTCTGCTATGTCTCATCTCGTCACCCAAAAAAACCCATGGACTTTCTAGTAAACAAACACAACATGTGCTGCTCCTTTTCCTTCCACTTGTACTGAAATGTTATCTCCTTCATGTTGCTGGGTTTGACGAGCCTGGTCTCACTCCGGAGTCGTCAGTATCCAGGGCTTGGGCAGTGACTTGCGGCATCAGAAACCAACGAAAAACAGCGTCCTTTAACATCAGCATGATAGACAGCTGGTTGCTGTTATAGTTTACCAGTACCCGGCAACATAATGGTGTAACAGTATATTATAACAGTAACAGAATGCTGATGTTGGCTGCTCTCTAATTTGCCACAAGTGTCATGGTAAATATAGTTTAGCTGGTTTGCATAAAATCAAACCGGTTTAAGCACGTACACTGGACATAAACCACAATTGTATTTCCCTGTTCAAACATGTCACATCTCACAGATAATCAGTCCGATTGGATAATGGACTCTATAATCTTCTGATTCATAGCTGTACATCAACTTAAGGCTAACACCATCTCTGGCTGTAGTTTCAGTGCTGCTGGCGTACCATTACCCTGAGATAACCACACCTAAATAGTTAATGCAGCTGTGGGGCCCCCACTGCATTACAAATGGGCCCATCCGTCTCACCTAGACCCCCGCGGGTGGCAGCGCCACAGTCCATCTTCAGCAACTCTAATCATTCATCAATAGGCAGCTATCTGACACCCGCTTCCACAGGATACCGAACACTGTGATGTGGTCAAGGCCAGAGACGGACATCCTGGTGTCAGAGAGGGGATCTGTTAACTGATATTACTCCAGACGCCACTATGGGACTTCCCAGCTACAACAGCTGGATTGCAGGCTCCGAGTATCTGCTTACCCAAAACCTGTCGTTTAGATTTTCTCTAACCTGTCTAGACACTGTAAAAAGACAAAGAAAGTGTGTGTTGTTCACCACATGAATGCATCATAATGATGTAAAGGGGAGCTCATCTGATTTTACACATCTAAGTCTGTTTACAGATCTTGGGGAGCACTGCTGCATTATGTAAAAATAGTTGTATGAAGCTTTTTGTGGCCCCAGAGGGAGCTACTCCAAGTCTGATAAATTGCCACTTGAGGCAGCATCAGTTGGTGCTGAAAGAAAATAAGCTCAGTATATGGAGAAAGAAGTGAGTTTACCAGACCTCTGCAGCCTGCTCCTCTTCTCTGCTTGAGGCTAAAGGCTTAAGGCTACATTAGCTGCTACTAGCACTCGAATTCAACTGAACTGTGGGTGGACACGTTGCATTGTGGCTAGCATAGATGAGTGTGAGGACTAAAACACTCAATATCTCTCTCTCGTCTTTTCTTTTAAAGTCCATCAGGACTACCAACAATATCATAGGAGTGCAGTGTTAAAGCGTCCGTTGCCTTGTTTTTACGATGTGTCCCGTACCATTGGCACCAGCCAACCCTTGTTGACTTTTTCTCAGCTAAATCAGCATGGCTAATTGGTGTTGTAGCTGGCAGAGCCCATCAGTGAATTAAATCACTCTGATTGGCAGTTCAGCTCAGTAAACAAGAAGGGAAAGAGAAGAGAGGAAAGTAAACAAACAGCTTAAGCCAAGAGGCGATGAGATCCTAAAAAACCTGTCTCTAAGGTAAGTTATATCTTTAGTAGGGCTGTCGAGCGATTAAAAACTTAATCTCATTAATTAAATGCTCTGTGATTAATTCATCTAAAGTAGTCGCATACATCAACTGTTGCTGTGAGAGTATTTAAAAAATTTCAATTCTAATGAGTTTTGGCAGATGTGTCGTAGTAAAGCTGCTGGATTTTGGACACAATTGTCCCCCTGTCCTCTACCACCGAAACTGGTCTGCAGTCCATTGCAGTCCATTTTGCAGCGCAGTTAGACATGTAGACTTACTGAGTTTGCGTGTGAACTGTGAACACCTGGTCGATGGGGGCTTGACAAGGCTGGCTGCTAGCGTTAGCATCCGCAGCTGTGCTAGCTCAGACCTCCTGGTTAGCTGCTAAATGCTTTGCGTTGAGGTGATATTTTAGGCTTGCCAAGCAGCATCGTCTTGTCTGCCTTCATCATGTGACAAAGCCACTGTGGCCTTCAATGACGCACTGTGTCAAAGGGCACCACGGAACATGATTAATCAGCATTAATTTTTTTTAATGCGTTACTTTTTTCCTTGATTAATCAATCGAAATTAACACATTATTTTGACAGCCCTTATTTCTAGTCATTGAGCTCCTTTGCAGAAACACTTTGGAATTGTTTGTGATATCGTTCACTAGCTCGCAGTAAATATCATTTGTTCTTTCAGCCTCAGGTTGTGTTGTTAATGTGCTAACTGGCTAACTAGCATCTTGAGTCTGTTCGGTCGTTCTTCCGGTTTCCCTTTTTGAGTGACGAATATAGAGTGCCGCTGCTAGCTGGTCGTTAGCTGTAGTCTTTGGGCTGTGTTAAAGTGCAACTTTTTGGCTGCAGCACAGGCAACATGAGGCGACGCAACAGTCAACCTTCGTCACCACCAGTTCTTTGATGTCACTTTGGTGTGTCTGGGCCTTAAAGGATCACCAATTTTACATATGAGGCTTAGATGATTTGTCACAAGAGTACTACTCAGCCTGTGAAAAAACAATCATATAAATGTTTTCAATGGCTCTGGAATACCTTTCTGAAGTCTAAAATAAATCAGTGATGGGAGAGATGGGAGGTGTTGGATGGCTGGAGTAGATGTAATTATAGCGCATAGACAGTGTAGAAAACAAGGTAAATTGAATATATTCCTTTCCTCTAAGGTTTTGGTGATATCCTCAAAATATCTAGCCACTCTTTGTTCAAACACGTTCTGTTTATTTTGGTCGAGAGGCAAGAGTGCCCTCTTTCCAATTTGCCTGACCAGGGAATGCCAGTCAAAATGCAATCAATAAGACAAACGGCTGAAGTGACTGAACTCTGCAGCTGAGCCTGGACCCTGTTTTGTGGAGGAGTTTGTAAACCTTTTATCCCCAACTGTAAAGCCTGCCTCTTATTTGTTGTTGTGGTCATCACATCAGCTCTCTGCAGAGAGAATCTGCTCAGCGTTCCCAATGGAAATAAAAAACAGTGATAAAACCAAGCCCAGATCGCCTCTATAAGTAACCGGCACAGATGCAGCTCAGGCTAGTCGCTTTCTCAGGGGGCTGCAGCTGCCACACAGGGATTTGACAGGCCCGAAAATGGGCAGGCGGGTCCCCTTCCCTTTTGATCAATCAGGTAAGACACAGAGAGGAGAGAGCGTGAATTCTAAAAGTCCAGATGCACCATCGCCAAGGTGACTCTCATCTGTTACTCCTCCCAACAGCTCTGAACACACGCTCATCCGTCAGGGTGACAGAGCTCCTTTGCTTTCTCTGCTTTAGTTGGATTTAGACCTGATGAGGGTTAGTTGAATTAAGTGGTAACTTAATTCAGCTGCTTCTGATTGTCATTTCTAGAGGGCAGGCTTTAAATCACACTGTAGAATGAGAAAATGGGAGGCAACCTGCAAAACTGGATTCATTGGAACAGCCTTAATTGTAAATGAACACTTTATGACATCAAGAAATTCTCAGTCATTATTGGATTGTTTGGAGAGGATGGATTGTCTTGAAACCACAATGATTTCTACATGATGAGATGATGTCATTGATTCATGTTTACCGCATTGTCTTTATTCCTTAGTGACAGCAAACCTGCTACACCTCAGATTCAGGTGATGAATTGGTGCTGAAACGGATTTCCTCAGAGTAAGACTACCCTCTGCTGGACATAATCACCGGTGTGCTTTGCTGCCAGGAGAATAACTTGACAACCAGAGCTGAGGTGAGACATGTGCAGAGGTATGAACATCAATACAACAGATGCATGTCTCCAGAGAAAGTCTGTTCACAGTGGGCAGCGGAGGGTGGAGAGGACTTCTCCTTGAATTTTTCCCCTCTGACATGTGAACAAGTAGTGAAAGAAATGTTTAAAAGCTACAGCTGTTAACTTCTATGCGTCATGTTTTCTGAAGCTGTGTCTTTATTCTGGAAGAAGTACATGGGACAGATAGTCATGGGGAAAAAAGTCCCTCCTCCTACTGCTTCTAATGGCATTTGCTAGAATCAACCATGGTGCACCAAAACAACCAATTAGAGCAGAGGAGTCAAACTGAACTGTGGTCAAACTAGGCAGCGCTGATCAAATATGAATCAATATTTTGTTGCTGCATTGCCTTTTTCTCACCTCAGGTGTTTTCAGGAACATATTTTAGTGCACTGTTTAGCTGTAGGCGGCACGGTGGGGTTCCAAGAGGGTTCAGGTGGAGGAGCCCTCTGTGTGGGGTTTGCATGTTCTCCCCATGTCAGCGTGGGTTTTCTCTGGGTACTCCAGCTTCCTCCCACAGTCCAAAGACATGCAGGTTAATTGGTGACTCTAAATTGTCCGTAGGTGTGAATGTGAGTGTGAATGGTTGTCTGTCTCTATGTGTCAGCCCTGTGATAGTCTGAAGACCTGTCCAGGGTGTACCCTGCCTCTTGCACAATGTCAGCTGGGATAGACTCCAGCCGCCTCGTGACCCCCAACAGGATAAGTGGTTATGGAAAATGAATGAATGTTTAGCTGTAAAATGAGAAAGTTTGTCACCCTGCTGCCATGTTGGATACAGTTAAATGGTGTGCCAAGCACCACCCACTGTTCGGAGTAAACTGTCTCATTTTACAGCTAAACAGTACACTAAAATATGTTTCTGAGAATATCTGAGGTGAAAGTATGCAATGCAGCAACAGAATCTTGATTCATATTTGATCATCGCTGCCTAGTTTGACCATTTGACCGATGCTCGCAAGCAATGATTGACATGATTGACAGTTGTGTTAGAGACTCCTAGAATAGAATAAACATTGTACATGTACAGCGAAATTGAATGCAACCTCCTCAGTGCAAATATAAGTAAAAAAGAGGCTATTAAAAAAACAATAACAAACCATATAGTAAAAGTATAACAGTATTACACTTAAAAATGGCATTCCATCTATCACACAAATCCCTTATATTGCACTCAACATATTTCCACAGTCAAGCCTTTGTGAATTCATTAACTGCAATTATTGCTTATGGATAAAAGCTGTTTTTTAACCTGTTTGTCCTTGTTTTAACTGTCCTGTATCACCTGCCCGAGGGCAGCACTGTCATTGTTTCATTCACTTTTTGAAAGGCCATTAGAAGCACTGCATGGCAACAGGGTAGGCAGACTGTCTCATTTAGTAGTGTTTGAATATAGTCACAGTTTCAGCAGATATGACATTTTTTGTCATGGAAGTTACCAACTACAGCGCTAAAGGGGAGGAAAAAATACTTTCTCACTCAACATACAAGCACCATGCATGAACAAGCATCACCACAAGATGGTGTCATTTCTCAGAGATGTCACATGGTGTTGGCCTCAGTGTTATTTTGCAAATCTAATCTGTGTCTGCCACCTATTGGTAAAGACGGCAGACTGCCCCGTATTACCCATGATTACAGATACAGATTACATGGACCTTAATAGTTCAATTTAAGGACACGGTGCTTCTGAGACAGAATAGTGTTTGTTATATGACATATTTAAAATGCTGTTTTAGCAAAAATCTGTCATGACATAATTGCTGTCAGCTAGAGAGGTGCTGCACTGAAGCTGACCCTGACCTCTGACCTCTCTGTGGAGGCGCCAGGCAAGGAGAGTCTGCCCTCAGGGATGAAAAGATTGTATGGAAACAATGTGAAAGAAGGAGTCAAGTGTGATTTGAAGATTTTGTGTTGCAAAAGCTCCACTGTCTGCACGATTCTTAGTAATAATACACATGATTGATCGGACCGGATGTGATGAAAATGATCTAATGAATTAGAAGAAGAAACTGAGCAGACGTATACTGTAATATCTCTGCTTGAGCATATGGTTCTCATAGAACAGCAAATCATTATAAATATAAAACATATAAAAGAGGGACCTATTGGCACGTAAAGGCTGTTGTTGCCAAAGGAAGTTTCAAATATGGCACTGTTTTCACCCGTACAAATTTCACAAGCTTGAGTCACAGTATGACTGATGCACCCGCTGGATCTCGGTCCAAAAATCTCAGGATGTGGATATGAAACTATTTGAAAGGGAGAGTGGAGCGTTGAGTCAGTGACCGACGTACCGAGGTGAAATTAGGTAGTGTAAGAACTCCTATTATTCCCCGCGTATAGGAGTATCACATAAATACAGTGCTGTGTCTGCTAAACAAGCAGCACGCGCTACTTCCTGTGTTTGTGTGAGTCAGATACTACTCATGAGCGGACTGAATCAGCCGGGCCCCATCCCCCGCCCACTAACCTCCATCCGCCCCCTCGCATAAGTATAAAAGACACCCACACACATATTCCCATCTCCCCGCCCACCTTGCCTTTCAACTGCTCCCACACTTTTCCTCTCCCCTCCCGATGGATTTTCTCCCTCCATCCGTCTCTCCTGCTCCTTTTTTTCCCTCCTCTTTAGAGGGAGGATGTGAATGGCGTGTGTGTATGTGTGTGTTAGTCATGTTCAGGCTCATCCAGGGCCAACAGCAGCACAAGCAGGGGGAAACCCAAGCACAGGCAGGAATAGGATGTTTTTCTCCACATCTGTTAGTTGGTTTGGCTGCAGCACTCTTGCGGTTTACACAGCGCCTAAAAATGGATTGCTAGAATGAGCAAAAGCGCATGCTGGAGGGGAAGACGGATGAGCATATAGGAGGGGGAGGGGGGGGGGAGAGAGAAAAAGGGCAGGAGGACATAGGTGGGGGGAGGGGGGAGCATGCCAAAGTGGGCCAAGACCCCCCTGATGGTTAATAGGATTCTGTCTGCCCTGAGCCGCAGCAGGGTTCACGAGCCAGGAGACGGCTCTGAAGAGGGCGTCTGATGTGGAAGTGTTTGTCTCTTGGACGATTTGATTAGCATTTAAATTCAAACTGACTCACCGGTTTGTTTCCTGGGTTTTCTCGTGCCACAGGTTAAGATCTGGTCATTCCATTACAGAAAACATTTATCCGCCAGTTTGTGAAAAAGACGCAGTTTTATGATTTAGCGTAAACTCAGTTTAAATTTACTAGCTGGTGTAAATCTATTTGATAATCGTGATATAAATGATTAAACCCTCGTCACAAAGGTAGTTAATTGTACAGGTTAAAGTTACCTTTTCCAAATCATCAACTGGAGGTCTCATCACTCGTAATTCCTTTTCGATATAAGGGTGACGGCACATGCTCAAAGATTAGAATGTTGCTCTAGAGACGCTCAAGTTTTACTTCCACTCCTCATCAACAGCAATCCTACTCTGGAAATGACCCCACTGTCTGATGGTTGGATCGGTCCTGATCCGAAACTGCTGTTTCGGGTAGACTTTTAACCATGGACACTGAAGTGGTGCAAAAACTCAGGGTGCAGCACACACCTTCATTCATCCATGAAGTGGTGCAGCAATACCAAGTTTAAAAGCGTAAAGTTGTCATTAGATTAAACAGTGCTAACAAAACGTTAGCAAACTGGTACTCTGCCATTGTTGTTGTTGCCTCTCGCTTATTCTCACAGCCGGTCTCATTCTTAAGTCATGGAATACTAGCACTTGGGCAGTCATTTCCGCATCAGCAATGGTCGAAAAAAGCCATCCTTTCCCATCACCAGGATTTGAGGCTGGGTGCCGTCAGTGTGTAACATCACCTGATGGCATCGCGGGCAAATGCAGCTGGACAACAGCATAAGTTAAGGGGGTGAAAAGTTCAAGTTGGGTGGGAGGGAGGGTGGTGAATAGGGTCCAACCATCACTGAATTTTATCTGGGAGGTCAGTGTTCACTTCCTGTATGAATGTGAAGACAAACCATTTGCATATGTTGGCTCAGCATAGCCACGTGTTTTTGTTGTTGATGGAAAAAAAATATCAAAAATGCGGTGTTGTGCCGACCTAGTACCTTTATTTTGAAAGAGACTGTATGCAAACTGCACATTTCCTATGAAAATGGAAGTGTATTTTGAAAAGACAGAATGTAGATAACAGGCTGAAGTTGACACAGCGCCCCAGAACGTGAACAACAGACGCACCTAGGCTACCTTGCACGTCATATGTAGACATGGAGAGTCCATGACGAAGCGGCGATATGTGACGAGGTCTGAGTGAGAATGTGCTGATCCACATTACACAAAGCAACAATGGGAGATTATGTCATCGTTTCCCAAAGGCTTTGTTTTACATGTCCACATTGATAAACAGGAACCACATTTTTGAAGAAATCTGCACTCAGTTTCAGTGACCTAAAACTCTGTTATGCATAGACCAGAGGCCAAAACTTGGAGATTAACATCAGTTTTCAAAAATATCTGTAGATGTCTAAACAGGGCCTGGACCTCATTCCTCGAAATCCAAGAGACAAAGTGACAAAACCAGTTGGACTATTGATTGAGAGCAGAATTTCATGACAACGCTGACCTTATTTCACCACGATTTTGACCTGATTACATTTTCAAGAGAAGACGACTGTTTTCTAGGACGTTTAATTCCATCCTGTAAAATTATTCTGTCCTTGAGAGTGACTCAGACAAAAGCATTCAAAGTGCTGACATGTCCCACATTCTCTTCATACGCAGGATAAAACCCCGCTCTGCTGCTCTGTTATCAGTTTACAGTCTCCGCACTGATTTTGCAATTTTTGTAGACAACTGTTTCACTTCACAACTAAATAGTAAAAGCCAACATTTGTTTTGCATCATCTCTCACATTATCCAGTCCCCTCATTGGTCTCCAGGTGGTGCCAGTGGTTGACAACATTCCTCACACACACACACATACGCGCGCACACACACAAACACACACACACACACACACACACACACACACACACACACACACACAGTGGACCTATTTCCCTGTCTCCATCCAGGGGCTGGGTATGGCAGAGATGTGTGAGGGTGGGGGATGGGGCTGAAGTAGTTGTGGAAGACAGAGGAAGGAAATGAATAGAGTAAGAATGCAAGGCACAAGCACATGCTGAGCAGAACATTGGACTCATTGAGAAAAGCGCTCTCTCCATTCATGCCCTATCCAATCCCCTTTTCACCAAACTCCCACTCCTCTCATCATGTATGTACAGTATACTGATATCTGTCTGCTACATGCAGCTCAGAACGGTTCAGGGCTNGGGGGGGGGGTGGCATGCAAGGCACAAGCACATGCTGAGCAGAACATTGGACTCATTGAGAAAAGCGCTCTCTCCATTCATGCCCTATCCAATCCCCTTTTCACCAAACTCCCACTCCTCTCATCATGTATGTACAGTATACTGATATCTGTCTGCTACATGCAGCTCAGAACGGTTCAGGGCTGACACACTCATTTAAAGTTTGCTATTTGAGATAAGTCCTGACCAAACAGATGGAGAGGCGAAATACGCACAAATGGTCTCATCCCGACCACTTTTAGGTCACTCTGCATTCTCAGTATCTGTTTTCAATTGCATAGTGGAGGAGCCATCAACTCCAGATGGGCTGTTCATTTACATCAGAAACCCTCGTGTGAAAGTACCAGTAGGTGGTGGTTTGATTAGAGAGCAGTGCGGAGTGTCTCTGTACCTTCACCTTGTCTCGTCTGTTTCCACCACACCCATGCAATACATGTCAGATGTTCATTCATTTTAAATGCAAAGTGGTCCCATCAGCACCAGGTGGGAGCAACATGGAGGGTTCACCTGCGTCTGAATGAATGAAAGTGGCAGTAGTAGGAAAGGTAGAAGCAGACCCTGAAGCGTAATTAGGAATGAATTATGTCATATAGAGTAGGGGTGCAGGTACTTGCTTATACTCAAGAAATAACTCTATAGTGACATGTAGCTCTCACTGGGTAATCGAGGGGCTTTTTTTTGTGAATTTGACTGTACTTTTACTGAAATATTGTGTACCACTACAGCTGAAATCACCTCCATTACATATGTTGATGCCTGCTCTTCAGAGGTACTGGAAATGGAAAAAAATCTACAGCCATTTTCATTGAACAATAAGCAAAGTACAGAAGAGTAACGCAAGTTTGCTCTAGTGCTCTTTACTTTGTGTGTCTTAATTTTTCAAAAAAATATGGACATTCTCCTCTTCACTACTCAATACCACCAAAATGTTCTGTTTTCACAAGTCAGTCACTGTCAGTTAAGTTGTTTTCCACTTTGAAAGCCTCATTGAATTTAAATAAACCCCCTTTTTCAAGACTGTTTTGGTGATAGGCAACAATAAGTAAAATAAAATAAAACTGGAAACACAAATAGTCCACAAATCAAAATTAAGACAGAATAAAATCAAGAATAACAATTCTAATGCAGTTAAATAAATGAATTCATTTTAGAAACAACCTACATAACACCTTAAGATAGCACAAGGGCAATCTAAAACCATTAAAGCACCACCAAAATACAAATCTATAACTTATGAGAGCAAGTAATTGAGTAATCATGCTCAGAGATAATGCGTCTGTATACTTCTGCTTCACTACTTTCAGAGGAAGTTATTGTGCTTTTTACTTCACTCCATTTATATGACAGCTGTCAGTACCTGTCACTTTACTAAATAAGAATTTACAACCAAAACATGTTATCAGTTATCCAACATTATATGACGCAGATTGAATTTAGCTCCAACTCAACCAACTTCCATCGTAAAATCCTCATTCAATGCTATCATATATATTAGTGTTACATATCTCTTGGGCCATTTTCCTGCATTAAAGGAGCACTTCCCCCACAAAATGGCCATTTGTATATCAGTTACTCACCCTGTGTAACGCTGACTTCGTGAAGGAACCTTTGTTTTTCTCACATTCCTCGACGGTGAACAAATAATCCCAAAACAGAAAATTCTTGATGGATTGAAGTCGTAGGTGGCTGCGATTAACAACAGCAAAACTATATCGAAACATCCGTTCACAAGTCATACATAACACATGAAGCATATGCATTGTCTTTATCCAGTCGTATGATCAGTACTTCCCAAACGGACCGCCCTTTCCAGTGACGAACTAAACAGATAGGGAAGTTTATCTACGCTTTCTTCAAAGCCAGACTCCGCTGACAAAGTGCTAATTTTACCTAGATAAACACAGATGCTGCTGGTCTAACGCCGCCTTGATTGGTAGTTTGTTGGTGTTATTGTGTGACTTTGGTAAATCAGAACTAACCCTTTAAAACATTGAAGTCACACAATAAGACAAACAAGCTATCTGATGGAGGCAGCAGTACACCAGCAGTTTTAGTGCTCAGTGGTGTGAAATTACTGTTTTTATCAATGGAGTCTGGCTTTGAAGAGAGGACAGATAAGTTTGACGGAAGTTCAGTTCCCTGTCCTGAAAGGGTGGTCTGTTTGGGATGTTATTGGACGTACGAAGTATACAACTGGATAAATGCAACTTGGATGATACTGCACAGGTTGTGTGAGCGTGTTTAAATTGATGTTTGATAAAGTTTTGCTGTTGTTGAACACGGTTGCGTATGACTCAAATTCATCAAGAACTTTCCCTTTTTTTGGATTCCTCATTCCCAGTGGAGGCATCCACTGTTTTCTTCACGACCTCAGTGTGACACAGGGTGAGTAATTATGATACAGTTGATCATTTGGGGAGTGAAGTGTTGCTTTAAGACAGAAATGTGATTTCAAAATCATGAAAAAGAATCTTAAAGGGTTTAATAAAAGATTTCATTTTAGAAACAGCCGACACTACACCTTCAGATAGCACAAGAGAAGTCTATAAGCTATGAGAGAAAGTTGTATCATCATTTGGAGGTGGAAAGAGAGAGTACATGGTTTCTGCAGCAGCCATGTTCAGAGATTATTCTACTTTATACTTCTGCGGCGCTACATTTATCTGACAGCTGTAGCTTTGTGTTACTTTTTAAAATAAGATTGTACAACCACAACATTAAACATTAAAGCATCCAATAGTATATGAAGTAGATTAAAATTAGCTCCACCTCAAACAACTAGAACAGTAATATCCTAATCCAATAATGCCATATGTAACAGTGTACCACATCACATATCTCCCGGCAAAAAAAAAAAAAAGTAAATTTCGCTGACTCACATAGCCTACTTTTACTTAACATTGTGACAGGACTTGTTGCATTGGGGCAAATTGTTGCACTTCTACTCCAGTAAAGAATCTGAAAACGTCATCCATGACTGAAGAAGATAATGCTTTAAGAGGAAAATGACAAGAAATGCCTCTCTGAGCTTTAAACTGCTCTGTGTTTACATTGGGGGAGGTCAGAGTTCATCCTCCATCACTGTGGAGACTGTGGTATGTACTGCTGACCACATGCATACAGTATTATGATACATCTAAGATCCCCAGCGAGGAAGCAGCACGAGGGTGGAAATAGATTCAGACAAGTATAGAAAGTGACAGAAATCAATAGTAGGAGTTACATAACCTTAAATAAGAATACAATAAAAATATACCAGAGCAGTGGAGACCAAAAACAGCAAAGTGAGACTGTTGTGATGAAGTTTACTGGGTATATATAATCATATGATGTATAATGGTGGCATGGTGGTGCAGTGGTTAGCATTGCCGCTTCCTGGTTTGAACCCTGGGTGCGGGAGCCCCTCTATGTGGAGTCTGCATGTTCTTTCCGTGTCAGCGTGGTTTTCTCTGGGTACTCCGGCTTCCTCCCACAGTCCAAAGACATGCAGGCTGGGTTAATTGTCCGTAAGTGTGAATGTGAGCGTGAATGGTTGTCTGTCTCTATGTGTCAGCCCTGTGATAGTCTGGTGACCTGTCCAGGGTGTACCCCGCCCCTCACCCAATGTCAGCTGGGATAGGCTCCAAAGTAAAGCACCAAAAATAAAAGTACTCATCGTGAAGATAGCCTGTTACAGAATCATATATATTATTGAATTATAAGTATCGTCCTTGGATTTCTTGAAAGGCGCTATATAAATTCAAGTTATTATTATTGTTATTGATACAGTTAAGTGTTCATCACTTTAATGTTGCAGCTGGTGAAGGTGGAGCTAGTTTAGATTGCTGTATATACTGCTGGGTGGGTGGGCAACCTTTACTGTTAAAGAGCCGTTAACGGCCAAAAAATCTGTCTGGAGCAGCAAAACATACGTAAATAAAGGTAACAGCCTATGAAGTCTAAATTAGCTCATCTGTATTACCAGTAGGCCTAAATGAGCATTCAGTAATATGATTTACTACAAGGTGCTCCTCTGCAGTTGGCTTTGCAGCGTTGGTGGTGAAAGCAAATAAATCTGTCCCCACAGTATTAAACCCTCTATTCTTGATTTGGAATACACAGCTAGCCTT
This sequence comes from Epinephelus moara, assembly GCF_006386435.1. Classification (NCBI taxonomy): domain Eukaryota; kingdom Metazoa; phylum Chordata; class Actinopteri; order Perciformes; family Serranidae; genus Epinephelus; species Epinephelus moara. The sequence goes on along the minus strand of NC_065521.1, from coordinate 36,089,178 downwards.
GCAGGAGAGACTCCAGGCCACCGCTACTGAAGTTTGGTGAAATTTTGAGGCAGAGGCACCAGGTCGTAGACGTGTGACGCACATTTTAGTTGATGAATTGTGAAATCTTTTTTTAAATTTGATGTACAGGCTTCACATTTTGACATTTGTTGAATGCAATAATCACTTCAGGACTATAACACTGACAAATGAAAATCTGAATAATAAAAAATTATCATTATTCATTTCCATATATTTTTATGTCAAAGCCACAGGGAGCCACTGGAGAGGGTCTGAAGAGCTGCATGTGGCTCTGGAGCCGCAGGCAACGACCTCTAAGAATATATGATAACCGATTTGCAAATGTAGATTATTGAAACAAAAAGCTTTAGAATAAATGTTGTAGAGTAAAAAGTGACATATTTACCTCTGAAATGTGGTTAGATAGATGTAGAAAGTAGCATAAAATGGAAATACTCGAGTACTCAACACTCTAGGGACCTTTATCTTCCATATTGTCAAACCTCTCTCAATCAATATTTATTGAAATACAGAGGACTGCTCTTTGGAAGAACCTTCTTCCAGCTCTACAAACATCATCTACATTATCGTTATTCAAAAAACATCTGAAAAGGACTCTAATGTGACTCTGAACACTTCATTGATTCATTTGTAATTTGTTCATTTTTTTATTTGTTATTTTGTATGTCTTCATAGTCTTTAACTCTTATTCAATCATGCAATCTTTGTTTTTATCTTTTTCTTTTTCTGTATGATTGTTGTATCTTCATGAGCCATATTTGCCTCCTAACCTCTCCTGCTCGATGTTTTAACTTTTAATTTATTTTTACTGTATTGTCTATACATGTATGTACAAATAAACTTAAATCACTGAAATCAGCAGACCTATATTTGGGACAGGCGTCTATAACTGTTTATTCAAACCAGTAGAGATACCTCAAATCTGTACTCAGGTACAGTACTTGAGTAAATGTACCTAGTTACTTTCCACCACTGTGCCCAACCCACAAAATCATAAATAAGGCAGAGGTGATTCGGGGACTTAAAGCGATGAAACATAGATGATATACTGAACACACATCCTCCTCCTCACCAGATCGTACTTGATAAAACTTTCTGGTATAGTTGAAAGTATATTCTGAAACTTACACATGCTTTTTGGTGTTTTGTTATTAAACCTGGGGAGTGATGGTGAGGGGGCGGGGCCTCCGTGGTGCTGTTGGTGGCCCATTTTTATCATATCTCCGCCCTCCCATGAGGGCGGCTCTTTAAATTGCCTCAAAACTCCTCCTGGCTGGCGCCTTTTTCTGTTATCTGCAGGAGACAAGACACACGTGCTATTTTTAGGACGTCGAAGGAGCAAACTTCTCAACCTGCTGGTAAGAATCTCAAAGCTTATTTATCAAAAAAATAAAGCCTGTGTTGTGTATTTGTAATTCATGGTGGTTTTCTAAGCGGTGCATGAGCTGGGATTTGAAAGGGGCGGGCTGTGTGTGTAGCCTGACGAATAAAAGCTGTAGCCTATAGATCTGTGCAAGGCTTTTTAACCGGGTACAACCAGCCAGGCTTAAAGGAAACATTTGGGTCTTAAATTCAGAGCAGAGGTTATATCGCAGCGAGGAAGGTGAGTGCAGGAAACGACACGGTGAGCTGGGGGAAACTTTGCATGCTCGGTGAGACAGGACGGTGGTTTTAATGCATTTTACAGAGCCGGAGCTCCAGCGAGAGGAGGCTGCATGCTTTAAATGTGAAGCCGTCTTTTGTTGCTCCGGCCCGGGCTCTCACCGCCGCTCACTCGCTTGCATTTCCACTGCTATTTTCTTTCCATGCAGGCTGTGTTTTAAACACCAAATCCCACCGAGCACACACGAGCCATTGTGTGTGTGTGTCGGTGGATATGTCCCCGGCCCCGGCCCCGGCGTGCAGACATGCTGAGATAGTTTCATGCGCAGGCCACAACAACTACAGCATAGGGCCTCTAAACATGGTCGGTCGGTGCGGGGAGGGAGCGTCGGGTTCAGTAAGCTTGCAGATTTATGCGGCCTGTGACCGCCTACGGAGTCCCAGCGATATCATGCGAGTCGGTTCGGTGTCAATCCCTTGTTTGTGAGGCACCGTCGGCGGTGTAACGGAGCGCGGGCGAGACAGAAATAGACCTGGAAATAAGCGCGGATTAATTTGAGTTAAACGTGTTACCGGCGTGCGGTTAGCCCCGGTCATTTTTGGTTTGCTGCTGCGGTCAGTGAGTTTAATAGCCCTTGTGTTGTCTTTGCATGTGTGTGTGAACATGATGCCTCGTCCTGCAGCAAGCCTGACCGGTGTGATTTCTCCCCCAGGTCTCTAAAGCAAAGCAAACATGAGCGACAAGGGGACAGTCTCACCGAAGGAGAAGGAGGCAACAGAGAAGAGGGGGCGTGGAAGACCCCGCAAGCAGCCCCAGGTAAAGACCTCTGACGTAAGTAAAGTAGTGCCAATTTCTTTATTTCATGGAAAAGTGTCATTGTGTCAAGTGTGCATGCCATGAGAACATCACCAAGGCATGCATTTTGAAAAGAGGGGGCTTTAACCTTAGCTCACAGCTGCTCCAGGTGGATATCACTGCAGGTGAGGTGCTCATGCATATCTATAACATAAGCTCCCTGCCAGAGAATCAAGATACGGCCGCAGCGAGCCCCTGTGACCATTTGCTCACCTCTTATCAGTGTAAGCGTAGAAGTCTACACCTAACTTCCTGTGTGTCTCACCGGGTGTGTAAGCAACCTGTAACCCAACACCTTTAAACCTGCATTAACCCCCATCACGACACACCTCTGCCCGTCATGTAATGGATGACATAGCCGAGGAGAAGCACAGAATGGCTCATATAGCTGTCACTCAGAGCCGTGTGTTTTAGTATTGAATTGCACGGTTGCTACGAGCTGCGGTTGTAAACACGCTTAGGAGTGTAACAGGAGGAAGGGCCGCCATGACAGGGCTCGCAACCACAAATCATCACATGAAGATGGTGAATTTACCTTGCGTTTTGGAGCTGGTGGTAATCCCCCTCAGATAATTCCCCTTTCTACACCTCAGGGTGGCTGCTTTCATTTTCACTTCCAGATAGCCTGTTTTAGTCAGTTGTTTATCTTTTGTGAAGTTGACAACAGCTTCCATAGTTTGTTTCCATGTCAGACTCTGAGCACCTGTCAGTCTTTAAAGTTCACGTGTTGCACTGACCTTGAAAAGTGAACTTTGTGTGAGCATGTGTGTTTTGAACGAAGACCTGATCCTCCTCCTCATTATGTGTCAAGTGTTGTAAATATTGAAATCATGTAGATGTGTGCGGTATGCTAACTATCTTTTGACTGTCTTGTCAGGAACCAAGTGGGTCCCCTACTCCAAAGAGGGCCAGAGGACGGCCGAAGGGCAGCAAAAACAAGACAAGCGCCAAGGCCAAGGTAAGTCAATGCCGTCTGCGGGCATGTTCTTACATGGCGACAGGTCACGATTTCAGCAACAGCTAGCATGCATCCTGAGCCGGGATAGTGTCCATGCCAAGAAAGACAGGCGCAGCTTCACAATCATTTCCCTTTTCTAACCCCTGATTCCTTTATGGTTGATGACCATTTCAACAGTAGCTAACCTCATCCTCTTAAAAGGACATCCTGCTGTTACTTGTGATATATTGCCTGGCTGCAATTTAGCCGCTCCCCCCCCCTCCTGTTGTCAGAAATAGCCTGGCTTGGGTTTCCCATTGTAAAGACCTTGGTTTACTGCCTTACTTTTTTTTCTTTTTTTTTTTTTGAGTGATGCTCACTCTGTACTTCCTGTCCTCCAGCTTCCTGCAGCTTGTCATGCACAGTGCGGTGCAGGTGCAGAGGCCGCAAGACTGTTTCCAAGCTGACACTAAGCACCCCTCCGCCCCCACCCAGCACACAGCCCTAGTTCTTCTCTGCCTGTCGTCTCCATAGCAACAACTGATTTTTCTCCCTCGCCCCAACCCTCCAGCTCCCCCGTGCGCTCGGTCTTCCACTGCTATGTATGGGAAAGGGAGCGAGACGGAGAAAGTAAAACACACGCATGTATGATATAGGTTTAGCAGCGAGGGCCGAGCTGCAGAGGGTTTGTGTCTCCGCTCAGTTCCACCAGCTGTCTCTGAGCCTCAGACCAGGTGGCCAGCGAACTGGAGTGCCCTGTGTGCAGTTCCTGTCGGCCTTCCAGATAATAGCCAATGAACCCAATGCCCCCTTTCCATCTGTCTCATTTCAGAGGTGCTACTGCCACCTGCAGGCAGCTAGAAGCTGAGTCTAGTGGAGATTTGGCTTGTTTATGCCACAGGTTTTGTTGCACTGATCCCCCTTTAAAAAGTCTGTGCTTTAAATGAGCACATCAGCAGGTCTCTGAGCGTTACAATGCACCGCCGCGCCCCGCCCGCAGCTCTGTTAACATGTACTTTTTCCTTCACAGAAGGCAGCAGCAGCTCCGTCTGCAGGGGGAAAGCGCAGGGGAAGACCTAAGAAGGAGGTAAGAGTCCCTTGACGAACACTCAGCACTCACATTTGTTTAAACCATTCCTCTCCCAATTGAATTATGATTGGTATGACTGTCTGCAGGGCGAAATTGCATTTCCCTAATTCCCCTGCCTGCCTCCTTCCCCTCAGACGAGTCATTTTTACTCATCACAGCCATTTGTATCATGCACAGTGTGTTCATTTAGAGCAGCTACTTGGTCACAAAGTCTACCTGGTCGGCAAATCTGAACCTGCACAGCAATTATTTTCAAAGTCCACCTAATCCAAACGTTGAGTAACTCGGCAGTTCCTTTCTGCAGGAAGAGTTGCCAGACTGCAGAGCAGGTCAGAACAGCATGTTTAATCTAGGAAGAAATTGCGGCCTTGTAGTAACATTCTGTCATGTGCATGAGTGGTTAGGGCGTACTCTTGAAACAAGTCTGGATTGAATTAGTCACAGAAAGGAATGACCCAACGTTACCCTCCTAACCAGCTCCTCTCATTTTTATGAATGAACATCTTGGGCAGTAGTGAGTGTGAGGAGGGAAAGCGAGGGAGCAAAAGCAGGATGCCTCATTGTGACTCACCAGTCTTATGAATCACTCCTCACTGCAGATGGCTCACCCCTTCCCTTGGGTGTTCTTCATGCCACAGTGGTTTATCAAAGAGATGTATAATATTTTTTTTCTTCATACTGGTGTTTGGGGTTATTAAAAGCAAAACAGTCAGGTTAAAACATAAATCACAGGCAGCTATTGTTGCTAAACGTTGATGGCACTTGAGAGGCATTTTCCTTGTGGGCGTAGTCGAGGGCTGACTGGATTTTTTTCCCTCTCTTCCCCCTTCTGTCACAGGAGAAGGAAGAAAAGGCGTCCCAGGAATCATCTGAGGAGGAGGAAGAGGAAGAGGACCAGTAATTCACAACGCATGCTACCTCACTCAACATACTGACTTACTGTTAACCAGAACTGGGCTGTATCTCCAACACCAGTGCCACCACATGACCACTGTTCACGACAAAGCCCTCTTTTGCCAAAAAAGGAGGGTTAACACAGTACAAATATCATGCAACAGCACTGGATAGAACGATGGACCTTGCTCAAGCATAGATCTAAGAAATACATGAAAGGTAACAGCCCTTTTCTCTACATGTCATGTTATCACAAGTCTTTTATACTGGACAAAAGCGTGCTCCGCGGAGCCTGGACGTTTCCGTTTCCCCCCCTTAAGATGGTTTGTAGGAAATTTTCTCTGCTTAATGTTACTTATTTGTTGTACCCGCATCTGAGATGGTAGGGCATATAGATTTTTCTCCATGTTTTGTACTGGACAAAGGTGAATTTTACCTATACTTGCTGTTTTTTTGTGTGTTCGTGTGAAGTGGTTAACCTATCCCTTGCGTCGTATTATAGATGGAGTTGAGCTTCAGCGTTTAGGATGAGAATAGGTAACAGATGGTAGAAGTGTTTGTTTTTTTTTCCTTCTCCCGTTTCTAATCTGCTTAACTGATTTCGCCCCCGTCTCACCAGTAGAGCAGAAGCATTTACCACCTTCCCTTCCTTCCTGTAGGACAGTTTAGATATAATTATGCTTCTCAGACTTCCTTCGCGGTCCTCGGCGTGTAGTGGGGAGATGTAAAAGTGTATCGTTAGTAATCGGTCTGATCAGACTTACTGTTTTGTTCCTTCGGGTTACATACCATATAAAAAAACATGAGTGTGCTGCTTTTCATGTCATAATAAAACTCAAATCTTTTTTGGTATAATGTGTGTTTTTAAGGATAGGGTTGGCAGAGTTCTAGGCTGAGAGCATCAGTGTCGTTTCTTCAGGGAGCTTTTACAAAATGCTGTTACATTGGCGTCTTTGTCTTCACATGGTCCTCGGTTTCCAAGCGCTCACCCAATCACTCGCAAAGGCAAATTGCAATTGGTCAAACCAGGAGTTTGATTGTAACAGAGGATAGTCGGTGGCACTGCTATCCAACAGGGCTGTACGTTCTTCATTCCATCTAGCTCTCACGGCTTCACCTAGCTTCTGTCATCACTTAGTACAGTTAATCTACTTTTCTTAGTCTTTCGAAGATGTGTGTTGTATGCTGTCTGCTACGAGGATAAAAAATGTTTGTGTATTTCTAAGTGTCAGGGAACCCGCAGTCACAGTCCACTTAACTGGGTTTTTCCACACACCTAAGCTGCTACAACCTCAGTTACGAAACCCGGAAAACTGCAAACAGGCGATACACGGCCTGGGATTTCATACCTCACTCAACAGCTTACTCTACCATATAATTGCATTTAACTGGTTCTGTTGTTTTAAATGTAACCTCTGGCATGAGTTGGAAAGATGTCGTTATTACAAAGTTCATGTTTTTTTTTTTTTTTTAACCTGACTGTAATGAGGTATCTAAGAAGCCAAGTTTGTGATTGTGTGCGCACATGCAGCACGTCTTGGCTCGTTCATAACCGGAGCTTGCAGACAGGTTTTTTTTTTTTTTTTTTTTTTTTTTTTTAAATGTGTGAAGCAAGTCAGGGAGACCTGTCAGCTTGACAACTGTGTTCGCTGACTGTGGTAGATTAGCAGGTGTGTTTTTATTCTTCTGGTGCACTGAAATGTTGGTTCAGATTTTCATGGACAAATGTTTGTGTGTTTGTGATAGACTGGGCGCTCTTTCCACTTAACTGTTTCCGTCGGCCGCTGTGTGTTTACCGCACACACACACAGCCACCCTCGCCATACTCATAACGTCATACAATGGACATTTCGTGTCTTCTGTTTTTCCACATCCTCCAACTACTCTGGACAATACCGGTGTCATTTTACATACCAACATCTTGCATCCGTTCATTTATATACTGTAAACTCAATAGGATGGGATCATTCTTTTTAATGTACACCGTATATAAATGTACAATGTCTATATTTCTATGGTGCCCTACAACAATTTGTATCAGAAATGGTCAATAAAGAGAATTTTCTTTGTCAATTTTCTGTCGCTTTGTTTTTCCATTCGCTCAACTAAGCAATAGAAGGGTTCCTTCATGTAAAATAGGGCTTTGATTAGTAGCAAAATGCCTTGAATCTTTCTAAAGTCTTAATGGAAAGTAGGGTTTTACAATTTGTTTCTGATGATGCATTGCAAAATCTCAGGAATTGGCAAACAAAAGTTGGGCTACGTTACCAAAATTTCGCTGCATGGCTGAACTCCTGTTAAGGCAATGGCAAGGAGCGTATTTTATCCAAAACTCTCCAAAGTCAGCACTAAGGGAATCAAGGCAGTGGATTCCCACATGCAGAAATGAGAAGCACAAACACTAATTAATGTCAATTATTTTTCTTTAACTTTGGTTGTTGGTCTAAAATTTCATTCCAACTGACATTTGAAAAAGTCTTCAAGTCTCAAGTTTATCTTACTTTAAGCTATAGGAACCATGATTACTGCTGTAAATCCAATGGTTTATCATGATCTATCACTTCTTAGCACGATCCGTTATTTATTGATATCGCAAAGTGGGCCACGGTACGATCTCGATTAAACTCCGAGGCTTGCTGTCAATATATGACGATATCGGTAAATGTCCTGTCTTTCTTCTCTTCTTACCATTATGTGCCTTGTGCTAGGCTGCTAGCACTATTTGACTATGTGCTTGGATGTGAATAGCAGGTGCAGTGGAGATCTTAAAATGAAGGTGTAAAGATGTATATTTGGATTTTATCTATGTATAATGTGTTTTGACTTTGCATTAATAATATTGGGCCAATCATTGAATCTATGGTCCAGATCAATGAACAGTTAAACCAATGTTAAACATGCGTGTATGCATTATAATGTCCTTTACACCATTGGGACTACCAGGCTAATTACGCTGCAATTGACAAAGAGCACAAGACAAAGTTATATTATTTTATTTATATGTTCCATGTTTAAATCAACAGCCTCAGTCAGTTCACTCTCAAAGCATCAAACAGGTACAACAGTCTTTTAACAGTGCTGCCGAATTCACATTTACATCAGTAGTTCTTTGACTTCTCATGTGCACCTGAGATCAGAGCCGTCCATGACAAGTTAAACATGTTGCACCAGTGCAATTCAGTGTCAAGACTGGATATTTGTACAGTTTAAATTGTAACTACCCTAGGTCATAGTTGATTCAGTAATGCATAGAAAATGAACAGTGAGATGTAAAGATGACCAAGGAGCACAGAGGAACATGTTACAGGTCCAGAGATGATGACAATGTATTAAAAAGCTATGTCTCATTCTGAAACACCTCGAGATGTCGAACCTGTTAACATCAAGTCCAGGAATTATCTGTCCAAGACAACCAGGACATATTCCCCTTCAAGAACAGTTTTAACAGTTCGATTGTATTTGGTTTACATTCACAGAGGCAAATAAAGGCCAGGAAGGATTACAATTCATCACGAAGAAGAAAAAAAAAAAAGCAAGTTTCCTGAGTGCTTGATACAGTCAGACCTATGGCATTCATCTTCAGCTGGAGGTAAATCTGCGCTGGTGCCATGCCTTGTAGACAGGACATATTTAGGGCACTAGTCACAGCTCATTTTGGGGATGAGAGGGGGTTGGTGTTATTTACTTCCATATCTGGCTTTTCATGCCATTGATAAGAGTCATAGGATTTGGCGAAACCACAAAAAGATCCGGATCGTGTGGCAGCTAGTTAAATTCTACAGAGGAAATTAAAACCAAAAAGGGTGCATTGAACGTTTTGACTCAAAATGAAAGTGAAATAAAATCCATCCAGCCTCAGTTGAAGAGCTCATCTATCTTATAAATCTGTCTTTATCAGTGTGAAACTTTGAATTTAAAAGTCATACTTCAGTGTTTCAAGTCAACAAGTGCAAACTAAAAGCATTTCACTAGAGAAGCCATATTTGTTTTTAATGCACTGCAAACAGCCTCCACACAACAACCTACCCAGGCACTGATCACAAACCCTCTCACAGAAGGAGTGATGATATCTAACTAGTGCACAACACGCGTACTCTTACCATACTCTGAACGCTGCACCCTAAATTAAAGTCAGTGCGAATGCCTACTGCAACCCACAGGAACAGGACTGCTCGCCGCACGTTGCCCACAACACCAGTATGAATGTAAACAACCTAGTAAACCTACAGGAACCTTTAACTCTAGAAAGATTCCACCTTTCTTTACTTTGAGTCACGTCACAGTAAAAAAAAAGGTTTGAATAAATAATGTTAAATAAATAAACTGAAGGTCTGTTAGGCACACAGGATCGGCATCACAACCACGCAGATGAACAGTCACTCTCGTCTGTACATGAGACAGGAAAGATCAGACGGTAGCAAAGGAAAATAAACAAAGAAAGTCTTGTGCATGACTTCAAACATGACTGATGTCTGTGGCTGAGGTTTGTCTCCACACTGCAAATGTCATTTGCCACGGTTTACTACCACCATCATGCATTGACGTCTTTGGTCAGAAGAGGGCGTCGCTGTTGGTAACCTCTGGCCCAGCCTTGTACAATCTGAGGACAGGAAATGCAAGCTCAGTTTAGCACTGTGACTTTTAACACTGTACATAATGAGGACATGTAGAATTATTCAGACAATGATAAAGGGTCAGTTCACTCTAATCTCACACAAAAACACAGCATGATAGTTTCCAATTTCTGCATTGAAACTGCAAGATTTCTGCACCTGAAATTTCTGCCACCATCCCAAAACAATGGAGGTAAATGATGTTTCATTTGTGCATGACTTGTTCAAGAGTTGAAATTTTAAGCATGTGTTTCCAGGGACAGTGTCCTGGGGTCTCATTTATAAAATAATTCGTAGGGTCCACACAAAAAATGTACAAACAGACAAAAGCAAAAAAGGGCGTGTGCCAAAAAATATTCATCAGTTGCATTGTCAATTTCCTGTAGCCAAAATGTTCGTAAGAATGGGTCAAAGTTTCTCCCATCAAATCTGTTTTCATAGATCACAACTTTTCCGTGTGAAGTGGTATACGCCTCTTTCGGGTCTCGTTTTGTGCGTGTGCAATGTTTATAAATGAGACCCTTGGCTTACACAAAATATTTCAGTTTTCACCGGTATTCCTAAAGTTTACATGGTTAAAAGAAAAAAGAAAAAAAGAAAATTTCACTAATATTTCCATCGACATGCAGCTGTGCATGCTCCGATTATCATGTCTTAACATGTCATTTATCATGTTTAAATACCGACAAGTGGAACGGCTGGAGCCACTTGTCATTTTGCGTCTTTGTGTCAAAATAGTTGTACCACTGGTGGCGGACTTGTTTGACCGTGTGAACACAGTCACCCTCTGTTATTCCTTCAGCCACCTTCTTGAAAGGCCTGTGTTGCGATATTTGAGCATTTCTAAAAACCAGTTTGTCCAATTCTTTCACAAGGCTTGGTAGTTGTGTTTTTCTCTTCTAACCAGAAATGTGGGCTTGTCTTTTGAGCGTGCATCTCTACCCCGGCGCGACCTCTAGCTCACCTCAAAGGTCTGAGCCCTTTGCTGCGTGTCAACCCCACTCTCTTTCCCACATTTCTCGTCAGCTGTAGTGTCATATAAGGCAAAAACTGCCACAAAAATGATCTTTAAAAATATATAAGTGCTCTCTACCCCAACCCTGCAGAACCCCAGTTGAGACGCATATTCTGAATGCACTGTATACATGTCCAAAGAATGCTCCTGAAACCCGAATACCATATAAACATACTTACTGTTACAAGTATTAGAATTATCCTCAATAAGAGGGACACTGTTTCTGGAAAGACATGTTACTTTTGAGTTTTTTTCAGCAAATAAATCAAATATAACTTTATCTGTATTGGATTAGCAGCAGAAATCCCTGCAGATAAAACCAAAACTATCTTGTAGTAAATAGTAATCTAGTGAGGGTAACTGAAAAATTGTGTTTTGTGACTTGACTGAATGGACCCTTTGAGGGCTTAATAATATCCTCTTAAACCAACACAGAACTTGATGTGATGGCTTTGTCCTTCCAATTTCATAGAGTTAAACTAAATGAGCAAGTTTTGATTGTTTTACTTAACATGGCCAGTACTGCCATCTAGTGTTTGTCATGACTCAGTGCATGATTTTTGACTGCAACCAGGCCAATAATTTAGCTTCTGTTGAGTTGTTCGGTCTATAACACTCTTTATCTGTTTCAGCTGTTTATAAACTAGATCATTAGTACCACCAGGAGTATCAGAGGAACTTTAGAAGCAGGTAAGACTTGTTTTTGGTTTAACATTTGAATAACATAACAGCCACTTGTGCACATTAAAACAGATTTGGTTTTCGGAAGCTGTTAACCAAACGTAAACACTGATCCTGTTGCAGAAAGAAAAGTGCCAGCCATGTTTATAGAATATTTTGCCACTTGAGAGGAACCAAAACCAGCCACTGACTGCTGTTGTGAGGGATCTGAGGCTTGGAAACATAAGGAGTAGTGCAACCTCTCTACTATACCACTCTCACCACTACTACTACACTTTACTCTGTTTTACATTGATGAGGAAGTGACTAGCAAATTGAGGAACTGGTGTGCTGTTAGCGTGAATGGTGCAACCAGACAACCACATAGATAAAAAAAACTACACTAAGAGAAAACAAGTCAACAGTAGACGTGTCTTTTGTGGAAAATGTGGCCAGCTGTATAAAGATCTGACATGCCTAATCCAACTGTCTACATTTAGAATGAATGTTTACCTTCCTTATGGTTGCACTATAATTTAAAGATTTTTATTATGCTATCATGTCATAGAAAAAAAACTGCATTTTCTAAATGATGATCTGGCAATTTTCATCTGATTTCACAAGCACAATGTGCCTCACTTGCAGTTTAAAATGTTCCAGAGAACACAAACGTCTGAATAGCAGTGATGCATCATACCCTCGTGTCCTCTTCTCTCCACAACATTTCTTGCTCGGCTTCATTGAGCTCCTCGGATGGATCATACGTGTAAACTGGTAACAGCTGATGGCGGAGTCTGTCGATTCTGTGGGACAAAATAGAATAAAGCAAACATTGATTTAGTGACTTACACTGAGTCACAGAGGTGAAGCAATCAAGTTTATCACAAAAGCATTGTGCCACGAAATCAACGTAGGTAGATTAAAAACCTACCTCCTTTTCTTACGAATGTACATGACCTGAAAGAGAAAAAACAGTGAGTATTACGTATACTGTGAGTGTATCATTTTTCTAGTGAATTTGACAGTATGTTTTTCAGGAAGTCAGCTCTGTGTAGGTCACTCTATGCCACCCAAACCAACTAACCACTTACCACAGCTGCAACTATTCCGACAATGGTGATGAAGAGAAATGGCACCAACACATAGCCGACTGCCACATCTCCATCTATGGTGGCAGGGGACTCAGTAGTGATGTTCATTGCATATGTTAAGGAGAAGGGGTACACAGGGGGGCTGCTTGTGCAGGGCCTTTACATGCAGCAGACCCCCTCCCTGTGGCAGACACTGTGCAGCGGCTCTCTCCTCAAGCTGCCCCCTTGTTGTTTATGCCTCATCCTCGTCGTTCATGTGACTCCCACATGGTATCACTGCCCTTCCTAATCAGCGAGAAATCTGATGGAACAAGGAATGAGAAACATTTGCACACAGTTGATAAGCGTATCAGGGAAGTAGTGAGGACGATGAGTTACTTAGTGGGATATCTTTGCCCTGTAGTAGCAAAACTGAGACAGACTTTAAGCATTCAAATGATCAGCTTCAATGCAGTTAATGTCATGTTAGCATGCAAGTTAACGTTATCGTAAAAACCGCTGTTTGCTGCGGTCACTTGGTTTCCTGGTGTTTGCTAATGTCCGTGACAGCAGCAAGCAGACTACAATATAACAACCACTGTCAATTAAGTTACCTATTTAAAAGCTCCACATAGACTTAGCTTAGCAGTTATTAACCTATTAGCCTGCGTTACTAGCTATAAACAAGGCTAACGTTACCGTTAGCTGCTCCGGTAGATGACACAGGTACTGACAAGTTGTTTTACGGCACAAACAAGCTTAAACAATACCTTTATATCAACATCATTTTGATTTCTAACGAGCAACAACAGACCTGTTTATCGTTTCTGATAAATTTAAATTAAATCTCACTCACTGAGATGTAGAAAGCCTCCTTAGAGCAACGTTATGTTGTGATTTGCAGCTCCCTCAGGCAGTCGGTTTTCCGTTAGCAGCAGCTACACTTCTACTTCCGGTCTGAGCCTGTCAGAATAAAAGCCCCATGACTACACAAAACGGAACCAGTTACTGTAGATGTGAAACAACAGAGTAAGATGGAGGAAGATGCGCCCCTTAACAACAAAGTCAATTTACTGTACAATAAAAAATATATATACTTGGATATGATTTTAGCAGGATGGGAGAAATAAATTGGTTATAGTGGCCAATTTTGATGTTACAGCACAAAAATGAAAATCTTGTAAAGCTGAAAACGAGCTATCTAGCTAAATAAACTAAAAACCCAACCCTGCGCCATTAAGGGATAATCTTGAAGCCTTTTAGCCTTTCCTTCAGGCTAATTGTTTTTATTTCAGAATGTCTTCTTCCAGTGAGCTTGCTAATTATGTTGGCTTAGCAGTGCTAATGACACTGTTGAAACTACAATACTATACTACTATATGTAGATATGAACTATATTAAGTCGCATATGAGCAGTAGTGGAAAAATACACAACTCTATTACTTGAATCACAGTATAGATACTCCTGGTAAAATATTACACCATTAAAAGTGAAAGCTGCTGGGTCAAATTATCACTTGACTTAAAGGTAATGGAAACAGCTTGAACCCCTGACGTCAAATGTAATGAGTAACGAGAGCCTACATAGAAATGTTGTGGAGTCAAAGTAATAATATATATAATTTCCAAAAGAATAATACTCAAGTAAAGTACAGATGTTAAAAAAACCTGTACTTAAGTAGAGTAGCCTACTTAAATAAATGTGCTTTGTTACTGTCCACCACTGTATATGACTACATACTAGATAATCAAACTAAATAATATTTTGAGGCAGGATGCCCCTGGGGGTTTTCGCCCCCTTTCTAGGGCCCTAAGGGTCTATTTTTTTTACTTTTAAGGAGACACAATGTTTTTTTCTTTCAAAATACATTTAATAACTCTCCCCACAAATCCCTTCCTCTCCTTCTACCAGAGGCCTGGGAGTTTGAGGGCTCTGCACAGTATCTTAGCTAATTATTGTTTTAAAATTGTGTTTTGAGGAGAGAGATATCCACAGCTCACGGTCAAGTCCCGCGAGCGTGGGAAAAGTAACGGTGCGCATGCGCAAAGCTGATTGTATTTCTTGTAAAGAGTGTAGCAACTTGGTGAAGGATGATTATCTTCTACAGGAAACATTTGAAAGTCTGCCATTTGAAGAAAAACTTAAACACCTCGGCACACACCAGCTGTAGGACATTGTTATAAACTACAATTCTGGTAAAAAAAAAAAAAATTAGATTTAACGGCAACACTTTAGCTAACGGCGAACGTTAGCTTGTTAGAGTAGACGTTTGTTTTTGTTTCCGGTTTGTGTTTTATTCGAAGGAGATGGTACTTGACCTAAAACAGGCTCTCCATGATTTCAAGCATCTTTCTGAGGGGATTACCAAACATGAAAGCAGCGGGACAACGTGTTAAAATTGCGGACAGAGGGAGACTTTCAGCTGCACCACATGGTAAGAAGCACTAACACTGAAGTTAACCACAAACACCTGCTCAGGATGAATTCTAATTAAAGTATAAATGACGGTGTACAGTCCATGATAAATGCAACTTGTAGAAGTGAAACTATGTGTAAGTTGTGCAGCACTGAACAAGCATTTAAAACCGTTAATGCCATGTC
This sequence comes from Epinephelus moara, assembly GCF_006386435.1. NCBI lineage: Eukaryota > Metazoa > Chordata > Actinopteri > Perciformes > Serranidae > Epinephelus > Epinephelus moara. The sequence continues at coordinate 36,073,818 of NC_065521.1, read as the reverse complement.
TGTGACAGAAATGTCATTAAGGGAGACACTACAGGTGAATGGGGTAAAACTTTTAACTAACAGATATAATATAATCATGAGAGGTTCCCAGTTATTAACTTATATTAAGACTGTTTTTTTCTGTATTACAAGTTTTCTTAAAGTTTATGTTTAAGTATGTTAAGGAGGCACGACCTTATTAAATATGCACTGATTTGCATAGGCTACATTTCCATAAATAGAAATCTGATCACTGGATAGAGCCAGGTTCAGGGGTCAGTTGCACAAAACACCTTAAGTTAAGATTTTCTGTAAAGTCCTAATTAAGATTTCCTCAAAATAAATTCAGTTGCACAAAACACACTTAAGTCTTCTACTAAAATGTTCACTTAAGTTTTTATGTTTTTCTCTTTTTCTTGGTATTATATTTAAGGAATCCCTAAACTGTTGCACAAATGACCTTTGCAACCAAAGCAAGGTGAAAAACAAAACAAAACTGCAAATTCATTGAGTTTATGGTGATAAATGAGAAAAACTAACATACTCAGGGAAGTGTCCTGCAACCAGGAGAACCCAGTGGATACGCTTTTGATTTTACACTTTAGATTTGACCTAATTCATTTTCGTTGCAATTTCTTCCTACAATTGTTTTCTTTTTTCTGGTTATTGGGGATCAAAATTACTTTGTAGTATGTGATTTCTATAATTGTATTCCTCCAGAAGTATATGGTTTTCTTGCCTTCTCTTCCTCTGCCATTATTTTCAGTAACTAACTATAAGCCAACTTTGTGAGAAGATAACAGGCATGACAAGGAGACGAGTGAAGGTATTTTGTGCAACCGATCCCAAGTTCTTGTTTCATTTTGCTGACATAGTAGAGTCAAAGGTTTTTACAGAGAGGGCGCTTTGTATATCTGGTTATATAACTCCATAAAATAGAAAAAAATGTTAATGGTTAATGTTAGCAGCCATAAAAAAATCAAACTTTGCCATGTTTTTTAGAACAAATTGTTATATAAGTCAGGCTATGAGTGAAACATGAACAAACCCCTCTGTAAAAACCCTTCAGAATATAGAGAGGAATAAAACTGAGAAGTTTGGTGTGTGTTGGTGCTACTGAATTGAAGATTTTTGGCTCAGAGTATGAGAAAAAAAATTTTTTTTGCATGTTTATACATGTTTAGACAAAAAATAAATAAATAGAAATAATACATTACAGCTGAAAAGGGTAAAAACGAACTCTTTTTTTTTTTTAAGTTTTTTTTTTAATATAATACATTTTCAGACCTTTTATGTTTAAATGTGCAAATGAGGCATGATGTAATTTAAATGCACTTGTTGTGACATTTCCAGAACAGAAATCTGAGCTAAAATAAACAACTAAATGTGTATTTTTGGGTGTTGTCTTGCTAGTCGGTAAGAAAACATGCAATGGAAGCAAAATAGACTGAAATCATAAAATTCACCAGCGCATAAAAATGTTTTCAACTGTATCACCAATGTTTGCATAGCATTTCTCAACAGCCCTCCAACATCCAGGAAGAAAAATCTGAATAGAAGAACTCTATGAAGTTAATAGTATTATAAAATACCATCATTGATCATGCCACATCCATCCATCCATCCATCCATCCATCTATCTATGTAAGAACGAATCTAAGACAGGAGGTCTTTCCAACAGTGCCAAATACTCTCAACAACCCTTCAGCATGCAGGAACATATTTTAGAATATAAGCTACTGGTCTGTGACTCTTATATCAGGGAACTTGTGATAAATATGAAGGGTCACAAAATGATTTCAGTTATACTTCATTCATTTTGTGAAAGAACATTATATGTCTATTTATTTAAAACAACAAACAAGACTGAAAATCTGTAGCCATGGCAGCAGCCCTGTGGGTAGCAATGGTTATTACGTGCCAGAAAACATTTGCTGGATGTATGAGATAGGGAGAGACATAGAATTTTGTTCTGAGATCCTTACTAGTAGTGGATTAGTGGGACAAAGTATTTTAAGCCTGGAGTTTGCACCAGAGGCATGCTATTAACTGTTTGCAGCGGCCATTTGACCTAAAATTTGCCCCTCCAGGCTGGGAGTGAGTTACTGTCCCAAGCAAGGGAGTTCAAATATCTTGGGGTCTTGTTCATGAGTGAGGGTAGAATGAGATGGATTGGCAGTTTAGAGCACAGCGTCCGCATCACTGCAGACGCTGTGCTGGACCATTGTGGTGAAGAGGGAGCTGAGCCAGTTGGCAAAGCTTTCGATTTACTGGTCCATCTACATCCCAACCCTCGCCTATGGTCATGAGCTCTGGGTAGTGACCGAAAGAATGAGGTCACGGACACAAGCAGCCACAATGAGTTTCCTCCGTGGGGTGGCTGGGCTCAGCCTTAGAGATAGGGTAAGGAGCTCGGACATCCTGAGGGAGCTCGGAGTAGAGCCGCTGCTCCTTCACGTCAAAGGGAGTTAGTTGAGGTGGTTTGGGCATCTGATCAGGATGTCTCCTGGGTGCCTCCTGTTGGAGGTGTTTTGGGCACGTCCCACTGGTAGGAGGACCCGGGGCAGATCCAGAACACGCTGGAGAGATTACATATCTCATCTGGCCTGGGAACACCTTGGGGTCCCCCAGGAGGAGCTGGAAGGCGTTGCTGGGGAGAGGGATGTCTGGAATACTTGGCACAGCCTGCTGCCCTGTGACCTGGCTTTTGGTTAGCAGTTGAAAATGGATGGATGGATGGATGAAGGTGAAACTGCAGCATGGCATTGCCCAGAATGAGATTTGATCAGTCAATCAATCAGGTTGAAGAGAAACAAAGGACTGTATTAATAACTCAGTTGGAATCGGTTTTATTAATGCATGTTTTGGACTGTGGGAGGAAACTGGAGGACGCAGAGAAAACCCACGCAGACACGGGCAGGACATGCACCCTCCTCACAGGAAGGACCTGGGCCGAGATTCTAATTTAGGACCTTCAAGCTGTTCGGCTTCAGCAGAGACTGAGTCTCTGTGCTGCCCATAGAAATAACTGTGAGGGTTTTGCAGTAAAACTTCCCAAAAGACTTTATGGAGTTTCCAACATCCAAATCTGATTCAGTGCAACTTAAACTAATGAAGCTGAACTGAGCCAGACAGCGGGAGTTTCACTGCAAATCCCTCACAGAATACTTCACCCATTGTCGACCTTGGGACCAGTTGGGATCTCTAACATGGCACTTTGGAGGACTTGATGGAGTGATGACACTATCGGTGTCTTACATAACAGACAGTGATCTTAAATCAGAGTCAGTGACAGCATCTCTGTCATCCTCAGCCTTGAGAATGTTGGTCAGCTTGTTCTGCACAGCCTGGGGACTACACAAACACACACAAACAGAGTCGTTGTTGGTCCATATAAATCAAAAGAGCAGTCAAAGAGCAACACTGACATTATGTTTTTGAGGGCAAGGGTGTGTGTGTTTTATGGCCCCCATACACATTTTAAAGCAGTAATAGACAGGTTTCTAGGTGATGTCATTTGAGGGTCCACGAGCAGACCCAGTATAGACAAAACCAGAGAGACGAGAGCTTTTAGAGAGTTAAGTGTGGTCTACGTATGTAAAAGTAGCATCACCACAATGTAAAAATACTCCATTACTAGTAAAAGTCCCATATCTAAATACTTGAGGTTTACATAAGTAAAAGAACAGAAGTACTATAGACCAACTGTATTTGACGTATCACAAGTAAAAGTAGGCAGCAGTGGGGCGTCGGTGGCTTGGTGGTAGAGCGGGCGCCCCATGTGCAGGGCTGTTGCCGCGGCGGCCCGGGTTCGAGTCCGGCCTGTGGCCCTTTGCTGCGTGTCACCCCCCCCTCTCTCTCCCCCCCCTCACACTTGGCTGTCCTGTCCATTAAAGGCAAAAATGCCCCAAAACATATCTTTAAAAAAAAAAAAGTAGGCAGCAGTGCCTCACAGCAATAGGGTTCCTGGTTTGAACCCGGGGTTCTGTGTTCTCCTCGTGTCAACGCGCGTCTTCTCTGGGTACTCCAGGTTGCTCCCACAGTCCAAAGACATGCAGGTTAATTGGTGACTCTAAATTGTCCATAGGTGTGAATGTGAGTGTGAATGGTTGTCTGTCTCTATGTGTCAGCCCTGTGATAGTCTGGTGACCTGTCCAGGGTGTACCCCGCGTCTTGATAGGCTCCAGCCATTTTTTTATGCCACTTGGGGCCAACAGAAACAATTTTTTTTAACTTTTTTTTTGAACTTGTAAATAAACATTTGCTCATCCTCCTGAGACCCAAACTTTTGTTTGGTGTACATTTTTACTTTCTTCTAGCTACTCTGGATTAGTCTGATCTGATAAGTAGAAAAAACTGCACATTGTCAACGATAATAAAGTCCCAGTGTCTTCAAACAAGATGACAATAAAGTCCCAATGTCGACGAGTACTTTGTAATTAACAGCATCTTAGCTTATTACTGTTGCTAAAATTGGTCAAATTTGTATGTCCATCAAATGTTATTTGTGCTCATTAGGTATAAGCATTATCACTATTTTTTTGTTGTCTAACTCCACGTACCTCTTCTTTTTCACCCTCATTTAAGGGGTTCGTGGCCTGAGGAAAGATCTTACCTGATGGAGTGTTCAGTGGCTTCGTCCCCTGTGGTGGTCGTCTCAGTTGGCAGAACGAGGACACTTGGTACCACCTTTCTGCCACGTCTACGGGAGGGTTCACATGTACGAGAGGTTTCACAGGTAAGCAAAGACACATGCACTTAACAAATACTGTGCAGATACAATAAGCAGAGCCAGAAGTCTCAGAAGTTTCCAACTAATAGTACAAGTCTGTCCTTTGTGCCACATAGTCCAAATGAAAATATAAGTCATCACCTACCTGCCATGAGCCTTTTTCTTTGCAGTGTCTTTGTTGTTAATTTCTTGGCTACTGCTGGTTTCAGCAGCTGCAGTTTCATTGCTACCAAAAGATAAATTTACACTTTTATGATCACGTTCAAATTGCACATTATAATCAACTGTTTTTGATAACCCATGTGTCAAGAAGAAGGCCCAATATACAGACTCATACAGACACTGAGAGCTGGGGATGAGGTAGCTCCTCTTAATGAATGGATCCTACAGGATTTTTTGGGGGTAGCCTAATCCGGATCTTCGGTTCCATCTGAAGCATTTCCTTTAAGAGCTCAACACATGTGCTCTGTTTAGCAGCAGCCTCCATGCTTTTGTTTTCATGCAGCGTCATGAAAAAAAAAAGATGTAAATTAACTACTAGTTAGCAAATTATTGATTTCAAATAATTCAAGAGGAGAACTTTTCACTCTTAGTTGTAAGTTACAGATTCACTTGATGTGAGACACTTAAAGAAAAACTGAATAATGTCTCTCCCTGTATCAGCTACAGACGTCCCACGTTGTTCGATCATTGTTTCCAGTTGAATTCCTTGGGTTGTGAGCGATTTGTTCAGTTCACAAGTTGTGGCCGGAGCTTGTTTCTTGTCCAGTTTGTATGGGCAGAAGATTTAATGTAACCTCTGTAATGTTAGGAGAACATTGTCTGTAATGTTTTATATGTTCTGTGCCTCAACAGTCCCAATGATTTCATTAGAACTACTGTTTGTTTGTTTGTCTCCAAACATTTAATATTTATAAAGACTAATACTTCCATTTTTACACATCTTACATTTTAAGGGTGTTTACCAGCAAACCCATTATACAAGAAAGGCCCTTAAATTATCTCTCTAAAAACACAATATAAGCACATAACATGTGCAAAAGGGAATACAAAATAAAGAATAGTAATATAGTAAAAGATGAACCAAAAATGTGATGGTCAGATGTGCTTCAAACTCATTATTGTAGATTATTGAGAAATAATCCTATGATAGGTAAACGGTCATTGTTAGTCAAGACGACAAACAACAATAGATTGGACTCAATAAAAATGTTTTCAATGGGTTGAATGCTTGTATATATAGTATGCCACATTTAAAATAAGAAAAATAAATGCATGTCATGGTGTCTTTACTGTTTACAGGAGGTTTTTCACTGTCAGTCTGTTGCCACTAGATGTCACTAAACACCTCTGAGTTGACAAGAAGAGTTGAGAGAATTTGTCATTTCCAATGGCCATATAAATGTATGTTTTTACTTAAAACAGAGGTATATATTCAGTCAGTGTGCTGTAAGGTAAACTGTTATTATTATTTGCCTGCTGAGTAGATATAAATAAACCACAGACCAGACACAATGGATCCCAAAATGATGGCTGCCTTTGGCTCTTTTCTCAGAATGTTTCATTTTTACTAAAACTGGAACTTCAAAAAGAGTGTGACTGGCACAGAAACATCTTATAAAGAGGTTAAATTTCCCTCAGCAGTGTGTCAGCATTTTTATAGTTTTGCATTTTCTTGTAGTTTTTAGTTTTATTTCATTCTTAATTTTGGTTTTCAATTCAGTTTAGTTTCAGTGAGTTTCTACAGCGGGTTTGCTCATTTCAGTTAATTCAATTTTTTAGTTATAATTTTTCATTTTATTTATAAATATTAGTTGTTTTATTGTGGAGTTTTGTATTATATGCTGTATTTGTTGCATTTTAATGTGTTTTTATTGGCTGCTACCTTGGCCAGGTCTCTCTTGTTAAAGAGATTTTCAATCTAATTGGGATTTCCAGGTTAAAAGTAAAACAGATAAAAAATAAAATAAAATAAAGCCCAATATCACAAATCACAATTTGCCTCAGAGGACTTTACAGCATACGACGTCTCTCTGTCCTCACAGCGGATAAGGAAAAACTCCCGCCAAAAAAAGTTACGTTTTTATTGTTTTTAAATCTTTAGTTTTAGTTCAGGTTTTATCAGTTGAGCATTAGTTTTATTTATTTTTATTATAGTAGAGGGTATATTTGTCAGGGCCAAGATTTTATAGGTTTTACTGAACAAACTCAAAGTCATATAGATGATCATCACAGTTTTAATAAACATTTGCATCAATGCCTCCTCAAGCTTGTTGTTTTGACAGATTTGACCAAATTGACAAAGACTACTGCATTTTGATTTATTTATTTTATTTTGTTTCATTTTATTTTGATTTATTTTATTTTAATGTAGTTTAATTTGTTTTGTTTCATTTTATTTTATTTTATTTATTTTTTATTTTATTCTATATTTTGTATGTACACTGCACCATTTGAATTATTTTTTTTTTTCTAAAGTCTAATTTTTATTTCAGGTAATTTAAATATTTTTTCACACCTAGTTTTAGTGTTTTGTTTATTTTTTTTAAACTATAGTAACCCTGCAGTGTACAGTATCACTGCAGCAGAGAGAAGAAGACAGCGTTATATTTAGAGGTCACATTGTTTTATCAAAGCAGACAGGAAGGGGAAAAAACTCAGATTTCCTCAAAGCTGTTAGTGTTAAGAGTCTAATATAGATTTGGAGTAAATCATTTGCATGTGAATATTTAATGTTTTGTGTAGGTTTGGGGTGGAGGTCAGGCCTGCAGTGGAGACAGTCCCTGAGCATTTACACATGTAGAGAAAGAGATAATGCATGTGTGCATCAAAACATTTATGCTTTGATAATGAGCAGTTGTGCAGTGGTGTGTGACTGCAGTGATCAAGTAAACAGTGTGTATCATTATACCATTAGCATAAAGTTATCAGCCCTCAGAGTCAGACCGAAACATCCAGCTAATCTGCTTTGAGGCATTTGCTCCTCCAGCAGCCACATCTCCCCGAAACAAACACCTCCTCTCTTCACCCTGTTTGTGTGAGATGTTGAGTGGTTTTGGCAGGGCGCTTTGCTCCGCTGAGAGTTGAAAGAACCAGCGCCGCAAAAAAAACACAAATATTCTCTCCCCTGATTTAACAGAGATATTTGCTGATGCCTGACTTCACTGTTTTTTATTTCATGTCTCTTTGTAGGAAACTAGATAATTAGCACTCTGTCAGGCTACAGGCAGATGAAACTTTAAAAGGGTTATCATCACGTGAATCCATAAAGAGTGAGGGCAGATGTTGTGTCTCGTGGTTTGTCCATTAATACAGAGTGCACTAAAAAGGGAAGAGTAAAATGGAAAGAGCTGCACTGTGAGTGTCTGGTGGTTAAAGATCAGCTCAGAAACATGTTGTCATGTCTTTACAGGATGTTTTGAGCCAATAGAGAGAAAAAATAAATCGGCATGATTAATGTTTTGCTCAAAATTAGATGTTATTTATGTTTTATTGAACTTTTTGCTTTTTTCTAACATAAACTGTGTCACCAAGTGTTGATAAATCAAATATATGTACAAACACAAGACGGAAAAAAATACAATAACTAGATAATATAAAAGTGTATTAATAACAATGCATAAGTAATACGATCATTATACTTTGTTTTTCCACTGTTATACTGGTCTAAATAAAGTCTCTGGCTCCACAGTGAGATGTCATTTGTGGGTCACTGGGAACATACAACCTTGGGCAGATGCGTAGTCCGCTTAATGTTTTTTTCATATGTTCATGAACCTCAATTCAATAGATCTGAATCATGGGACATTCCCAGAGTAGGTGAAGAAGCGTCTCTTCAGAACTGCAGCACTTCCGACAGTTTAGTCCAGTCAGTCTAACTCAAAAATGGGCCCAGCTGAGGAGGAATTGCAATAGTAGTTTAGTGGAACTTTATTTTTTTCAAGGTCAAAAGCAAACTTTCAGCGTTCTACAGTAACATAGTCTGGGTGAAATGTTAATATTGGAGGGTCTATGTGCACCTATCCAACATAATTGGTGTCTTTTCTTAAGTTTTTGGGGTCGACACTTTCTAAGAGGATGTATTGTACCTGTGTTTGGGGTCCACTTACAGTTTGTACCACACTGCTCCTATGGATGTATCCTCATCTAAACTGGAGATAAGTTATTCTGTGTATATTTAATATCTATACGTCTTCATTTGGTGTAAGTTAGAGAGTTATGTAGGGGACTGTAGTGCAGGGGAGGTGAAGGTTTGGGTTGACGTAGAGATACAGAGTGTATGAGCTTACTGGTTCTATTAACAGCTCTTCGACTCTGTTCTATTCAACTATTCTATCAGCATCGTTACTCTTTCTGTCAACATCTTGTTTCTTTCATTCACTTAAATCAATTTATTTAAATTGCCTTGACCGCAAACACCCGGTCACCTTTAGTTTAGAGCCAGGACTGAGGAACAGCCAACAGAGCCCTGTCTGAGGATCTCAGGCTGCGACCTGGCTCATAGGGGAGAAGCATCTTAGCAGTGCTGGGGGCGAAGCCAGGAAGCGCTTTCAAACCGATCAATATGTCTCAGACAAAAGGTATAATGGTACAATATTAATTTAGGGAGACCTATGCCTGTCTTTCTGGTTGGCATTTGAAGCTTTTCTAACTTTATCCGCTGACGTTTACCGCTCCACAAGAACATTTTGCAACTATAGTCAAACCTTTTAAAGCAAGAGGAAGACACTGAAGCTAATGATTCAGCTTTGGAATACAGTTCATCGTCAGGACATTGACTTTCCCCCACAGCGATAAACGTAACGGTGACCACTTTTCTGTATCTAATGATTTTTTTTTCTTTTCAATAATTTATCTGTTTAAGAAAATGAATACCAAGATATTTATGCCTTCAGCAGGCTACTGAAACAACCCTGCCTGAAGGAATTTGTGGGCTCAAAATTAGATTTTATTTACGTTATAAAAAGAGGACTGTGATGCAACAATTAGACAAAGGATTAAAAAGCTTTGCAGATTCATAAACACCATTTTGTGATTTTTCTGATTCTCACATTGATGAACCAAGCTAACACCATTTATCATGTGTTTTAGCACGCTAACAAGCTCAGCAAATCTGACCCTGCGTCTCCCAAACATCAAGCAATCATCCAAAAAAAGTGATAAAATCCAGAGCTTTCCATCCTCCTCTTTGACCTCACGTCTCCTTAAGGTGTCAGTTATTATCTTAGGGCTTGCTTAGTCACCACTCAGTTAACAGTGGTTCTGGCCCTTTGAGTATATGCAGCTCTGTCACTGAGGGAGCACTCTGGTGCAGACAGAAGATCTTTGCACAGCTGTGTAAACCAGCAGGTGAACAGACCTTCCTTTATGTCTTTGAGGACAGAGGATGGAGATTCAGCAGGCCTGTTAAGACAGCTAAAGGACAAAAACACTCAGCCTCCCTCCCCCTGCAGTGATGTGCAATGTGGGCGTGATTGACAAGAAAGGGGGCGACGCCTCCTCCTGCCATCTGCTCTCCTTATTGGCTGGGAAGTGGAAGTCACATTCGGGGCTCTCCCCATCATTCAAACAGCCATGGTAGTTTAGAAATTGAATTTATCTGTAATGAATAAATATTTCTCTTAAACTCAAATGTGATTCACATAAAACTGAAGCTCACCTGCACCCGCAGATGTGTTGACACCTCTCTAAGCTCCCTTAAGCTCATGTGAATGTTGGGAGGGCAATTTGAACACCTTCTTGTCCGAGTTGCATTCGCTGCACTCGCTTTCCCCCCTGCAGCCTATTTCTGTCGTCCATTGAAAAGGAAATCGCTGGGCCATCCCCCCGACGCGCGCCTGTGCCGTGGAGCTCCCCCTTGCTGCGTGCATCGTGATCTAGTGGATGCAGAGTCTTGCAGAGAGAACGCAGGGTCACCTTCTGTCACTGCAAGGGGAAATACTGAGTAAATTGCAGCACAGGCTGTCAGGTAGTAGTGCACCTCAGCGGCAGCAGCAGCATCTCTGGTAAGTCAGTTACTCAGTGTGTGAGTGTGTGAGTGTGTGTGTGCGCGCTCCGTGTCGATGCCACATTGCTGCACAAGAAGAGAAGCGGAGCATCCTTTTAGCAAAGGGCGACGCGGGGATAAAGGAATCTCGCATCATTTCCCATCGTTTGGATAATGCTTCATCTCGTCTCTGCTGCGATACCAACCAAGTACTGCAGATTTATTTGCAATGCTATAGCTGCTGTGGCAATTGTGAATTATGCATGCGTCATTTTAAATGGTGTGCATACGCCAAGGGTGACAAGGACCGTCTTGCATCATCTTGGATTACTATTGCATGCTTTGCTCGCCAGCTGAGCTACATTCATGAGTCGTTCGGTTCGGTTTATGCAGCCTTTGACATAAGATGATGCAGGGTGCTTTTACTATGCAGCTTTTTGTTTTGCCCTTCGATTTGGCCAATGAGAAAATTTGACCTCAAAGTGAAATAGCAGTGCTGCTTGTTTATCTGCTCCTGATATGCTCTACAGAAGGATGAGCATGTCTGTATGATATCAAAGCCGTGTAGTAGAAGGAGATGGTGGTCAAGGCTGGGGAAGGATTGCCATTTTATGTTCCTCTCCATGCGTCAAATGGGTAAACAAGACCAGGAGCGTGAACTGCGTCGATTAAATATGTCGTAATCAGCTGTGTTTTATGTTTCTGGTTTGGTTTAATGGGTGCAAATACACGTTAGGACTCAGGAATCGCTCTGTTCTGTATGTGAGGATTTCTCGGTGAAATGGACGCGAATGTTAATGAGTGAGAGCACTCCGCTCTGACGTTATGTAATTGGTTGTCACAGCACAGTGAGGAGCCATCTCTAGCGTCATTGTGTGTTTTTTCCCTCTCTTCCTCTTCTCTGACAAACCAGCAGAGGAGGAGCATCCTGTTTTCTACATGGGATTAGGTGCATGTGGTCGTTTTAATCATTCATCAAATCTGCTCCCGAGCTGAAATGCATCCAGGCTTACAGCTGACTAAAAGTCTCTCACGGCCACGTTCACGCGCTCAGCTGCAGGAGATGGTGTTGTGATGCTGCTGTGTGTGTGGTTCATGTGCCGCTACAGCTACTATCCACAGACATTGCGTGTCTGTTGTGTGTTTTTTGTATGTGTAGCCTGAGATGGTGACGTAGCAGATGAGTGGCAGGTGGCTCGTGCCCACCTCAGCTTGTTTTGGAGCTGTCCGCGGTGCTGAATTCACTGTTTGCTGGAGTGCATGTCTGTCAGCAGCCAAGGTGCCCCCAAGAGAGCCCCGCACGAGGCTGCAGAGGAGAGATGATGATACTGTCAGGGGGGTAATCCAATTGTGTTGCGGACAGAGGAGTCAAAGAGTAGCTGCTATTTATTATCAGCTGCTCACTCCTCACGGTGGAGACGAGTTAAAAGCAGTGCATCACCAGGAAGTGCTTTGGATTTTAGCAAAGGCAGAATATTTGACAGCTCTATCTATCTGTCTGTCTGTCTGTAGCAGCCTGTATGTACGGTGGCCTTTAGGGTCAAAACATGACATATCAGAAAACACAATGTTTCAGAAAACACAAGGACATTTTAGAAAACAACCACATTTCCCAAAACAAAATACTGCAATATTACATTTTTTTCAAATGTCATGTTGTAGTGTTTTCAGCAATGTCAGTGTGTTTTGACCCTCAGGGCCACCGTATTTATGGCTTGTGACCTCTTAAAATGAAGCAATATGTGGTTGTTATCATAAATCACACACAAGTTATGGCATTTGTGCAAAGGCAGAATATTTGACACATCTGTCTGTCTGTCTGTCTGTCTGTAGTTCTGGTACCCAGCCTGTATGTACGGCAGCCTTGAGGGTCAAACCATGACATATCAGAAAGCATAACGTTTCAGAAAACAGAAGGACTTTTTTGAAAACAACCACATTTCCTGAAACAAAACAAAAAAAAATACTACAATGTTTCATTTTTTTCAAATGTCGTGTTTTGTGAAATGTTGTCCACAATGTCGATTTGTTTTGACCCTCAGGGCCACTGTATTTATGGCTTTTAAAATGGCTCCTTAAATGAAGCAATATGTGGTTGTTATCACAAATCACACACAAGTTATGGCCAGCTGCTTGAGTTTATTCAAGATGTCAGAAGTTGCCGTCTTTTTAGAAAATATGTTGAAAAATATATCTCCAGCTTTCAAAGGAGGTATTGGAAAATGTTTTGGTATCAATACTGAATTTGAAACTATCAAATATTCAGCTGGTAAGCCTCACATGCCCTGTAACCAACTGTATTTCTCTATTTATACACAGTTGTTTGTGTCTGTGTGTCTCCACTGCTCGGCTGTGTCCTTGACAGACATAGAGCTGTTAATTAAGTCACAAACTCTCCCTCCTCTCCCTTTTGAAGCTGCGTGTTTATTTTCTAAAGCCACAAGTGTGTCCTCTCTAACTTCCTGTAGTGCTCTCTCGTTGTGTCTGCCGTGTGCCGTTCATTTTGTGTCGCCACGCTTGACTTGTTTTTGTTTTCGATTACAGCGAGGCAGCATCTTCCTGCTCAGGAGGCTTGTTGTCAGAATTTAATTACGATTTGCTCTCAGGAAACCGCTGGCTTGATCTGTGGTTATCTTTAACCTTTAATAGAAAACAGTAGTTGTGACATTAATGTAATCTATTAAAGGGGGCGCAGTGATCGTGCAGAGCAGGCTGAAGCCAGGGAGTGGAAATGTAATAGTTTGGGGCAGTTTTGCTAAATGGTTTTAGGTAGTTTTTAATCCGACTTCACTTTGGTTTCTTTTTGGCTGTGTCCATAATAACTGACAAAGGATTAACAGGAGCGTGGGATTTGTGGGAGGCACTGCAGTTCAAGCTATTGTCATTTGTTTGTTTGTTCTGTTTAGTGTCACGTAGCTAAAATAGGTGCTGTACTTCTCACAAGTGAGGGTTGTTTCATGCCAGTTAAAACCATAATTATTTTTTCTTCACACATAACAGTAATTTTCTTTTACAGCTGCAATTTCCCTTCTCTTCATCTCTTCTCTTATGTTTCATTACAACGCATTAAGACAATGTGAGGGCTAAAAGAGAAGCTGGTGCAGAATACTGATACGTGCAAATCACTTTCTAGATTTTAAATCCACGTTTAATCCAAAATAGGTTTCCCTTACATCTGATTCTTGCTGCGTCTCTCTCCGTATATCTCACATGGCAGGTCTGAGGTGTTTCCTCATGTCGGTGACCTTTGTGTTGCCGTGTTACATTGTCAGTCCTTGGTGTTTGTGGGGGGTCCTGAGACGCCATGTGTGAGGCAGAGAGGACAATGTGTGAAATATCGGGGCGTGTTTTTCATGTGTTGTGTTGATGAAAGGGTTAAAGGCTGGCGTTCCTCCGTGAAAAGGGGCGATAGTGGTGTCTTGACAAGGTGTGAAAAAAGAGGCAATGTAAGAACAGAGAGTCTGAAGGGCAGCTGGAGTGTCTCATTTCTCTGAGTGCACAGGAGAACGCACGCAGGCGAGGGCTCTATCCTTGGTGGAAGATTTATGACATTGGAGGTGATCAAAAGCACCCACGGCGCCTTTCACACCACTAAAAGAATTTTTCTGTTGGAGAATCTGTTTGATTTTACGCTAAATGCTACAGAGATAAACAGAAGTAAGATGCTTTTAATATTCTAGCTATTTTGTGAAATACTATCAAAAGGATGAGATGTTAATTTCATCTCTAAGTAGGGGCATACCAGCAGATAATGTTTCTCTTGTAGAACAGTATGAATGAGGTTCCTGCTACACCAACATGTCAGCGTTTGCCTCCTCATCATGTAGCTGTGGCTCAACCTGAGGCAGAGCACTGACTCAGTGTGTGTCATGATCTTTTTGGGCCATTCAAAATGGAGCCCCAGCGCTCCAGTCAAGGGGATGAATCATGTGCTATAGTTTGGATCGATACTTGTGTGGTTGAACATCAGTGGGGTTTTGTTGATGCATTGTTTGTTGACAGTTGCGTGTACCTGTGAATTCGGCAGTTCCAGGTCATTGCTGTGAACACTAGAGGGTGTCAGATGATATAATGTTGCCTTCTGGCCTGGAGAGTGAAGCAGGTCATCATGGTATGTGAAGACGATTTTGTAGGACTGAAATTCTTGATCAGAAACCAGAAAATTATTTAACTGTTTCATTGTTTGGTCCATAAAGAGTCAAATTTGCTTATATTGTGTTAGCAGGGCTCAACACTAACTTTTAAAAGTGGTTGCCAGGTTGGCAACAAGGCATCAGCTTTTAGTTACTGAATCTCAAAATATAGTTGCCTTGCTAGTGATAGATATTTGATCAATATATTGCTATTAGAAAGCAAGAAAGATGTCACAAGGCACTGGGGTAAAGAAACACCACCAACGAAGGACCAGTGGCTAACAATAGTGGAAGAAATCTTTTTAATGGAGAAATTGACGCACATACTAAGACAACAAGAAGCACAGCTAGAAAGACAATGGGGAAAATAGACAATGGGGAAAATAGACTCTATACAAGACTCAAAAAGACGACACTGGACTGGAATAACAATCAATAGATACACTAATCCTTAAGGCTATAAAAATGTGTGTTTACCCAAGCAGTTGTGTTTCACTGGCTCTAATTATTTTTCATTTATTTTATTATTTTATTATGCTGTTGTAACTGACATGTCTGTGTCACAAAAATTGTTTCAATAAAAACGTTGAATTATTAAGATACATATGCAGTTATACGAACTTAATGAACTTGATGCATAACTTTGATAGACTGTAAAAATAGAGGACATAGCCACTATGACGTCACCCATTGGTTTGTGGACTCCTGTTTTGAAGCCTTGAGTCTTTTAGCTGTTGCCATCTTGGATTTTTAAACCAGAAGTGACCTTATATAAGACGAGAGGGGTGGATCTGACTCATAGGCTGTGGTGACATCTCAGGTCGTCTGTTTATTTCGGCTGTAAAGTTGGGCATTTTAACACGGAGGTCAAAGGGAATTGACTCACTTCTGGAGCAAGCCAAAAGTGGCCAGTAAAAGAACGGCACTTCGGCTTTGGCTTCATTTTTCAGCTCCTGAGGTTGCCGCTTGTCCTCTTAGTGAGGTTTACGTTGTTCATGCTTTGCAGTGTAATTTTCTGTCCAGCTTAAAGATGCCAGGATGCCTCTCAAGATTTACAGATTTCCTTTTCATTCATTTATGTTCATCTGGTTCTTTGTCACTTGAATCACTTCGCACCTTCGTGTCATATGTTGACGGGTTAGTTAAATGTTTCACCCCACAGTTGAACAACTACATTTGCTTCACCATTGTCTCTAAGAACAGATGCTTGTGCTCACAGGAGTAAACCATAGATTGTTTAAAAAATGGATGTAGCTACCGTGACGTCACGTATTTGTTTGTGGACTCCCGATTTGAAGCCTTGAATCTGGCATTTCAGGCATCGCCATCTTGGTTTTTTGGAGGCAGAAGCAACCATATTTAGACGAAAGGGGAGGAGCTGTGGAGGAGAGAGGGGTCAATCTGACTCATAGACTGTGGAAACACCTCACGGACAGCCTGTCACTCAAAGCGGACCTCCCTTAATTATGCGTAACTTAAAGCCTGTTGTTAATGTTAAAAAATGTGGTTTCCATTGGCAGCCTGGCAACTGTTACTTTTGACCGCTGGTTATTGTACATGATGGAAAAAATAAACAGATGTTCACATATAAGAGACTAAAACCAGACTGACAGTTTTTCTTAAAGAGCCAAAAAACCCTGATATATTTTGATGTATGGGGTAATTTTCTGGTGTCTAATCAAGTAGTTGTCTCACCTCTATCAGAAACTGCAGCCAGCAGTGAAGTAGATGATGATTTCTTCATGAGGAGACTGCTGATCTCTGTATCTTTCAGACTGAACAGTCAGAGGAAAAACACCAGTGACACAAAGTGACCATGACTCAGCATTTTGACATGAATTAGTGCCAGAGTGTGTTGGATGTGGTCGTTCATGGTGCCCACATCTCAGGTTGCTTGATTCGATGGGTGGGCTGCTTCATCACCGGTTTTTGCCTGAAATTCGGTCCATCCATCTGTTATCGAAACTGCTTATGCTGCTCATAAGGTGCAGCAGGAGCATATTCCCACACACACACACACACACACACACAGACATGCAGAGCTGATGTACACCCTGCACATGGGGGACTTGTGCAAAGACAAATGCAGAAAAGATAATAACTCGTGTCAGTCACTTTCAAAGACAGATCAAGCTGAATCTAAATCATCATACACTCATCAACATTCTTCACTGAATGTCCACGTAGTAAAGACCAGACAAGATGGCCGTGTGATGAAACATGAGCATGATGTTGAAGCTGGAGCTGCAGCTAGAGTTTGTTTTGTTACTGATTCATTTGACGACTACTGATTGGATTTAAATGTGAAGAGCAGTTTTCCAGATCATGAAGAGACACCTTCAAACTGCTTTAGATAGAGTGGTGCAGGACTGAATCCTTTTACGTGTGTTAAATAAGGCAGTTGCTAAGTGGCTAAATGAGACCACAGAACTTCATCACACTGAACGCAGCTTCACAGCCTCGTTATGGTCACGTTGAATACATGTAACCGTGGGGTAGTTTGTATATAGACTAACATTAGAATTTAACTTCTGCCGATTGCATTCAGGCTAAAAGAATCATAAAAGTTGTTCCTACAGCCGTAGTGAGCAGTATGTGTTGAATTTTGTGCTCTTTATGCATGGCGTTAAAATATGGTGCGTGCTTGTGACAGTGAAAAGGTTACATTTTTAAACTGAATGCTGATATTACATATGCATGACATAATTTGCTCAATTTGCTCACAATTTATTTGGCTAATACCCATATTGATATATCCACTTTATCCCCACCTAATTTTAGTGATCATTAAGTTTCTCCTGTAGTGAAATGAACATCATATAATGCATGCATACTCTCATCATGATGGCCCACCAGCAGATGGAGACATGAAATAAAGTGCTTTTCAATGTATGTAATATTCATTTATTGTGCAAATTAAGAAAAAGCCAACACACTCTCACTCCAACCTTGTCACATATTGATGTTTGGTCATGGACTTTTCACGTCCAGATACGACGTGCAAGGTACCCGAGTGCGTTGGTTGTTGAGGTTCTGGAACACCGTGTTGTTCTGCCTGTTACATGCATTGTCTTCTTTCAAAATACACTTCCTTTACCACGGGAAATTTAAAGTTTACATAAGGTCTCTTTCAAAATAAAGGCACTATGTCAGTACAACACCACGAATAGATGGTTTTTTTTTTTCCCTTCAACAATGAGAACACCTGGTTAGGTTCAGGAAAAACGTGTGCAGTGACAGTGTTGCTCTTGCGGTTGAGCGCACCTGCTGCATGTCTGTATTGAAAACAATGAGTTTGAGGGTGTGTATGGTCCCTATCACGGCACCCGGCAATGTATCATTCCAGGTCAAAGAACACCTTTTCTCTTTGGTGTTTTGTCGACGACTTCGGAGTGAGACCGGGTTGGAAAAAAGCATGTAGGGTGATTCTGATTAATCATTTTAAAGCCGATGTTGGCCGATACTGATGACGTTCCAGTATTGTCATGCAACCCTAGTGTGATACATTGTCTGCTGATACATATTGTTAAAAGAATCATTACAGAATTCACACCAAAATAATCATCCTTTTAATCCATGTAGACCACACAGTACGTAATTACTGTTTACTGTGTTTGAACAGCTAACTTCACAACTTTCTCATTTTAACTGGTTTACAATTCTGCCAACTTTGAATTATGTACAACAGCTGGTTTATTAGTGCACAACTCTTGAGTCACAGAGGAGGCTGGTATTATTAAATCTTTTCCCTCCCACAGTGTCAGAGTTTATTCATCTCCGCTTGATTGTGACAGTTCAAAAGGAAACTCAACTAACCTCTTAATATCTTTGCCTCTGTTAATATAATTGCTGTTTTGACACTTTGTCTCAAATGTGTTGGGCTGATTTCCATTCCCATTAGTCGGAGCAGTTTAGCAGCACTTAAACTTAATGTTACTCGATGCTCAAAAGGGCTGACCCCAACTTCTCATGTTTTATTTCCACAGGTGATCTCCTGCAGGGGACCAACAGCTCTCTCCAAGGTTTATGGAAACCTGACCTCCCATTTGGCGGAGAAGGTGAGTTGTACCTGTTTGTGTTGTCTGTTTTCCAAAATCTTCCTGTTTGCTTGATCCTCATATCGTCTCACAGGTAGTCCAGAAGAACCAAGTGATTTTTAAAGACCTTTCTGTATAATGTGTAACGCTAAAACACACCACTTGAGGTAATTAATAGCTCTTTGTCAGTGGTGTTAATATTTCATGAAGGCGTTCCAGTGTGTCACTGAGCTAACTGGAGGTCATTTTTTGTTTCTTATAACAGCCTTACACCAAATGATTTTTCAAGCAATTAAACATGCAGACTAATTTCATATGTCATAATAAAATAATGAGTTTTACCTCAGGTTTGGAGCACGCCGGTGATCTCAATCGTTTGGTTTCAGGTGGTCATAAAAGTCAGTACGAGCTGCCTTATATTGGTATTTTTTCTCGTCTCGTTCTGATGAATCAAATGTGTTTGATATTCTAATAAGTTTTTAGTCGTGGCCCATGCAAACAGTGAAGTTCAATAATGTGAATATTATCAACAACTAACAGGTGCACCCTCTCTCCAACTTCAAACAGCGACAACAAGGGTATATAGTAAAGATGGAGGGGACTCAGGGGAGATGCAAGAACGTGAACAAGTCTTGGTTCTCTTGTACTGTCAAAGATAAGGAAAACGCTGGTGGGCTTGTGGAGTGACTAAGAGTTTGTGTTTAATCTGGCGTTTATCTGATCCACCAACCAGAACTTTTTTTAGTGAGGAGTCTTAGTTTTTTAAACAGTTTGCCTCTTATTCCACTGGCATTCTCCCACTAAAATAGTGCAGCCAACCAACAGAGACCTGGGTGCGAGTTGAGATGCCAAAATTCAAAATGTCATGTTTGCAATCAAAATACAGTTTGTCTTTATAGATTATATTGATTCTGAATTGAGAAGAATACTGGCAATACTTGATGCCTTCTATCTTTTTTGCGGACAAGTAAGGGTGCTTTCACCCCTGCCCTGTTTGGTTTGGTTCGATCTAGCTCGAGTTTGTTTGCCCCCTAAGTGAGGTTCGTTTTGGCAGGTGTGAACACATTCGGGTGCAACCTTCTTGAAGAGGTGGTCTCAGTCCGGTTGTAAACGAACTCTGGTGCGGTTCGTTTGTGGTGAGAACGTGTTCCGACCTCGATCCGAACCAACTGCAGTCACATGACACATTGTTTGGGTTAAACATGAGCATGTTACAGTCCTGGAGGATTATTAATGTGCACCTCCTCCTGTACTGCCTTAATATGCACATTCAGCACATCCAATGCATCAAAACATTGTTTTCTAGTTGGAGCCGCGCCTCGTTTTCAAACTGTATGGTTTGACTAAAATGAACAATGACAGCAATATAGTCCACGATGAGCAGCGCTAAAATCAACCTGCGTAGTTGTCCCTCCATTGTGACATTAGAAAGTGTCACATTTATCTTGCAAGTGTACTCTTCTTCAACGTTTGCTTTACTTCCTGGATTTTTCCCACATGGAAATTCTGACCAATCAAGAGCAGCTTTCTCACACAAGGCATTTGATCTGATCCGCTTGAACATGCTGCCGTGAGAACACGAACCAACTCTAGACAATTATGCAACTTTGTGACAAAATTAGTCCCTGATTCAGACCAAAGCAAGACAACTCTAGGTCTGTAAGCACCCTTAGAAACTATTAATGAGTCATGTTTCATAAAGGGAGTTTGGCGTAATGTTTTTCCACTAGGAGCAGGATCGGAAATAATTCATGAGTCCCTTGCGGTCCATTTAGAAAGGACCTCAGACCCACTTTTGGACTGCGATCCACCAGTTGGGAGCCACTGATCTAGATATAGTCTTGCGAATAGTGAGCCTGTAAAATCCCCAGTCTTTGCAAAATCATATAGTGTGTGACTGTAAACTCACCTTGTGTTTAGATGCGAGAGGATGTCAGACTTTCCAAAGTTTTCTCGTGTATTCTAGGAATTTATATTTAGACTGTTGTATTGAATTGTCCTACTCTGTGCATGAGCGTGCTCTGCATGATTAACATGACATATAGGATTACAGCACTACTGTCGGGTTGCATTTCAGCTCTCTCGTGATCGTATCCACTGATCTGTATTCTCTGCGGGTTTCTGTAACATTTAAACTCTCTTAATAATTGACGTAACTTTTGCTTTTAGAGGCGGTTATCTCAGAATTGTATTACCTCCCTGAGAGCAGCTCTCGTTGTCTCACTGGAGAGAATATCTCAGGAGTGATTATTGATTTCCCGGTTTGATATCTTTGTTTTGGGTGCATTATGGCAGCAGAGCCTCGCTGCAGCAGGAAGGTTAAGCAGCTGTTTGATAAGCACAGCCTGTTGTTTGTATATGCAAGACGGCTCATCAGAACACGATGGCCCAGTTCAGTGAGGCTTCTCCAGGGATCCTGTGCAGTTTGGACTGCGAGAGGAAGCTGGGTCAGAAGAATAATACGGTCTGAGTGTTGGTAAACAAAGTATGCTCCAAGGTTGAGTGGGAACTTAAGAGCCCAGAAAGAAAATATTCTCACCAGCAGCAATATTAAACCTGTTAGTCTTGTCCAGACAATATTTCTAATCTGTCTACCCTCTGGCCTCTGAAACTACATCACCGTTTGTCCACAAATACACTGTTGAGTTTTTCATTTGCAGAAATGTCTCATCAGATCAGGGAATTCTAAATATTCAGTTATCTTATTTTGAGATATTTGATTAAGGACAAGATGTACCAGTTTGATTCCACATTTCATAATAACCAACATGGCATTTTTAATAATTAAAAAAAAAGATATCATCTAATCTAATAAAGTCTTAATTTAGAACAAGTTAAAGCTGTACCGAATGTCTTCTCACCGTAATAGTGTTAGAGCCACAATAGTCTTTTTTATAGTGGTTATATAAATGAAATTTATGGTGCCGTTAGATTGCTGCCACACTGCACAGTTAATACAGGTGCAGAGAGCAAACCGTTTTTGTCCGCAGTAAAAATGTTGTTTTTTAAAAGGCTAAATGCCAATAAAAAGGGATTAAATCTACAGCTGGCATGAAACCAGATTTGTACTACACAAGTATCGTGGCCAAAAGAGCTCCCAAATAACAATGTTATTGTGAACTTTTTTTTGGCAAATGAATGACACTCAAAATACAAGTGTAGGGAGGTGGGGAGAGAGTCTGTAACCAAACCTTTAAAGGATTTACAGAAAGAGCAGTTTCACTTGAAGGATGAAATATTGAAATGGCAACCAGGTGGTGTTGGGGATGAGAGATGAGGGGAAAACAGGAAGAAACAGAAATAATTTAAGAGGTGCTGGATACTTATACGATATTATCATATGTGCATTTGTAACATGATGTCAATATTTCATTTTATATATCATGGTTTTCTCTGCCCCCTCTGGGTAGGGAGAGTTACTGCGTTCAAGTTCAAGTATCTCGGGGTCTTGCTCTTGAGTGAGGGTAGAATGGAGCGTGAGATGGATCGGCGGTTTCACTACACCATCAGGGTGAAGACGGAGCTGAGCCGAAAGGCAAAGCTTTCTATTTACTGGTCTATGTACGTCCAGCACCCTCACCTATGGTCATGAGCTTTGGGTAGTGACGGAAACAATGAGATCGCAGATACAAATGAGTTTCCTCTGTGGGGTGGCTGAGCTCAGCCTTAGAGATAGGGTAAGGAGTTCGGAGTAGAGCCGCTGCTTCTTCATGTCGAAATGCGTCAGTTGAGGTGGTTCAGGCATGTGATCAGGATGCCTTTTGGGCGCCTCCTGTTAGATGTGTTCTTGGCACGTCCAACTGGTCGGAGGCCCCGGGGCAGACCCAGAACATGCTGGAGAGATGATATATCACATCTGGCCTGGGAATGCCTCGGGTCCCCCAAGAGGAGCAGGAAAGTGTTGATAGGGAGACGGACTTCTGGGGTGCTTTGCTTGGCCTGATGCCCCCCTGTCCCAGCCCCGGATAAGAGGATGAAAATGAATGGTTGTCATCAATACTGGTATATCAGGACACTCCTACCTGAAGTTCCATTATACTATTTCGTTAGATGAAAACAAATGATGATAACATCTATCTTTGTTCAATAAATCTTGACTTTTAGTTATTGGAAATTGAGTGAGTTATTGAAAATCTAATTCTACAAATAGTATAATACTAATAATATTAGTGTAGCTTAATATTTATCTGCAACTGTGCAAACATATCAGGTTTAATACAATTTTAAAAATGCAAAAAAAAAAAAAAGGAAAGCTGTGCAGCACTCCAATGTTGATGTAGAATTTGATTGTCAGTGTTATGAATGAAGCTTGAAGCTTCAACCTGTTCGTTCAGCCCAGATACAAGTCTCACAAGTCACGGTTATTTTTAGGGCAAGTTGAAAGCAAGTTTTCAAGGTGATAATACATCTGTAAAACGTGCCATATTTCACAAAACAGCTCTATTGAGAGAAAGGAAGTGGAATTCGTGTGTTACAATCCAGAGTTGTGTTTGCAGCACAGCCAGTCATTATGTTAAAAGAGCACACAATCAAACAAAACTAACCATTTGATATCATTGATTTGTTATCTGTCAGCAACACTTCGCTGCACAGGCTGTAAAAATTTGGAAAGTAGGATAGTGATATTTTAAAATTCTTAATTCAGATTTAGAGTCGATCACTGCTTCCTCCTCGTGCCAGCTGGGGCTCGGTGGCTTGTTTATGCCTTAAGGCTGTTTAGCCAATTCTTACATGGAAACATTTACACCAGACTTATTTATTTTTCTTCCTTCTTTATTTAACAACCAGCAGCACTAGTTTGGCTCCTGATTAGGCACGTCCATCCATCACTCTCCGAGCCAAACTGGCAGTATCTGTCATCAAGACTGCTTCAAATAAATATAACAGGTGTGTGCCAATTCCAAGTATGATATAGTCTTGAGTTTTTGCTTCCTGGTGCCAAGTTATGTCTTCATGCTGTCAGGTTGCTTGTTTTCCATGAGTCGACTGTCACCGCAAACAATTCCAGTCGTGAGTCCTGTCTTTATTTTTGCATCTCAGGTTTAATTTGAGCCTTCATTGTCACTGAGCACACAGTGGGATCAGACAGACACTTCCTAAATGGCCTCTGAGTATTATAGGTTGGTATAAATAGGGATGTAAGGTGATTATAGTCTGGGCATTCAGTTGACGCATCTCTGGTGCTGTTGCTTGTGTTCTCAAGTCTGTTTCCTGTTATCATGATCACATTTCAATCAGGAGAGACAGCTGAATTAAGTGAAGATGATTGTTTATTACAGATTACATGTGCACAGATTAATAGATGATGTGATGATTAAGATTTGACTGAAAGACTCTGGCGCTGAGACGCTTCAGGGAGATTTTGTAATGGAGGGGCATCTGCCCTGAGCAGCAGCAAGATAAGTCCCCGATGGAGTCTAGACACTGGTGGTGGCTGATGACTCTGTTGAGGCTGATGAGGCTGATGAAGCTGATGAATGGAGGGTTTTGCATGACAGCAGCATTAACGCACTTAAGGCAGAAAGAGAATCTAGGACAGCAGGAAGATTAATTGGCTAACAGTGAAGGTGTGTCACTGTGCTATTAATTAACTGTGATCAGGTAATAAAACAGCTGATTTCTCAGTTGACAACTCCTAACAACGACAACAAGAAATTATGAGTGAGCACATGTGTGATCAGTGAGTGGCAGATGGTGTGAGAAATAAATTACCAGATGAGACAAACAGATATTCATTAGTCCTTTTGGAAATTTGTTGTGTACCCTACAGCAATGGTTCCGACTGATAGGTCGCGGTTAGAGATGCACCGATCCAGCTTTTTCAGTTTCAATCGATCCCAATGCTGTGGCTTTGAGTATCAGCCGATACCCGATACCGATCCGATACCATGGTTGACCTAAAAAGTTATTTACCTTTACATGTAGAACAGAAAAGACTAGAGGCATCAGGCATTGATGACTATGCCATTCTTTCCTAAGATAAAATGAAACAAGATGAAACAGATTAATACAATGATGAACAACATAAACAAGCAGTTGAAATTATGTGAAATACCTCCACACAGCAGATTCTCTCCTTCGCTCCATGACGTATGACGTAGCTCACGTCACAATAGATGTAAAGGGAAAGGATCGCCTCAGGTATAGGTTGTATTTTCCAATACCCGATCCATCTATTTTGATGATATTGGGCCGATATTCGATCCAGATATCGGATCGGTGCATCCCTAGTCACAGTCCAAAAGTGGGTCGTGGGATCATTCTGAATGGATCGCAAGTGACTTGTTAATGTATCAGCTTTGTAAAATACACACTTTATTTTGAAGCACAGTGAATTTCTGGCACAAGCTTTTATTTCGAAGTGCCTTTATGTGCCGTAGAGTGAGTGAATAACAAGCAGTTACTTAACAGAGACAGCAAACGACCTTGACGATGTGGCCAAATACAAGTATGACGCTGAATATATTAAACAGTGTGGGCCTTGAACCAGTGACTGAGGAGAAATCTGGACCACTTGGGAACCACTGCCCTACAGCAGTCCTCACATACTTTTTAATGTTTGTAATATTCAGTCATTGTGCAAAATAAGAGAAAGCATTTTGGCCGATTCTGATTGTAAGGCCAATATCGGCCATTACCAATGACGTGCTGATATTATCGTGCATCCCTAGAGATTTCTCATTAATTTTTAGCCATGCTAGCATTGTCGCTCTGTGAATGGCAATGTCAGTCTGTAATTACTGATATGTTGTAGATACATTCACGGCCCCCAGAGGATGAATGTTACTGACTTTAGTGATCCCCTTTTCTCCTAGTGCCACCATAAGGTTGACATTTGTGTTTCTTAGTACAATTACTGTTGGGCGATTGGATTAATTATTAGGTCATACATGCATGTCCCCCTCAGGATGAACCATGATAGCTTTGGTGATTCTCTGTTATGTTTCTGTTGTGCCATTATGAAGTTTGCACAATGATTTATTTGACCAAAATATCTGCAAAGGTAATGACATTCCCATCAGTCTCAGCTGTAATATGTGTATGGTGACTATTAGCAGACATCAGCATGCTAACATGCTAAACCAAGATGGTGATGGTGAACTCTTAGCTCCTTTTTTGTTGTATTGAATCTTTTTTTCATCTTTAAAAAACATTGTCAAGGCAGCTGATAGTGGAGCAGCTCCTCTTCTCTTCCCTCTCATGTACAAACAAAAACAAAGATACATTTTTATCATCAGGCACATCGAGTTTCCAACTGACTTTCATGGTCAGCATAAAAAAGATTTCATTTAGCAGTTACATGTGTAGCCATTACTTCAGAAAGCGAACCCAAGGCTGTCGGTAACAAGCCTCTGGGCTGTTTTTAAAAAGGAAATAACCTTATTGAGTTCTGCTGTTAGGGGCAGTCATACGTAAAAACCTATTTATTTCTAAAATGGAGATCTTGCTTGACTTTGTTTAGAATAATTTGAGATATATCCCCTCATTGTTAATGTATAGCACTCTCTCCTTTCCAATAACCACCCCCTACTCTCCTCCCTTCTCTTGAATTCACGTACACACATGTACAGGCGGTGCATTTGAAGGCAGCCCATCAGTATTCAGTGCAGCATCAGGCAGCTAAATGGTAAGAAGGCGGAAAAAGCAGCATTCCCAGATTGACTGTTGCCTTGCTCATTTACTCCCTCCCTTCCTCTGCTCCCTCTTTCTGCCTGGACATCAGGAAAAACTGGACTGGAACCAGAGCCTCCATCCTTTCTGCTCCATCTCACAGCCGCTGCTGCATGTCTGCAGTTCATTCCTTCATCACCACCCATCACAATATGTCTGTCTCCCCCTCCTCCACTCTGCTCTGCCTCTCTTGTCCGTCCCTCTCTGCCCTCCCCCAGCCGTTTTTTCCCCCTGTCTTCACCACACTGTCACCAGGAGGCTTGTGGCAAGAGGCTTGATAGTTACATAACCACTGCAGCAGCGCGCGGGACACCGTGTTAAATCGTAAATCAGTCGCAAGTGTGTATGTGTTTATAGGTGCTGCCCAAAACGTATGTGCCCGCACATCAGCCAGATTTGGAGGTGGATCCAGTCGGCATCCATTCAGTAGTCTCTTTCTGTCTCTGTCTCAGTCCCACTGCTTGTTTCCTGCTGTCTGGGATCTCTCTGTTTAAAGAGGGATTTTTGG
Organism: Epinephelus moara; assembly: GCF_006386435.1. NCBI lineage: Eukaryota > Metazoa > Chordata > Actinopteri > Perciformes > Serranidae > Epinephelus > Epinephelus moara. Next base: position 36,046,772 of record NC_065521.1, on the reverse strand, counting down.
TACATATCCACACTAAGTGTCTGGCATGGGTGGTTCAATAGGGTAGGTACAAGTACAAATTCAAATCACTCCAAGAAATACAAGTGTCTCCGGGATAGTTTTATGGTTCAGCAGTTAATTTTTTCAATATATCATGCTATTTTCAATCAGTTTGTTATGTTGAATTTTCAAAATAAGACAGTCTACAGCCATGCTTGTGGTTCTGTGAGGCTGTACTTAGTCACAGGGGTGTTTTGAACTGAATGCTAATGTTAACATGGTCACGGTGGCAATGCTAACATGTTGATGTTAAGCAGGTATAATGTTTGCCATGTTTAGAATCTCACTTTAGCATATTAGCATGCTAACATTGAGCTGATGAGTACGTACAGCTGAGGCTGATGGGAACTAGCAGGGTTGGAAATTAACTTTTTTTGTCCACCTGCCACAGTTAGTGGTTTTACTAGCATTTGGCTGGTGGCTGGTGCTAATTTCCATCCCTGGGAACTAGGTTTACATCAAGGGTAGAGCCAGACATTGTAAACATTCAGGAATCAGCCAAAAGCTGGCGGGGTCTGGGTCCATGCTCCCTGCAAAAATATTTTTCCAATTTACATTTTCTATTTGCAGTATTTTTTAAGCCATTTGAGAAAATAGTATGCCTACAAATTAGTACATCATTTGGGAAAACATGGTAGTTGTCAAGGAGAAAAGTCATCCTGTCAAGCCTGCATCTTATTTTGTATGTAATTATTCTCCAATGTCCTCATCATCCTGAAACCATAACACAACAAATGCTGAGGATGACTGATTTTCACTCCTGCCACCTAAAATAGAGGCAAAAAATGTCCAATGCTAAGTTCCATATCATAGTTAAGGTAGGAATTTGGTGTAAACAACACTACTAATCTTGAAACCAATTTTTCTTATACTATGTTGGAGTAGAGTTCACAGAATACATGTTAAGCTGACAAATCTGCTACATTTAATCCATGCCATAATATTCTGTGCTGCTCTAAAAAGAAAAGTGTCAGCAGCAATGCTCAGTAAATGTGATCGTCAATACTCTGAATTGAATATAAGACTGCGTTTATTGAGCATAGCATTAGTTCAGGCAGGACAAGATGTCAAGCTCAGCTCACATCCCAGCTACATCAGCTGATCTCAGACAGCCCAATCAGCTGATCACATGATTCCTTTCTATGCAACCAATTGGTGAATCTCATTCAGGGTGCCCTATTTAAACTGCTCTGGCCTGACTACTGTTGCTGCTTCCTCTGCAAGCTGCTTTGCTACCCACCCCCACCCCAGCTCCTCCTTGTCATGCTGTGTCTGACTCATCAATGTCATTACTGTTTGTCATTGATGCTGCTCTGTTCTGTTCCCAGGCGGTCTTTGCTGCTGCTGTCCCTGCCTTAGGCTTTACATGTAGACGCATGGAAGGGCAGGGAGGTTTGCTCTCTCTGACACAGGCTTTCCTCATTTGCACGTGGAAGGGCAGAGAGGTGTCTTGGGCTTTTGAGAAAACATGCGGGACTCCGCTCTGCCCCTGGTTTGCAGCTATTTGGTCATAAACCAAAGTATTGGACAAATTAAAATTATGACTTGGATATTGCGCTACAGGAAGAGTATCGCAACAAAGTCAACAAAAATTTTTATTACAGAAATTACATAATTTCTGGGTCGTCCTTTCAATAGTTGTTGAGATACCATTCAGAGTACATAGTGGCTGAACTGATCCAAAAACGACCCAGAAATGGATACTGAATTGATCAAAGCTGCTCAACGAATGTACCAATTTCTACTGGCAGAGCAGGACAGAAATTAAGGCTCCACGTTTGGCTGTTTCTCTCTGCTATGCTACTTGGGATTTGTAATTATGTCATGAACTTTTAATCTAATCAGTCTTGGTATCTTCGACTTTTGTCTTTGAACTAGATTTTTTAATGCCTTTGTTAGTAGCTCGTACTGGTGGTTCAACTGGGAGTTGCATGCCCATCCAAGAGTTGGAAATGCTCCAGCAGCCAATAATCTAACTTTGTCTAAGCAGAGATAAACTAGAGCGTTTAACTGTGGATCCCTCGACAACTGAAACCGTATAACACCTCTGTCTTTACTTCACAGGAACTTAACTTTCCAAGTAGGCTGTATATTAGATAATAAATACTCTTTCACTATGAGGTGAACCCTTCATAGACATGATTGGATGAGCACATGCCACCCACTGGCCTGTCACTGTTTTTTGCTTCTGACAGCTGTCTTGGAAATCACATACTCTCAATAAATCTGCTGTCTAGCTATGGACAGTGATGCTTCAGGTTATTTCTGCACAGTGTTTAGTTTGTAGTAATAGTTGTAAACAAGGTCAGAGAGACAGTGAGTCATGTCAGCACGACAATAGCTCGTTGATTGATCTGGCTGAGGGGCTCATTTAATTCCTAGTAGGCGTTTTACAGCCTCTTGCTGGTAGTTAAAGCAGGTATTACTATTAAATAATGTCATGACATTGTTTTGTTAGAGGTGTTGAAGGTGTAGAGGTGTATTAAAATTTACTGTGGCATATTAAAAGGAAATCCTCCTTGTGCAAGAAGACAATTGTGGTTATAGTAAAGGAAGTTTTATGATTCTGTGTCTCAGGAGTATCACTCGACACTCAGTATTTTAGTCTGTAGTTATGCCAGCTGTGTGACTCTTGGCATGGTGATGTTGGCTCGTCCTCCACTTGGGTCCAAACTAAAATATTTTCAAAACTATTGGATGTATTTCCATGAAGTTTGGTGCCGATAATTATGCCCCGTTCAGGATGAATTGTAATGACTTTCATGATTCTCTAACTTCCTGCACCATCATCAAAGTGCAAAACTTCAGACATCCCCATCAACGTAAACTGTGCTTTGTGCTTGTGCTAATTAGCAAATGTTAATGACTTAACGAATTAGCAAGTTAACATTGTGTTGTTGTGAGCATGTTACTGTGCTGATGTTAACGTGAAGCTCATTACAGCCTCACAGAGCCGCTGGCATGGCTGTGCAGACTCTAGTTCAGTGATCGTTCCTGAATGGAGCGTGTAGGTTGGCTGTTTTATTTTCATGTTATTGTATTTAATGCCCACACAGTTCTCCATCTCTCTGAGGTCTTAAATCAAAGTCATTGTTATGACTCTCTGTTGGTATTGTACGTTTCTGCAAACCATGAATACCAGTTGCATTATCCTATTATCATCCAGAGGGAGCTCGGAGTAGAGCCGCTGCTTCTTCGTGTCCAAAGGAGTCAGTCGAGGTGGTTCAGGCATCTGATCAGGATCCTCCTGGGCGCCTCCTGATAGAGGTGTTCCGGGCTTGTTCTACTGGTAGGAGGCCCTGTGGTAGACCCAAGACATGCTAGGGGATTACATATCTCATCTGGCTTGACAACACCTTGGGGGGTGCTGCCCCACGACCCGGCCCTGGATAGGCGGATGAAAGTGGATGAATGGATGGATACGGATCATATTAATGTTTCTAGAGTGGCGTAGTTAATGAGCTGACTTTGTCATTCGGAGATGGTTTGGCTGGTGGATGCCGTGACACATAGAAGACGCCTGCCAAGCTGCAGACCACTGTTTGAGACCAACAAACAACGAAACCGGCTGTGATGTAGCAAGTAATCGCTGTGTTTTCCAGCTGCTTTTTAGACACCAAACACAGGTGTTTTGTAGTGACCCAGCGCTGTTTATCCAGTGGGGTTAGCAGCACAAAAAGTGGTTGGTTTGTACTGAGACATCACTGCATTTCCAGCCGGGATTCTGCCCCCAAAACCGGGTATTATAAGCCACAACATCATCTTTTCCAAACCATAACCAAGTGGTTTTTATGCATAAACCAACCACACCTTAACCACAGCATTCTTAAAACATAGAAATGTATCTGTTACATAACAACATGCTAATGTAACATATCCAGTTTTACAATTTTTTCTGGTAGTCAGGTCGATATCTTTTATTAATTTTACTATCTGATTTTCAGTGTCCATTTGATCTATTATTATCTTGTCCTGGCAGCTACAACATACTCAGATGTTCTGGTAGGAGGTAACATTTGTTCTTTTTTCCTCCCTTGTAAGATTTTTCTTTTTATTATCTTTTAGGGTTATTTATTAATTTGATTTTGCTAATTCCGTTTAAGAGGCATTCAATTAATATGATAAATTATTTTGATAAACTGCTTAACAAATGAGCTTGACTAGTTTCTTTCATTGAGTTGATTTTTATTTCAGTTTTATAAAAATATTGCACATACCTGTTTTCATTCAATAAGTAGCATGTATTCTATAATACCATGTCTTAGTGCCAGGTCATTACCTCACTGCTCTGGTGACATTGAAGAGTCCTTGTATCAGACCAGATACTGGAGATTGAAACAGTGTACAAACTGTTTTATGGGCTGTCACATGACAGGCAGCAGTCCCCACCAGCTCCATGTGACCTGTAGCCGACCATGACCTCTGACCTCCCTGTGGGGTGGAGGAAGAGAAACATTTCCCTACAGAAATCAATGAAATATAATATTAATGTCTTTTTTGTTGTTTACATCCCAGTGCTGATGTGTGTGGTCTGTTGTTCTTGGAGCTGAGCATTAGCACACCTGGCTAACTCACACAGTCACACAGAGTAGATATTGATTGAAAATAGGCAACAGGAAAGAACCCCCCCCCACCCCCTCCACCCAACACACATGCAAGGAACAAACAATGATGCAGAAACTTGATTCTTGTGCAGCCACCCGGAGCACCTCTGGAGGCATTCATAATCAGATAGCTGAGTCATCCTGCGCTTGTTTGCTTGAAATCATGAACCACACTGCTAGCTGGCACAGAAAAGGCCTCTTTGGACGGGGTCTCTCTGTTAAAATACCTGGCATTATAAATCAGTCTGAAACGTGTGTTTGATCAGTGGCTGTTCTGTTGTTATGAAGACATATTCATCTGCAGAATGTCTGATGAGTTTTGTGTTGGAGACTAATTGAAAGTGACATGTTGCCACAGGTTATAAGAGTACCATCCTCATCCATTTCTGTCTGCAGTGGTAGAATGTAACTAACTCAATGTGCTCAAGTACTGTGATAAAGTACAGTTTTTACTTACTTGTACTTATTGTTTATATTGAGTAGTTTCCTATGTTGGAAAACCATGTGTAGCACATTAATCCTCTGTGCTCTCATCAGTTATGCTCATGGTAGTGTTTCTTAAAGGGGAGCTATAATGCTTTTTCTTATTTTCTGTAATTTGTATAATGATATAATGTCAGATGTTTATATTACATGTGGCCAAGGTTTCAAATAATGAGGTAAATGTATGTAAGAGTAATCCTTGTGAGCAAAAACCTCAGACTTCAGACAGTTCTAAATACTCTGTTTCCTGTGTTTTTTCTGCATTTGAGACAAGCTGACGTCAGCTTGTGTAAGACTTTTTTTATATGGTCATCTGCTCCAAGCATGCCACTGCAAGTGTTTACAATATGTAGCTTATACTGCTACATGTAGCTATATGCTAACTTCAGGTAAACATGTTATCTTGGTTGCCAGTGTTGTAAATTTCTCCCCAACTTCAGGTCATATTCCTGCTGTTAAGATTTTCGTTTAGTACAGGAATACAGGAGACCATGGCCTAGTTCATGAATGAAAATTAGCAAATTTATCAATATATAGAATAAATGAATTGCCTGCTTTTAACCTTTCAACATTTGCTCATCTTTGCCAAGGTGCAAATCCAGTTGCAGCAGCCCCACACAATTCAGGTGTACGCAGGGCCTTTCAATTATTTGAGGACATTTAGGGCTTAGCCAGGTTGGGACCCCAGGTGGGATCTTCCCCTGACAATTTTCTTTACATAAACAAGCTCTTAATTGATGCTTTTTCATGCACCCTGGAAACTTGTTTACATTCAAAGGATAACAAAGAATAAAAAAATTCCCAGTGTGAATCAATTCATTTTCGTCGTATTAGAAAATGGTCAGCAGGCCACCTGGCACCGTGTTGTGAGCCAAATGTTACACACAAGCTGCAAGTTGAGTATCACTAGTTTATGACATTTGATTGCCAATTTTAGTGGTAGAAAGTGCCGCCATTTTCCATCAGAGTCATTCCCTGTGATGCGCCTAGTCCCGCCTTGCTGTACTGTGATTGGCTAGTACTTGTCATCTTCACACATGACGTTGAGAGGTGTTTATGCTCCATTTCCACTGAGCAGTTCAGTTCAGTACAGTGCGCTTTTTTCCCGTTTCCACTGTGAAAAGTTGTGGATGGTACCAATGGAACCTTTCGTACCGTCCCCATGTTTGGTCCCCCCCCCCTCTGTTGGGGTACCTAGCACACAGATCTGGTTCTAAAAGGTGGAGCTGTGAACACTGCAGTCTGTTGATTGGTCAATAGAGGACGGTCACTCTGCTCAGGGCTGAGTTGTGGCTGGTTTTGAGGCTCATGTAACCACTGTTCATACTGTGGAGAGTTTCATTAGTAAACTGTAACTATAAAATGAAAGGATGTTTTGCTGCCTCTTGAAGCAGCTTTAGTTGGGGGAAAAAATAACAATTCAGTGGGCCGACTGCCGGCAACTTTTAAGGTGGAACGTTAACTTGTAATGATACTCAATGCATGAGTTGACGGCATGAATCGAGGTGCAGACTTCCATCTGTGTCACCGGTAATGAGGAAATACAGTGAGTGCTGGACGGAGCAGTGAGTGACAACAACCCCGCCCACATTTAAGAGTACTGTTTGCAGTGGAAACACTAGGGTCTGGGTACCATGTCTGAAGGGTTACTTTTGGTTCCAAAGGTACCATATTGAAAGTGTTTGGTGGAAACTGGGCTTTAGGGTTAGGCAAAGAGGTCATGGTTAATACTAGCCAATCAAAACACAGTAGGGCGGGACTAGCAGAGACAAGTGCTAAAATGTTTGAGACAGAGGGTGAATACAGGTGTTCCTGCACAGACAGAGTGAGGAAAATATAGTGTTTTTTGAACATGTAAGCATGTAAATGTATTTCTACTAGAAACCCAAAATACAAGTATGAACCTGAAAATAAGCGTATTACCTCCCCTTTAACTAATAAACTAAAAATGATTTGTCTACATATGTATATACATCTGTTTCAGGGGCTTTCCTCTGTTGTCTAGGCTAGTAGTTAGCTGATACAGGAAAGAGGAGATGACAGTTTTTATTTTCTCCAAAATGTTTTGCAGACTCCCTATTTGGATCAACAGATCAGTTCAGATTTGACTCTCCTATTCCATGCCCCAGCAAGCAGAGAAAAAAGCTCACGGCACTACACATTCAGCTGATAAATACAACACAAGACCGCCCTCACCCTCCGCCCTCACTGGTTTTCCTTCACTTCCCCTCCGTCTCTATCCATGCTCTTTTATCTGGCTCAGCTTGATGCATCTTTTTTGAATGAGTGTCTCCTCTTCAGTACTCTATTCTTCTATATTTTACACTCACACTTGAAGTTCCTCTGTTGTGTGTGTGTGTTGGTGCATGGACACACTCGGACTGTGGGAATGGACAGCTGACACTGCATCACCCAACCAGCATCTTGCTGCTGTCTAAAGCGTCAGTCACGTGGTCGGCTTAATGACGGCCTGGGCTGTTACGGCGTGTGTGAAGTCTGCACAAGGCAGCTCTGTCTCCTGGCAACATCCAACAGCCTGCTTATTCCGCGCTGCACCGTGAGATGAATCACATCTCTGTCCTGATGTGTTCAGCTGCCGTTCTGGCCCCATGGCTCTCTCTATTCTGCTCAGGAATGGTCTGGCTGTCTGAGCAGCTCCAGGCTTCGTCCTCAGCTTGCCGCCTGTACCTCCTCCCAGCAGCCGTCCCTCCCTTACCTCTCTCCTGTCACGTCCTTCCCTGGCCTGCCTCCATCTCAATCTTCATCTCGTCTCCCCTTCTCCTCCCTGCCACTGTTGTCTCGCTCGGTTTCTCTCTGTCACTCTCTCCTTGCTTGTATCTCAATGAAAGACCTCCCTCTGTCTTTCCCCTTGTGTGTCCTCTTTTACTCAGTCAGTAGAGAAGAAGGACATGCTGTGCTTATCAAACAGCGTCCACAAACAACCACAATGCATCGTAAACCAACTGTACATCTAAATATGAACTGAGGACTTTTAGTAGAGTTACTTAATAAAATGTTTGACATGCTACATAGATTTTAAAGGAACAGTGTGTACGATTTAGGAGGTTTTAGTGGCACCTAGTGGGGAGGATTTCAGATTGCAACCTGCTGAAACTTGTCTCGGTTAGAATGCCTTCAGTGTTCATTGTTCAGGAGGTTTTAACCAGGAGCCAGATTATCCACAGAGGTCTCCTCCTCTCCAAAACAAACGTTCCCGGTGACTAAACCGGTACAAAGCACTAAATAAAGCAGTTTCACGTTACAAACCAGTGTTTCTCCTACGTCATGCTAGCCCAGCACCTGCCAGTGTCTGCTCACCTTATTTCTGGTCCAGACATCGGAAAGTTTTTACCAGGAGTCTAATTATCTGCAGAGGTCTCTTCCTCTCCAAAACAAACAGCTTGTTAATGACGCTGTCGGCAAAGCAGTAATGATTGTGCTAAGTGGCTAATGGGCATGTAGCTACTTCCATGTTTCAGATGATACGTCATGTTTGTAGTCGACCAATGAAGATGAGTTTACATATCACCTTGGGTTCGTCCTTCACCTTCTCAAAATGATCCCACACTTTATTGACTAGCCTGTGGAATAACCACAGGTACCAGCCCTGGAAATTAGGGGCCGTACACATGCTGCGTCTTTAACCGCTTGGAAAACGTGAGGTCGGGCTTTGGGTGCTACTCTTGTGCCCTTTTTGTGCCAGCTTTCAAGAGCGCGTCGGCAGGTTGCGTCTGATGTTGCAAAGCAACCTTAACAAGCATCATATAGCCTTTACCTGAAATCCTGAGTGCAGAGCTGATCTTCTTCCAGGAGCTGTTGTTTGTTTGTTTGTTTGTTTGTTCTCTGCGACTAAGCGACCAATGAAATCTTGCAGACTAATGAACTTTCTGGTCGACTAACGTTTGGTTGACTATAACAAGGCAGCCCTATAAACGACTTATTCTAAGCTAGCAAAGACACAACGATTGTTACCTTCAGGTGATTACACACTAAAGAAAATATATTTATTATATCATTTTCCATATCAGCCAACATATCCCCCTAACTCCTAACACTGGACCTTTACATGTATATTATTACATTAATAAAGAGACAGAAATGACTAAATTAGTTCAGCAGCTTCTTTGAATTGCTGTTGTCTAATCAGTCAGAACACAGTGAGCCTGGTCGTGTGCTGGAGTAAAGTTAGTTCATCTCTCTGAAATCTTCTTACCATAACAAGCTTACATGTTTGTTGTGGTTCCCATTCAGTGCTTTGAAAGGCTTGCCAGCAGTGGACCATCTGACTGTGTCAGGAACATTTATCTCACCTGGCTCAGGGGTTCTCTTTAACTCTCTTAAAAGCGTTCATGTTCATCAGGTACTGGCAGTGTTAAGTTGAATCATGTTGCTGCTGTGATCTGAAGCCACAGTACTGCAGTGCTGTTTGTGTCAATAGTGCATTTATAATGAAATCTGTAACCTCTCTGTCACCACACAAACTATAATGCATGTGTCCCCATGCAGACAGAAACATATGTGTACTGCTACCCTGCCAGTATATGATATCATAATTAGTTTCATATCAGCATTCCTCTCTCCACTTTTTGTTTCTGTCTCGTCTTATCCGCTTCTTTGCTCCTCTTCCTAGCTCGCACCCTCCCCCTCTAAAGCTATTCAAGTGGCACACTGCAGGATTATCCCTCAGCCTCTGAGACACGCTGGTGTGGTCAGACTTATCGTCTTCTCTGGGTTCACTTTGGCCACAGAGGTCAAAGCTGCAAAAATAAAAATTTGCAACACATTAATCATTCAGAGCCTTAAAGGACACAGTTGGACTACAAATTAATACAACCGACAGGAGTCTTTTCAAGGAGTTGTTTGATTTCAAATTTCAGGATTGTTTTTTCTTTTTCCATGATGGCGCCAATTGTGGTAAGTGCATTTGCAGACGAATGTTTGGTTACTTACAAATGTGCAGAAGTTTGAGTTGTAGTATTTTGTCAGCTTCAGGCAACAATGCCGCCTCTGCAATCACAACAGACTCCTAAAAGACTTTGAATTACAAAAGGGATCGCTCTGACAGCAGCAAGTGTTGTGGTCAGTGAGTGGGTTGTTAACAGTTTCAGACGGAAAGATACATCCAGATGGATCAATGTGTCTCATACAGACCAGCTGTTATTTTTTATATATATATTTTACTTACTGTCTGCAGTATTTTGGGTGTTTCTTTGCATGATACACAGACCTAATTCATTATTCTGGCCCATTTATATGAAATTTGTGTAGTTAAAACCTGCGCCTCTGGCTTCATTGTGACTTCCTCAGCAGTTAATTCCGTGGGGAATGAGAGGTGTGTTCACAGTCATCGAGGTGGATTGACCTTAATAACTATGAGTATAAGCCCCTCTCTCCACAATGCTACCACTCTTACCCCTGACTCTTATCCATTTCATGGGACACACGACAGCCTCCCATAACGGACCGAACTGAGACCTCTTTGTGATGTGTTCTCTCTCTGTTGTTCAGTCCAGTGAGCTCAAGTTGTCTTTACACAGAATTGAAAGCTTCCTCAGCTCTCACCCATCATCTCTCCACGTTACATATAATCACCCATGCTACAGAGTGATTTGACTGCAGTCTAGCTTGTCAATTTAAGAAAATGTCTTGCCCGGTATCTGGGAATTATCGTGTTAATCCAAACTTTCTAGACACAATCAAGTGTGTGTTGGTTGAAGTGTGCGAGTTCTGGTTAAATTAAGCCTCTGGATGCGTCCATTTTTGTTATCAGCCGGGATTCTGGCATTGTGCTGCAGATTAACTGGCTTTGATGTCACCAGGTGTTGTAGTCACGGATGCAGAAGCTAGTTGGAGGGCTCGACTGATGGACAGGTAGCTGGACCAATGGTGTTTGTTTGTTGCTGAGATTAAGACATGCTACTTTAGGGCTGCTTAGCTGCATGCAGCCCTCTTGCATCACACAGTCGTGTTTTAATGTGGGTTTTTTTCTCCATTTCTTCGACTAAATATAAACATTTTTTACCTGTGAGGTCTGGATGGTGTCTCAGACTGCTGCTGTTTTCATGATGGTGTGTATTTACCGAAGAGAGAGCCTCAGACTAATCCCCCCAAGTGGAAGCACTGTTGTCATCAGAGCTGAGCAAATTTGCTTTTCGGAATTTATCATGTCGAAGACATGCAGGCAGAATAAACACAGGTCCATAAAAATAACAACCGTGAGCCCATTTGTTTAACTTATCTACACATGCACATATCATTGCAAGTGTGTTTTATTATTATCATATATTACTGGTTCCTTTGAAGACATATGTGTATATAGAGTGCGGACATATGCTCATTACATCAAGCTGTCAAAAGATTATCCTCCTCAATGAGGAGTCCATCTGGGGAAGTTGCCAGAATGTTGATTTTTAAAGGATAGTTTGACATTTGGGGGAATATAACTTATTTGCTTTCTTGCCAAGAGTTAAATGAGATGATTAACACCACCTTCATGTCCGCATGGTGTATATGAAGCTACAGCCAGCAGCTAATTAGCACAACTTGTAGTTTTTATACTTTGGTTTTTGTGTTAATTAGTGAGCTTTAGAGGTGCTGGTTGGCAGATCGTGTTACCTTTAAAGAGAGACAGGCTGTGCGTGAGTGGTATCTGTCTCCTGATCTAGTTCTCAGGATGAAAGTGAATAAGTGTCTTTGCCAAAATGTCAAACGGTTTCTTCACATATCTGTTAATATCAGTGGATCCTGCGTGTCCTCTTGACAGGAGGGTTGTAGGGGTTGAGTCCATTTCCTTAGCAGAGGTCAGTGTGGTAATTGGATGTCTCTTCATGGTCATAAATTATCTTCACTGATGCGAGGTATGGGTTCTTGAATTTGTCAGGCAGGTTGTGAGGGTGGCTAACGTGCCTCTGTGGTGTTGTGCTGATTGGCAGAAAGGGGTCTTGTGTCCCCATTTTGTCCCAACGGATGAAGCTATGATGAGAAACCAGGGCTGTGCCGAATGGTTTTTATTTTGACATTCAAAGGTTCTGTTGACGATTTCTGTTGACATCATCACACTAAAAAAATAGAACAAAATCCTCTATTTGGATAAAATGACTCGTTGGATTAAATGAGTCAGTCATTTTTTTATTAAATCAACTTTCTTTAATGACGAAATGTAATTTATGGTGCTGTTAGATTGCTGCTGGAACGCCCCATTAATACACATGTGCCTTCCTTTGTGTGTTCAGTAGGTTTTATAAAGTAAGAGGTGATTAAACGACATCATTAAAGGACATCTATAGGTGTAAAAATAGGTGTGTTGATCTTGTTTCAGTGTATTTATATCTGTTCTATTTTATGGTTGCAATTACACAATTCTTTTTTGTTCCCTTAATTTAATCAGAAAACAAAAGTAGTTGACAATGTAGAAGAAACCCTTTTGCAAGTCACTACTTTTTGGTTATTGTGCAGTTCGACAAAACATTAAACACTTAAAGGATTTGACAAAAATAGACAGCAGGGTGTGTATCATATCCATACATGGGACTTAGTACAATAGGACTTAGTACTGCTGTGTTAGTGAGAAAGAGATTGATAGAGAGGTGGAGGGGAAGGTGGACTATTGCACGCAAGGTTTCTGTAAGTTCTGAATAACTCAAACACCACAGGTCAGGCAGTATCACCAGATGCAAAGCAAGAGCTACACTCCAGTTGCCAGCTGCAGATAATCGTCCACAATTCGTCTCACCTGTTCCTTTTCCAAATCGGACTGCCAATTAATCGCTTGTAGAGGGGGTCGATGACTAAGACTGTGTCTGACACTTGCCACATCCTCTCAGTTTCCTCGAAACAAATATCGAAGCATTCAAATACTGATTTTGATGTCATTTACAGTTGTTACAATTGAAGCATCGAAGCAGTCACGTCAGCTCTACTAACAAATATGGACTGCAGCAGAATATTTTGTTAGGTAAAAGCATGTTGTGAATTTTGGCAATGACTGCACCTATCTTTTTTCATATGCTTTTGGCTGTTGGACCTGAGAACGCTCTGGAGTTATCGACAATGTTTCAGTTACACGAGTCGGAAACAATCCTACACAGCCACCACTGGAATCTTATTCTACAAAAAGTTTAACACTAATAATATTAGCGTAGCCTGATCTTTGTCTGCAGCTGTGCAGAAGTATTGGGTTTAAACAGAATAAATAGACTTGCAAAAAAATACATTTATTTAGAATTTAAATGTCAGCGTTATGAATGAAGCTTCAAACTATTTGGTACAGCTCTACAGTAAACTGATGGAGGGATACAGAGGGGATCATAGCAGGTTTTTAGTGTGTGTAAACATGTAAAAGTGTATTCATGTAAACTTTGGCTTCACTGTACTTTACAGATAAGGACAGAGAGCTACAGGTCTGGATTATAACATCATCTGTCACATTTTGAAACAGCAAAACCTTCAGTATCTCTCTCTGTTCAGTAAAATGTTTTCTGTTTCTGTAAAAGGAAACAGTACAGAGTTACTGTATCGATATTGTGGGAGAGTAGAGTGCACAGAAAACATGACTCTTTTATTCTCTGAGTCTGAAAAAAAGAATGATTTACCAGAAAAATACTTTGCTGCTGATCCCAGTGCATCTGAGAGGCTCAACTTGTCTCTGACTCAGACACTGACGGTAAAATTGCCAAATCATGAAATCGTTCTTTGGTGTTTTGTGTTGGTGCACTCTTGAAATACCCAGTGTCTGAAAGCCTCGGCTGTGAGGAGCCCCACAGACTGCTGTTATGAGCAGTGACAGTAACCGCAGCCTTTTGATAAAACACAGCTTGGCTGAATCAGTCAATGTTCTGTAAAAACACTGAGCGAGCAGGAATAGATTGCCTGTTCTGCAGCTGAAACCAGAACCAATCACACTGGGTACCAATGTTCCCCTGATCACATTTTTTTGATGAGTAGACCTCGCATGTGAAAACAGTGTTGCAGGACCTGCCACTAAAAATACTCTCCTTTCATGAGCTGACCTTGTAGTTTCTTATTTTTTCCTCACAAGGACAATTACGTTGTTACATTGTGTATAAGGAAAGTGAGGTCAGGCCGGTTCAGATTGAGCCTAACGCAGAGAGTCATTTCTCATGACTCATTTCAGGGATGAAGGATGTTGCAGGAATGAGTTTGCACTTGACTGCAGAAGGAAGCTGAAGGATGAAGCACGGAGGGCACTGGTAATATTCGAACAAAATATTCCGTGTGCTGCAGCAGACTGAAGAGTGCAGACTCAGCTTCTAATCTGAAATGGCCACGAGTCATCCTTCATCTGCACTGACCTCTATCTACCACGCTTAACTAACACTTAGCTTGCACCGTGCACATTAGGAACCAATCAATTACTGCACCATGCTCTTAATAACATTTACAAAACTCGTTATCATTTTAATTAAAAGCTATAATAAAGTTTTGTCGGGCCATGCGCAGAAGTAGATAATAACCACAATCAGCTGTGTTTAATTGTTAAGACCAAGATGTCAGAGCAGGGACATTATCAACAGAGCCTCGTTATTATCACACACATAAAATATATTGTCATATTGGTTGTTGCAGTGCGATGAAGAGCTCTCCGTCAAGAGAAAGCCATTAGTCATGTGAGTGAAATAGATTAGGCTTCAAACAGAGTTCAATACCGATAAAGCGTCTCGCAGTCTCTTCTGTTTTAACCATGGTGGTAAGATATCGACCAGACGTCAAACAAATAAATATAAATCACCTTAAACGCTGGAGGAAATCCAGCAGGAACTGGCGGTTTCTTCTCTTGGGTTTATAAAGAAAGAGGTGATTAGACCACATTATTAAAGGACATGTATAGGTGTAAAAACAGGTGTGTTGATCTGGTTTCAGGGGTGCAGTTACATTTGTAGTTACATGTTTCTTCTTGTCCTTAGATTTAATTAGAATGTCGCAAATGTAATGGACAATTTTGGAAAAGATTTTGTTTTGCAAGTCTCTATTTTTTTCTCCACCAGGCACAATGTGTTGGTCATGTGTGCATCCGTCTGTCCGCAGCTAATCTGGCAAACTACTGGACCAATCAGCCTCATATTTTGTGTGCGCATTCATGACTGTAATCACAAGGATCTTTCGTTGTGGTGATTCACAATTGTTGAAAAACCTTTTTAGTGTTTTATATCGTCATTGACTGCTGACTTATCTGGCCAGTAGAGGCCGAACGTTTTCTGGAAATTGGCTTGGCTGAAAACAGCTGCTGCTCCTTCGTGTCGAAAGGGGTTAGTTGAGGTGGTTTGGGCATCTGATCAGGATGCGTCCTGTTCCGGGCACGTCCAACTGGTCGGAGGCCCCGGGGCAGACCCAGAACATGCTGGAGGGATTACATATCTCATCTGGCCTGGGAACATCTTGGTGTCCCCCAGGAGGAGCTGGAAAGTGTTGCTGGGGAGAGGGACGTCTGGGGTGCTTTGCTTGGCCTAAGTGTTGCTGGGGAGAGGGACGTCTGGGGTGCTTTGCTTGGCCTGCTGCCCCCGCGACCCAGCCCTGGATAAGCGGATGAAAATGGATGGATGGATGGATGGATGGATGGATGGATGGATGGATGAAAACAACAAGCCTTACCTAGTCGGTTTCAGGACACTTTTTGGCTGTTGTCGTGACTCAAAAACTGACATCCAAAAAATATTTGGTCTATTTTAACTGTAAGGGAGCCGGGAGGGAAAATTCAAGCAAGTGTAGCTGCACCATGTACCGGGTGCCATGGCTACGACCCCTTTTTTTTCCTCAGTCCACCACACGTACCACACCAGGAGTGTTTCAGACGCGGAGGGTTTCGCCAGCCTGATATTGTAGATTTGCAGATTTTGTTGATTTCGTCATTTTTCCTTGATATTTTGCTTTTACCATAAGTCGGTAATTTTGTTTTCGTCTTTATTAGTTGTGTTTATCATTGTTATTTCCTACTTTGTTGTTCTGTAGCCTACAGACAGAGTTAGTACCGTTGAAGTTGTTAATGACATGGATCAAAGGTTTGTTGTGTTGTTTTAGTTATTGAAATACATTCATCCACATAATTATGTTGTATATTTATTTCACATACAGTGCCTATTAGCAGGAAAATAGTCAAAAATAGACAAGCCATGTATTGTTCTTAGCTTCTGAATTGTGCTGCACAGCGTCTGCGGAAACTACAAGAGTTGTCTAGAGTAGCTGCGATCAGCCTGGGGTGCGCAGCTGCCTTGCAAAGATCTGCACTTTACTACTGCAGCACTTTTGGTTATTAGTAAAAATACAACAAAACAATAAATAAAACTGTCAAAATTGGACAGTGTTACAATATAAACAGAGACAAAGGAAACAAATACACATGCAAAATATCAGACTGGATATGGAAGTAATGGTAATATCATATCATAACAGTAAATGTGATAATATTGGCAATTACACGATTCTAAAATAACACAAAAGGCACACTTCAGGCTTCTTTTTACAGTGTAGTGTGTGCGTGTTCACCCTCAGATGTAATGTGTCAAGTGACAGTTTTTGCACAGTGGAAGGATTCAGGGTCAGAGCTGTGTGATGGCCGTGATGCTCCACTCTCTCTGGTCTTTTTTCTAGGACACACCAATATAAGATGCCCCCTCTCATTCCTCAGGGCACGGCGCTGTATGCATGGCGGAGGAGACTATTTTTATCTCATTATTATAAACGCCTCATATAGAAACACTGAAAGGTTTCCTCCAGTTGCCAGGGAAAATTGCTCCATTGCTTCTCCTCAGTTTTTGGCCTTCTGATGTCTGCTCGTGCATATCCACCTTACATCTTTGTTCCTGTATCTGTTTAATGTAAAGTCACATTGTTGTCGTTCTCTTTGTGTCTTCCAGTGCATGAGGAACCCAGCTCTGCTGCAGAGGACAGGTTTAGTCATTAGAGTGCTTTGCCACATCCAGGAAAATGTCTGGCTCCTACGATGAATGTGCGGGTGCTGACGACACCATGGACAGCTTCTGGGAGGTACGGACAACACCGTCATATCTGTTCTCACATGAGCCAAGACCTGAGCCCTTACCATCCTCTGTGTCTTGTATTAATGTGGCCTCTGAAGCCCAACAGAGTCACCACTGAAACCATGAAAATTAGATTAGTGTCACCAAGTTTTTACAGGAAAATTTGTCTCAGAAGTTGCAGCGATGCTGTTTGGTACCCACTGAGGCTCAAGGAGGAAGTTGCACAAATTAAGCATGGCCTGCCGGGAGTAAGATGGGAAGATTGATACCACTCTCAAATCTTATTTTTACACTTTATGCTAAGTTACGCTAACCAGCTGCCGACTCTAGCCTCATATTTTACAGATATGAGAGTGATATCAAAGTTCTCATCCTGTCATTGCAAAGTGTATTTCCCTTGAATGTCAAACTATTGCCTTCAATTTTTGGATTCTTAAGGAATACTTAAACCTCCAAATGAGCATTTGTGTAACAGCTACTCACCCTGTGTTACACTGAATTTGGGAGCTTGCATGACTCCATAGTGAACGAATCCAAAAACGGAGAAAATTCTTGATAAACTGAAGGCATAGGGGACTTCATTTAACAACAGTAAAACTATATATAGGGTTGTTTATTTATGAAACGTCTAAAGTGAGACCTAATGTAAAACACAGATGTGTTTCCGTTTTGGGAGTCAAACTGTGGAATGGACTCAGTGCTGATTTGAAATTGTGTTGCTCTCTGTTGAGTTTTTAAAAAGCCTTGAAATGTCAAATGATTATTGATTGTAATTTAGAGTATAATGTGTTTAATTATAAATTTATTTATTTCCTTTCTTTGGTACAGTTGATATTCTGGGTTGTCCTTTGGTTAATATAGGGCAAGCAAAAATAAGCCGGGGGCTTCAGCCTGTTCCTTTTTCGGTGACTGACTGTGAGAAAATTTGTGAGAAATAATCTTTGTTTCTCCAGACGTATGTAACCAAAATAAAATTATTCATTCATTCATTTTATATCAAAACATCCATTTACTCATGAATCCAGTCGTATGCCTAGTGCTTCCCAAACATATGCAGTTTTGCAAAAACATTTCCTTTTTTTTTTTTTTCAAAACACTTCTGCACAAACAGTCTCAGGCACAGACGTCGTTTATGCAAAAGTGTTTTAAATAGTAGTGTGTTAGCGAAAATGCATATGTCTGTTAAGTACTGAGGATACGACCGGATAAATGAGGCTTGGCTTATACTGCACAAGTTGCATGACAGTTTAGTTTTTGCTGTAGTTAAACACAAACCCCTGTGACTTCATTACATCAAGTTTGTTCAAACTGGAGGCATGCGAGAAAACAAAGGGAACATTTAGGGGGGTGAAGTATTTAATGATGACCAGGAATTTCTCTGCTTCATTAAGCAGAAGTGCAGCTAAAAAGCTTTTATGCAAATGGAAAGTTGCAGTGTCTGTATTTTTGGTCACAGAGTAAAAAAATTAGTTATGTCTAGTCTTTGGTTTTATCTAGACTTTAAAACATAGATGCCCCTTGTCTGTAGTGTCAGTACAGCGTTCTGGTCTGACACATTCAGCTTTAAAAAAGGAAAGAAAATGAGGAGTTATCATCCAAACAAACACTCTTACATAACTCTTATTTATTATCATATTTTGTAAACATGTCCATGTACCTTTTAAAATAATTAAGTAAGTTATCATGTCCTGCTTTCACGTTTAGTTTCTGGTTAATGAAGCCCATTTATGCCAGGAAGAAAAATACATTGAAGTCTGGAATAACAGGATAAATATACTCATAGCACGTCCAAATTATGAGCTACAAATTCAAATAAATTGGTCTTTTGTGGACTTAATTCGACTTGGGCCCATTTGTATTTTTAGTATTTCTTGTTGTGTATCTTTTCTCCTGGCAGACAAGAAGGCAGGCTGTGAAAAACTGAAGATGAGACTAATGCAGCAATTATTCTTTTGGCGTAAATGGGCTTCCATCATTTAGTTAAACTATCTGCGCACAAATGATTTTACAGTAATTACTGTGTTACTTTGTTAAAGATGTGAGTGCCAAATGTGAACCTGCCACAGACACTATTTCAACACAGTTGTTTCTTATTGAAGAGAATATTTTACCACTATTGTTAATCATGTGTATTGTAAATTGTGTCATCACAGGAGACATCACAGCAAATATAAACATCATACAATCCATCCTCACTTCTTGTGCTGAGATGCAGTGTGTGTACTTTTTACCCCGCACCAAATTAGCGTTAATGAATTCCCTCAGTACAGAGTCTTCTTTGTATCATGGCTCTCAGCCACAGAGACAGAGACAAAGAGCCTCAGTCATCAGTCGCTCTGAGGCCGTCTTTCACCACATGCACCTGCCTATAGCATCTGTATACTAGCAACACAGCTCGGGTCGGCTCATGCTTTATAAATGCTGGAGAAAAGCACTCAATTCTCAGGTTTTGTCATCAGAAACGTTGATATTTGATCCAACTAGGCCGAGAGGCACTAATCAAGTGTAACCAACCATCACCACCATGTTGAATTGTGGCACAAAAACAAGAGCTGGCTCGTGTTTTCATGTGTAGAACCAGTCCACCTGCGTGTTGTTGTTGGTGTGACTTGGCAATCTGTCACGCAGGCCAACAGTCATACCGTCGCACACCTGTCTCACTGCCTCCCTGCAGCTCTCTCATCTCAAACAGTAACCGCACATGCATGCTTGTGTCAGGGCCAATCACAGCGTAGCCCTGCAGCCAGCAGACGCATCAGACAGGCTCTCAGAGAGACACGCATGTGTGTGATGTATGTATGAACACGACTGTATGTATTTACAGCAGCAGTGTGTGGTTTCTATGTATTTCTGTCTCTACCTCGATGTCTATCCCTGAGAATCTGTCTGCCTGCATTACACCACTCAAGAGGATTAAAGCAGTCACACACACACACACACACACACACACACACACACACACACACACAAACACAAGCCCATGTCATTGCATAACTACACATGCACAGGCACGAGCAACCCCCCCCCCTCTTCTCCACACTACCCTCCCTTCATCATGCACCATGAGCTCACGCCCCCTGCAGGCACTGAGGAGGCGGATCCACACAGCCTGGCTCTGCTCTTTTAAGGCGGTATCACTTAAGGTGGCGAGACCTAAAAGAAAAGGCAGGAAATAACTCTGGATACTGGAGTGTTTATAGGATAGGACAAAAAATGTTTTGATGTCTTTATCCAGAAAATAAATGTGGCTGAAGCTGATTGTTGTGTGGAATTGAATGTGCATGAATAGTGCAGCATATTAGATACTGCAGTTGATTGAACGTGCTGTACATTTCAGGATATACTTAGAGATTAGCATCAAAATATCCAAAACAGTGCTGGATACCATGCATTCTAAGATAAAATGGGGCCAGACACCCACCCACATGTAACTCAGCCAGTGCCCGTTTTGGAGCACAGATTTTGAAGTAAACATGATCTAAAATTAGTTTTAAATTATCTCTGATTTCTGACAAAGACAGACAGAATAACATTTTGGTAGCAGACGAGGATGTTAATGTGAGGAACCATCAAGTTTAAAGCAAAATAAAGATATATACGTATTTTTGTTAATTATAAAAATGTAAAAGCATTAACATTTTCCTCCACACCTATATTTCTATCTAATGGTAAATGGACTGCACTTGTATCGAGCCTTTCTAGTCTTCTGACCTCTCAAAGTGCTTTTACACTATCCACCCATTCACACACACATTCACACACTGGTGGCCGAGGCTACCAAGGTGCCACCTACTACTTAGTAACCATTCACTCTCACACACCAATGGAACAGCCACTGGAGGTAATTTGGGGTTCAGTATCTGGCCCAAGGATACTTTGACATGTGGATTAAAGGAGCTGGGGATCAAACCGCCTATCTTTCAATTAGTAGATGACCTGCTCTACCTCTGAGTCACAGGCACCCCAGTCTGGTTTTTATTTCTAAAATAGTTAAAGGTGCAGTGTGCAATGCCTGGCCACATGCTCCAAACTAATAAGGGCATTTCACCTCCAAACCAACCAGTATAAGCTCTCTTAGCTTTTTTTTAGTTTAGTCAGTAAACAAAATAAACTTACCAAAATGTCAAGAAAGATTTTTTTTACACCTATTATCCTTGTTAAACCTGAAAATACAACCATACATGTTCTGAATTTAAGTTTCTCTCTTTCACCAAACTAAGACTAGCCCAGTGTTTCCCAACTGGTGGGTCGGGTCCACTCTGAATGGACCACAAGTGACTTGTAAACATGTCAAGTTCTTTAAAAACACACTTTATTTTAAAGTACAGTGAAATTCCAGCACAAAGATTTTACTGTGAAGTGTCGTTTCCTGCTGTAGAGTGAGTGACTGACAACTGGACACTGGACAGCTACTTGACAGAGACAGCAAACTAGCTCAACGACATGGCCAAACGCATGTATGACTGTCCTGTGACTGCACCAGTTGGGAACCACTAGACAAGCTTAATTGCCTTGTTTACTCATTGTAAAACTCACTGAATTCAAACTGGACATAAACAAAATGAAACTCGCACACATCATCTTGGTTGGTCTTTCCATTGTTTCAATGATCACTAACTCTGGTTTGGTCGAAATAAACCCTCATTTCACGAAGTTAGATGTGACTATTTCCTGGCTCTACATGCTGTTCTTTCCAATTGCCCAACCTTATTGACAAGCCCTCGGGGCAGCTCTACTTCTTTATCCTCTGTTGTTAGACTGAGGACAGATTGGACACGATGGTGACTCACCATCGCCTCTCGAGGTGGTCTTACAAGACAGGACGGACCGGGGCTAGCTGGAAAGCATGCTCATTTCAGTAGATATCTCTGCCAACAGTATATAAACATCTCTAACATAATGTCAAAACTGTTACTTCTTCACATTCTGTTAATGTTGTTGAATGTTTTAAACTAAATTTCTGGCCATATCTTACACATTGCACCTTTTAAAAGACACAACAACTCTGAAAAGACTTTCTATCCTGTTTTTGGGAGAGGAGAGTAAATGACTTCATGCTCTAATAATGCTACTACAGCAAAAGCTATCCGCTAACTGCTATTAGCATTCAGATAAAAAATGATAGGTGAAGAATAAACCATAATAATGTCACATACCTCTCTTTAAAGCGAAGAAATGGTCACAGAAATGAAATGTTGTTTATAATTTTGTTCAGTTTGAGGCCCCTTAAAGCTAAACCCCATTAAATCAGCCTGTTTTTATATATTTACAGGAAACTGGTCTTTTAAAAATATGTTATTTTACTCGCCTATTACTTGTTTCTTTGGGGGTGTTATTTGCTATAACAGCTACATTTAATACTCTACCAGTACATGACGACCAAAAGTGTATGTGTTGTTTATGCACAGTAATACTGTACATACTGAAATCGAATTCAAAAACCTAGACTAACTAAAAAGACTGTTCTTAAAGGAAGCGTCCTCCCTGTTATACCATATATTCTCGAACTGTGTAGCCTATCATCATATATTTTGATGAGTCATACTGATGTATGAAAATACACTTTTTCATCTTTTTTTTAACATATTTTGATGGGGTTTTTTTTGTTTTTTTTTCTTTTAGAGATATACTGTATGTACAGACAGATTTGCTTTCTGTCCCATTAACCTTTCTGTCTGTGTGTTCTCAGGTGGGGAACTACAAACGTGCTGTCAAGAGATTTGATGACGGCCACCGGCTCTGCAATGACCTCATGGGCTGCCTGCAGGAACGTGCCAAGATAGAGAAAGCGTATGGTGATCAGCTAACTGCCTGGTCCAAGAGATGGAGACAGCTCATTGAGAAAGGTCAGCACGCTGGAGAGGTTCAATAAAATAAATAGCTCAACAAATGAACGTACTTAACGCTGTTTTTCAATTTCCCACAGCGTGTACAGAGTTTGCTGTTTGCTCTCTGGTAATATTTGGCTGCGTGTTATTGCACTGAATATTTTATATGGAATTAATAATTTTGTCCGACCCCTCAGGCCCACAGTACGGCTCAGTGGAGAGAGCCTGGCTGGCTGTGATGACTGAGGCAGAGAAGGTGAGCGAGCTGCACCAAGATGTGAAGAACAACCTGATGAACGAAGACGTAGAGAAAGTGAAGAACTGGCAGAAGGAAGCCTACCACAAGCAGATGATCGGAGGCTTCAAAGAGGCGAAGGAGGCGGAGGAAGGCTTTAAGAAGGCGCAGAAACCGTGGGCTAAAAAGCTCAAGGAGGTGAGGGGGATGGAAGCAAATTTATATGAGTCACCGTCTTTGTCCTTGATGTGACAGAACAAGTTGTGTTCACTTCATGAATCATGTGAGACATGAATTGGGCGGCTGTATGGTTCGCACTTGTGCTTAAGATGTTGATTTGTCTCCAGCTGTGTCACAGCAACATTCATTCCTGTATGAGTCTCCATTATTTTAAACTTGACATCCTGATAAAAACAAAATGCAGTAGGGAAAAATGCAAAACACAAAGTAACACCTGGGGCCACATGTATAAAACTGTGTGTACGGACAAAGACAAAAATGTGCATACAGCTCTTTTCGTCACATTTATGAAGACGCACGTACGCATGTTTCCTGTTTTATAAATCTCAATCATTGTAGAGCTGGGCGCACATGCACGAGCCTCATTTCCACATCCACAGTTTGCCAAACATGGATGTTCACTGATGGTGTTACATTGGCGAGGTTCTCCACCGGTGCCAGAGCAGCTGTCATTACACACAACTGTGGATATTTGTAGTTTCCACGCCACTAATTCATCATGTTTAGCAAACCATCATCACTGCAAAGCCCGTTTCCACCAAACACTGGTACCTTTGGAACCAAAAGTAACTCTAGACCCTAGCATTTCCACTGCAAACAGTACTCTTAAATGTGGACGGGGTTGTTGTCACTTACTGCTCCGTCCAGCACTCACTGTATTTCCTCCTCCATCAGTCTGCACCTCGTTCATTATACAGAACGAGGCTGCACGCCAGAATTTTCAGAACAAAACAGAACAGGCTGCAGTGAGAGTCTCTCTCCATGAGGTATTGCAGATTTGTGCATTTAGTCCTTCTCAGGCAAGCTCAGGGGATTAGTGTTGCCGAAGCCCACAGGAACGACGCTCCACAGTGCTTTTTTTTTGTTTCTGCAAGTGAGGATTAGAATAAATGCAGCCCTGGTTGAAATTAATATATATAAACGCTTGAAGATCCACTCATTACTAAAAGTGTCTGTCATGTAAAAACTAAAGTGAAGGTCAAAGTTGTTAAAGTGAAATTTAAGGCATGCTGATGGATTCACGTCGTCAGCTCATGCATTAATCAACATTACAAGTTAACGTTCCACCTTAAAAGTTGCAGGCAGTCGGCCCAGTGAATTAAGTTTTTTTTTTTTTCTCCGACTCCAGCTGCTGTGAGAGGCAGCAAAACATCCTTTCATTTTATACTTACAGTCTACTAATAAAACTCTCCACAGTATGAACAGTGGTTACATGAGCCTCAAAACCAGCCACAACTCAGCCCTGAGCAGAGTGACCGTCCTCTATTGACCAATCAACAGACTGCAGTGTTCACAGCTCCACCTTTTAGTACCAGATCTGTGTGCTAGGTACCCCAACAGAGGGGGGACCAAAAATGGGGACAGTACAGAACGGTTCCATTGGTACCATCCACAACTTTACACAGTGGAAATGGAAAAAAAGCGCACTGTACTGAACTGAACTGCTCAGTGGAAACGGGGCTCTGTGATCTCAATCATTATTACTTTAATTGTCAGAAGAATAATCAATGATTCATTCAATGTGCTCATGTTGAAACTTAGTTTCCAAAGTGCTTCACAATTCTGGATCTAATTAAACAATTATTAAGAGTGAGATCATGGCTTAAATGTAAATTAAAAGAATGATAAATTAGAGCTTTGGACAGAACTATGTCAAATAAGTTTGTCTGCCACAGTTAATGCTAGATACAGACTGATCCATTATAACTGTCTACACCAACTCTATATTACGCCACAGATATTGCATAAATATAAACCTGATTCATTAGACAGATGTTTTAGATGTGGTATAAAGGAGGGCTCTTGGATTTACTTTTCCATTAGACGCACAACTCTGCCTTCTTAGGAACTTAACAACCATTAGTGCTTCTTTACAGAACTTCCGAAAGAGGTTTTTGTAAATAGCTTTGAGCATTACCAGGAAGTGCACAGCAGATGGTTTTTGGAATTAATATTCCAATTGAAAAGAGCATGTATAGTCCAAGAAACGAATATGGCACCTTTCTAGAATTTGGAAGCTCTGCTTGACGTATATTGATACTCTACCAACAACTCTATCAGATTTGTTACCAGACTGATGCGCCATTAGTCCTCTGATTAGGCCAGGCTTCTTACTTTATGTTTTATTTATTTATTTTATTTCAAATGTTCTGATTATATACTTATTTGTATTATCAATTTGTTTTTGATTATAATCTACTCCTTTTGAGTTAGGTTTGTATGTTGTAAATATTTAAAATTAATTGTAATAATTAAATTTAAAATCACATGAAGTCCCCTGGCCACACAAGTTATATAAATAGGGCTTAAGTTTGAATTTCTGAATTTAAGCATATATCTGAGCAGCACAGAGGCAGACTGAATTAATGATTTCATCTAGAGGCAAATCCTGGAGCTTCTCCATGACACCGTCTGTGGCTGCACCCATGGTGGTTTCACTGGCACCTCTCCCGATCTACAGCTCTGAGAGCTACGTTAAAATACAATTCCTTTGTACGTGATATTTCAAACAAAAACTCTACGAGGCAACAGAGCCAGACACTAATTAATTGTCAGTGAACCAAGTCTTGATTTTCAGTGTAGGGAGACGCTGTGTAGATACAAACTTTACTGCCTGAAACTGTTGATGCAGCACCTTGTTGAAAGTGGAATCTTCCCTGTATTTTACCCTTTTGAGGAGCTGTTTGAGTCCATTGCTTTGGGGCTGGACCTGTATGATTTGAGTGGACTGAGACTCTATTAGACCCACGTCTGACTGGGACATTTGTTTCCTCACTAGTGCAGTGATATACTAGAAACAAAGCCTAACTGAAGCAAGTAGAAACAGTGTTTTTACTGCTCTAACTTTGAGGTTTTACCCTTAATAGCAAAAAAAAAAAAAAAGGCATCTTTATGATCTTTATGCAGTTATAAATACTGATCACATTTCAACCTAGTATCGTGTCTGGACAGAGTCATTCCTCCTTTGAGATGAGCTGATGCGACAAATTAGATCGTGTATGTGAAACACTGACAATTCCTATGTTCGTCCATCCAGATGGAGGCAGCTAAGAAATCGTACCACATGGCCTGCAAGGAGGAGAAGCTGGCTGCAGCCCGAGAGGCCAACGGCAAGACTGAGGCTTCTGTCACAGCAGACCAGCAGAAGAAACTCCACGAGAAGACGGACAAATGCAAGCAGGATGTGCAGAAGGTGAGAACGAGGCTGTGGAACTACTTGAAGAGATGAAAGTCTTTAAGTTTAGTTAGAGACGTCTGAAACATTAGAGCCCCAGTAACCACCAGTTAGTTTGTTGCTAAATCAGCTGCTATAATTAATAAGACAGTTAATACTTGTGGCATCAGTGCAGCATGTGGTGTAGGCAGTTTGGGCAAATGCTAAGGGGGCTGTCATCCATCAGGGGCACCACAAATGAGGAAGAAAAAAATGTTTATCTTTAACTTTTTTTTAGTAATGTTATTACTAATTTGAAGTATTACATGAGGCCACAACAACATAACTACATAGCAAAGCCTACTAAATAATAGAGAAGCCCACTCTCCAGCTCCTTACACTTTACCTGCTCTCTGGGGAGATGGGCGAGTAATCTGACGTCACGTTGAACCCTGAAACACGCTGTATCATTATCATGTCAAAACGACAAAAGCTCTCTGGTGCCCACTCAACCACCACTACACTACTGAGAGGAGTGGATGTGGAGAGAAAGAAACTGAAATTGGCAGGAGGAGAGTTAGGTGACGTTACCTTTAAGCAGCCCATGGCCACAATGAACAGCTCACTGAGGTTGCATTGATTTGCATTGTGAAGCTTTCAAGCTCTATTCAGTAAAAGTCAGTATTGGATGAGGGTAAATTATAATATTCTCATGATGTGTTCAATGTAATCTTGTAAAATGTAGGGTTTTTTTTGAGAGAAACTTGAATAAATCAGCTGTTTGAAGGAGAAATGTGTTGATGCTTTCACAGCACTATAAAGTAGATATTAGAGAGGGAATTATGGTGTAGCATATGTAGTTAAAAGGCTTTTTGGTTATTTTTTTAAGCTGTTTTTCAGGTGAAAGTTATGTTAAAGGTTGTTTCATACATGTGTATTATTGAATTTACGTCATTTAAAACTAGTATAATGAAGGACTAAATGACTTTAAAACGGTTTATTTCTGTATGTTGATTTGTATATATTTTTGTATGGAATTATAGATTGATATTGTTAGTTAGGTTGTTTATTTGCATTTTGGTAATAAATATGAGGGGGAGGCTCACCTAGGACACCAAATATGCTAGGACCAGCACTGTGTGGCATCTAGTTTGGACGAAAAATCATAGCTAAGGCAAATGGCCATAAAAAGAGTTCCACTGTTGTTGTTACAGTACACAGTAGCTTGATGGCTGAAATGAGCCACTTGGTATTACAGCACATGGTAGTAAGCTGGGTCGATATTGAAATATAACATCAATAAATTAGGTCTCTGCTGGGTTACTGTGTTGCACAGTGGCAGCAATTACTGAAAAAATGCTGCTGTTTTACCGTTAGTGAGTTTAATTCGGTGGCATTTTATGATTTACCCCGACCCCTGGGACATGTGTAACTATTTAGTTATGTTGTAACTGATCACTGTGGTGCAACTGCTTTTATTTTAGCAATGCATAAATTACAACTCAGTAATAATTTACAGTACAGCAAGGCTAAGTTTGAGCTTACACACAGCTGGTGCAACAGGCTGCAGATTTTTAATTTTACAACATTGCCACAGAGCCATGGTAAACAGTTTCTTTTCCACTGAAGCTTCAGTGAACAGTGTGTTGTGTGTTTTTGTGTCTCAGGCTAAAGAGAAGTATGAGAAGTCTCTGGAGGAGCTGAATAAGTGCACCCCGCAGTACATGGAGTGCATGGAGCAGGTGTTTGACCAGTGCCAGCAGCATGAAGTCAAGAGGCTGACCTTCCTCAAGGAGGCCCTGCTGGACATCAAACGCCATCTTAACCTCACCGAGAACCAAAGGTCAGCCGGGCGGAAGGAGGCGGTTTTATTAAGGTTTCATAGAGCTGCAGGTTAAAGAAGCTCTGACTGTGTTTTCTCTCACATATGATTTAGTAAAATACTATGTCAGAGGTAAAAACCACAAAAACAGTTTTTCCTCATGTGATTTTATATTTGTTTTAAAGTCACAGTGGTATTGAATGCAACATGGGTAAAGAACTCTGAGCATTGAACATTATTTTTTATAACAGATTAGTTTGATTTGTTGTGTCACATTCAGCACAGTTCTCCTCAAATTGATTAATCTCAACACACGTCTCAACCAGGCATGCATTTCTCATTAGCGTTCAGACTCACGGCACTAATTAATTGATTATTCAGTCAATGACATTTCTGCCAAACTGAATTTTGTTCACTGTGAGCGCTTGTCATATTCTGGGCTGTTTTTAACCTGCATGGAACAACAAAGCTGGGACCCACAGCAAAGTGGTTTTCAGGGTCTTTAACCAAGCCGGCCTCTGGTTACCATCAATGATTCAAGGCCTTTGCTGTTGAGAGGATTGTGGTGTGGTTCATCCTGACTGGTGTCATCACTCATGTTGGTGTGTCCTCTCCTTTACTATTCACAACCTCACCTGTGTCGCCCCTAACAGCTGTGTTTTTGTGAAGAAAATGAGGCTGCACGGTATAACAAAAGAAATCATACTACGCTATTTTGACAGACATTGTGATTGCAATATGAGTCATGCATATAGTGGTAATTTTTGCATTTAATTTTAACTGGGGTTGAACCAAATACTCAGATTAAACAAGTATCCAATACAGGAAATTAACTTTATATCAATACAAGTATTATATGAATAACATTTGTCAGTATCTGTACTCGTGATAAAGGAACAGTCCTCATCAGGGTAACTGTGTTTCATCTCTTACTCTTAGAATAAAAAAGATCTGGGTGCAGCTGCACAAAACACCATTACTTATCTCCTTAAGTATGACACTTAAGGCTTCATTTCTCCTTAGCTGAGGGACTTGTACAGTTGCACAGAATTCCTTAAAAGGTTTCCTATGTTAAGGAAAAACTCATTTACTGTGTTGAAAGATTTTACAGTGGTAAAAGTTTCCATGGAGATTGTTTGTTGCTTGGACTCACGCTTGTGGCGCCTGTTATCGTCTCACACAGTTGGCCTTTAGTTAGTGAAAAATGGCAGAAGAGAAGAAGACAAGAAAACCATATTGGTCTGAGGAGGAAAAGATTAAACTTCTGGAGGAATACAATCATAGAAATCTCATACTACAAAGTAAATTTGATCCCCAAAGACCAGAAAAAAGAAAACAACTGTAGGAAGAAGCAACGAAAATTCATCCAATCAAATCTATAGTGTAAAATCAAAAGCGTATCCAATGGGTTCTCCTGGTCACAGAACACTCTTCTCTGGGTGTGTTAGTTTTTTTCATTCATCACCATTAACTCAGTCATGTTGCAGTTAAGATAGAGCATATAAAAGATAACCTTTTGTTTTACCTTGCTGAAGGTACTTTGTGCAACAGGCTAGGGCTCCTTTAAGTAAAAGACCAAGACAAGGAGAAAACCATAAATATTTAAGTGAACATTTTAAGGAAACGTTAAGGAAAACACTTGCGGAACAGATTTTATTTTGAGGAAACCTTAACTAGGACTAGAAATCTTAACTTGAGGTGTTTTGTACAAACTGGTCCCACATATTTTTGAGGCATTTAACTCATATTTATCAACACAAACGCAGATAGAAGGGATGCTCTATTTATATGAACCTATTGTTTTTTACAGTGCAGCAGTGACTGTTACTAGAAATTACTGCCAAGGTTTACTTAGACAAATATAGCATAGCAGACATTTTCTGTGAATGAATATTATTTTCTACAGCTATAATGAGTCATATCAAGGGCATTACGTTTCATTTTAACAATATCTTGAGCATCAAACCCTTCATTTCCTTCATTCTCGTGTTTTTTTCATGCACTAAGTTGTGCTTTTTTTGCATCAACTTATGGCAGAAATGTCTATTTATGTAAAGGAAAGGAAAACATAAAATTCTGGTGCCTGGCATCAATTCAAAATATAAAAATGTGAAGGAATATAATACAGTAAGGTTCTCAGTCATTTTGTATGGCTTTCAAATATTTATTTTCCTGCAGATCACCTATTAGTCATCACACATGTGGGCAAGATTGACTCTTTAGGCCCCCCCAGTGTACTGTATACTAGACTTAAAGCTTGGACCAGGGGTCAGCAACCTTTACTACCAGAGGAGCCTTTTTT
Organism: Epinephelus moara; assembly: GCF_006386435.1. Taxonomy (NCBI): domain Eukaryota; kingdom Metazoa; phylum Chordata; class Actinopteri; order Perciformes; family Serranidae; genus Epinephelus; species Epinephelus moara. Next base: position 36,016,072 of record NC_065521.1, on the reverse strand, counting down.
GGTTAAAAAAAAAAAAATCTGTCTGGAGCCCCTGAATATATTTAACCCTTTTAAAAAAGCCTTATTGAGTCTAAATTAGCTTATCCACATGACTAATAGGTCTAATATGTTAACCACCAGGTGGCTACTCTGCAGTTACGTTTTTATGAATATTTGGTTCCTTGCAGTGTTAAATACAATATTTTCCTCCAAGACTTTTCATTTCTGGAGTTGGAATCCACGGTTAGCTTCACTAAGGAGACTCAAGACAAGTCACCACTCTTGATGTGCTAGAGAAAAGACACCAGGCTATAGACGTCACTATATCACATGTTAGCTGATGAAATGTTAAAACATTTTTTTAATTTGTTGTAGGCCTCTTTTTACAATAGGATAATGTAAGAATCCCTGTAGACCTACAATAATGATAAATAAGAAATTAAAATGTTCAAAAATAACTGATGCATTTCCATGTAGCCTAATTTTTGGTCAAAGCCACAGGGAGCCACTGCAGAGGGGCTAAAGAGCCGCCCACTGAAAATAAAAACACACACTAACACTCTGCAACTGCCTTGTTTCATGAGCTGAAGTCATTATCATGAAAGCCAGAAGGATTATTATCACTGTGTATTTTCTGGATTCAGTAAGATCATGATCATAAACCTGCAGAGAGCCATTTGCTCCACTGATAGACATTACCGAATATTATCGCCTTTTACAAAGAGCATGCCCTCATCTTTCCAAAATCTAGCTATAAAACGTAAATGCTCTACTTTTAAAATGTGCTGTTGCTCATCTCTGCGATCCAAAACAGCACCCATTCATGTAATGTGCCAGCTTAGATGATGTTAGATGGTCTGTTTATGCCCAGATTTTATGGAGATTGTGTGTAGATAAATGTTTTCTTACTGCATTTATATACGAAGTGTAGTCAGTTTGGTTTATCCTGTAAATTAGGTGGTAACTCTACGAGGGGAATCTGCCCTTTCTAATCTCTAACACATTGCAGAGATTTGGTGAAACTGTGGCACCGTAAACAAGACTGCCCTTGTAAAGGATTATTAGGATTATTCAGGCCAAACACTTCAGCTGTTGAGGGCTTCAGCTTCAGCCGAAAACTCAGGGAGACACTGAAGTCTCATCATGACCCAACATTGGATCTCTCTCAACCCAGAATTTGAACTGCATTGTGGCTTCTGTCGCCAAGTTGGCAGCACCCCCGGGTCTCTTCTGGCACTTTCCAGCATCACCATTTGTTCCCTTTTCCTCTCCGCAGCTATGCCACAATATACAGAGAACTGGAGCGCACGATCCTCGGTGCGAACACACAAGAGGACCTGAAGTGGTTCAGCAACAACCACGGCCCGGGGATGCATATGAACTGGCCTGCGTTTGAGGTACAGCATCAAACCTTTAAGCAGCAGACACATCTCGACCTCATTTACTGCTCTTCTTTATTCTGCTTTCACGTGTTTCCTGTCACTCTCATCTCCAGGAATACAACCCAGACCAGGCCAGCGCTCCTCCAAAGAAGAAGAAGCCAGACGGAGCCCCACCCACCCCGAGCACTGACCATGTGGCTCCACCTGGTGACCGTAGCAGGTTAGTAATCACACTCTATTTAATCAGTCTGAATACTTGTGTTTTTTAAAAAGGCTAAATCATTTCCTGAAACAGATTGGCACCTTAGTTTTTATTAAATGTTACTCAGACAACAATGAAATAGTGAATTTATTGGGGACTATTTCCAGCTGCAGATTTCATGTTAGTATTTACAGCAGCTGGATGGCGTGTGTTGGATCAGCTCTAATTAAACCACACTGCTCATCTTTATCATAATTTTAAGAGCATGTCCTCCAGTGCAACAGTGAGTGTTATTGATGTCTTTTTAATAGTTTTCAACAGTTAAGATCTGCGGCACCAGGCACAGCGCCAGGATTTCAGTTTTGGCTGCGCTGTTTAACCACAGAAGTTACTGTTTGTCTTCCTCTGACGGTTTCAAACTGGTGGACTCACTAAAACAGAAATGACTGATACCACGCTGTGGAAGGCGACTGGCGCGTCTGGTTGATTTTGACACTTTTTAAATCTTTTTCTAAAACATTTTCAATGCCAGATAGTTTATTATTTCCCAGAGACAGTTTGTGTTTATTACAAGCGGCACACATGGGTATACTGCTCAGATCATGTGAAAATGAAACGTAGTATATTTTTGCTGTGGGGTGTGTAAACCAGTATATTATTTTATTCAGAACACTGACATTTTAGTTATTTTTTAAAATGTAGTTATTAAGGAAACACCATGTTTTTTTGTATGATTTGGCCTGATTTTTATTTTATTTTTTATTTTTTTGTCAGACAAATAAGGTTTCATTTCAACATTAAGGGGGATGATTTTAAACGTCCAACATTTTCCTACATTCCTACATTGTTTTTCCTACTTTCTGATGAATTTTTATGCACTACTTTGTGTTTTTACATCAGTTAATGTTGGAAATGTTTTTATTTATGTAAAGGAAAAAAGGGACAATTCAAAATATAATGGAACATAATGCAGTAAGGCTCTCAGTCATTCTGTGTTGCTGTCAAATATTCCTCCTCTTGTAGATCAATTTTTCACTTTTAATGTTATATCTGTTCAGTCAACACACATGTAGGCAGCATGATTTACTCTTCAGTCCAGTGTGTGGTTGTTTGTCATGGCATAACTAATATTTTTCATTATTTATACCTTTATCTACATATTAAGGGGACATTTTGAGCATATTTGAATATTGGGGGAGATGAATATATAGTATTAAAACTAAAAGCTGAGAAAATATATGTTCTCCCAGTCATTATGACGGGCCAGTTCTATAAGTGGGTGGGAGAACGCTGCACCCATGTGGCACAGAATAATAAGCTACAGTGACAGTATTCATTAGTAGCACCAACTTATCATTGGTTTTGACCTTTTAATGGGATTTGGTGATAATTATAAAGACTTTAGTTTTGGGTTTTTTTAACAGAAAATCCCGCACACTGCTCTTGTTCATCTTCACAATTTATTAGTAACACTAACATTTCAGTCCTCCTGGACCTTCGTCAAGAGTGTTCAACACCAGTATTTGGTAACATTGAAGAAATACTACTTAAAGAAATACTGCAAAAGTATCTCCCAAAGGATTAGATGATTAAATACCATAGCATGTCGTGCTATAATGGATTTGGGGATCTCAAAGACCAATTTATGATTCATGGCATAAGAGTATACAATGTTGAACTTTTTTAATGATTTATGAAAGCTGCAAGACCGATGTGTTCATTCATAAGATCAACATGTTTTGATAATCTTGAAAGTAGCCTTTATTGTGGAAGGAGATGTGTGTTCTAGATTTTTCCTATGTTTTTCTTGTTCCCTTGTTCTTTCCTTTGTGTGCTATGTGACATCTGGTGCTCAGGCTGTTGTCAATTATTGAGAAACACACCCACAGCTGATTAATTCCCCAAACACCTGTGCACACCTGTGAAATGGGTGGGGCAGTTTCTATTTAAGCTCAGTGTTGGAAATAAAAATGGTGTTGAACGCTCTTGACGAAGGTCCAGGAGGACCGAAACGTTAGCAAGAGCAGTCTGCAGGATGTTCTGTTCAAAGACTCAAGTGATATTTTCCAGCGCACCTGCATCTGACACAGTTGGATGTGTGAATACCTTTCTTAACATCAAATCTCACCGTGCATTTTCTGTCTCCTCCAGTGTGAGCAGCTATGACAAAAACCAAGCTTACTCGACTGAGTGGTCTGATGACGAGCAGCCCGCTGCGTACTCTGGCAACGAAAACGGTGGAAACGGGAATTCTTTCGAAGATGATTCCAGCACTTCTGGGAAAGGGGTCCGCGTCCGCGCTCTCTATGACTATGAAGGCCAGGAACAAGATGAGCTCACCTTCAAAGCAGGTAATTATCAGTGACCAGGTGACACAGGAGATTGATTTTGTCTGCTGTCATGCAGCTCATGTTTACTTAATGATGTATAAATGAGGCCTGTGACGCTGTAGGCTGAGGTTTATGATGAGATGGCCGAGCTGTCGCATCACACAGGTGGTCAAAAATCACCAGCTCTGTCCTGGTTTCTTTTCTAAAGCACCCTTCCCTTGTTAGAAGATAGCAGGGATTAGTCAATAATGACCATTTGGAAAACAAATTACAGGCACTAGCCACCAATTAACACCAGCTCTTTGGGAAACAGTGTGGAAAACGTGCATTGGAGCCCTAAAAAAAGACGTGACTAAGGATTTAAAGACGAGCTCTGCATGGAGAAATAACCATTGGAGAAGCTTCAGCTGTGCGTCTCCATCTTGATTCCCATGCTGTCCTATTTTTAACCACACAGTTTGAGATGAGGTGTTTTTTAATCATCTTAGGGATACATGCCAATGACTGCAGGGAGTCTTTGAAGACATCTTATACCTGCACGCAAATTCTCTTCTTTGTTCTTGCTTGAAAAACATGAAAGGTACCCTGTGGACTTTTCTTGTAAATAAACAAAGTCTCTATTTGCATTCAGTGTTTCTGACACTAGTTCGTTTGTATCCTTGCGGTCGAACTTAAATATTGAATGCACTTCTTTCCTCAGAAAACATTTGCAAAGACGATTTTTTTAAATACCTGAGTAGTTTACATTTATGTTGACTTACAATCAGTCTTCTTTGCGTTTTGTCAGCACATTGCTGCTTTTCATCAGTGAAATTGTATGGAACCACTGGCAGGAATTATGTTGCGTCACACATGTGCTCGTACTACATGTGTGTTCGCCTGTGCATGTGAACAAACAAAACAGGGCCCCACTCCTAAAGACATCTTCCCACAGTGCTGACGGTCTAAAGCTCCACAGGGTACCTTAATTTACATTGCCTTTACTGTGGGGTCAGACCAGCTTAGTAAAGCCTAATGAAATTAATTTAATTGAAATTCAATGGCTGCAGTTTCCACAGAAGACACTGAGGTCGTGTCCTCTGGGAATTAGGGGTTGTATAAACTTGGAGGAGTTACATTTTCTAGACTGTTTAGCTTGAATTGCATTGCTAGGCAACAGCTTGGGTCGATGTTTACTTCCTGTCAGCTGATGTAATTCACAAACACTGCAAAAAAATTCCAACTGGAAAAACAAAAAGGACTCATTAGGAATATTTATGTTGTCAAGTTTTAAATAGTCTATAATTAAAAACACCAAGTGGATATATTCCAGACTGATTCCAGTATATTCCAGAATTAGAGTAACACATTACCAGGTTAACAGCCCAACCCAGTGATGTCACTGTTGACCGTCAGCTGCACTCATCAGTGATGCTGGGTGTGAAATAGAGGTGTGTCATATCATCTCGTTCACGTTAATGCCACTGTCATTTTTAATATGATGAGAAAGATTCAAATCGTGATCCTCGGGATATTTCGACTTGTTGACATATTGACGTCATACTGTTACCCATGGCAACAACAAGCATGGCTGAAAGCAAAATTATTACAGACTCTGCGGTGGTTCCAAAAAGAGGAGCAGTTTCAGTGGTGTGGAATAAACTGTGGCGTCCTGAATGTTTCATGAACTCCTCAGACTCTTTTAGTGACTTACCGCTCAGAGGGAACTCATTCAGCGGCTCCTCTGGCAGCAGCACTGAGTCTCACCCTCTCCTCTCTCGCCGAGGAGTCAGTGTTGTCAAGTGATTTTAGCCCCTACTGCTGGAAAAAGTGCGTTCATCGCCTCACATCGGACCTTAGTTGTAAACAAACATGCATGCCCGCAAGAAGATTTTCGCTCTCCTGTGTTTTGTTCAATGAGAACGCATAAATCTGTAGCCCAGTGGAGCTGGGCTGATGTTGTTAGCCTTTTTGGTTAAATGAAGAGGTCAAAGACGTTTTGCTAATGTATGGTGTTGGCAATGTTACTAATTCTACGTATAATTATGCACGGAATATTCAAATTACATGTAGCAGTGGAAAATTTGCTTAAAGACGTCTTTGAGATGCATTTTTTTTACCTAAGAAAAATTATTTGACTCACCGGTGGCAAAGGGGGCCGCCATTGCTGTAACGTCATGCCACGTGAACTCGGGGTCCTCAGGTTGCTACACTTCTGCACAACGTTCCAAGCAAAAAATTCCGCTCCGTCCACGTGTTCATAGCACTTCTCCCCCTCGGAACCTCCGACCTTATGAACGCCGCTTTTGTCATTAACCTTCGGTGATGCAAACCTGCATGACACTCGCAGCTCGACAAAAAACTACATATATGTGAGTGTGCGATAGGAGGAATGGCAGAATAATGGACAGAGTTATTCCTATAGAGATGCTTGTTAATCAATTTATTTATGGTAACCACATAGTCTGCTTATAGTGTTCATTTTGGATTTTTTTTTTAACTTTACTCCAATGATATTTTGTATCGTGGTAACCCGTTTGTTTCTGGCTGGCTACTTGAGGCTGGTGCTGTGTTCACATTTAAAACTGCGGTAGTGATACTTGGTGTTCCTCCATTCAGACAATGAGAAACAGTCTCGGCTGCCAGAAAACAAATACACACAGGGAAAACATCTGTTGTTGAAGACGCCCTTGTCAGATGGATTGATAATGCCTGGTCACATAATGCACCTGAGTACGTTATATTCATGTAATACGTACATAAATGTCAATTTGATGGTAATCTGTATCAGAAATAAAGAAATAGAACCATGGTCTCATAGTGATCAATTTGACCCAGACAGACGTGATCTCTATAAGAGGTTTGCACATATTTGTCTGGTCAATTTTACTGGGAGCGGGAGAGACTTTGACTCATGACCTCTGTACAAGAACAAGAACAGACAGTACAGAGCGGTGTTCCCAGATATCCTCATTTCAGATTAACGTTCTTGACGCAGGACTAAGGAGTGCTGTCTCCTTCACAGGTGATGAACTGACCAAGACTGAGGACGAAGACGAGCAAGGCTGGTGTAGAGGTCGTTTGGACAACGGCCGAGAGGGACTGTACCCGGCCAATTATGTCGAGCCAATCTAGTCACGCTACTGGACAAGGACACGCCATTGGAGGCAGCCTGAACTGTCCCGTCCAATTGCACCGCACATAGCCAGAGACTTAAGAGCAACACATCCCTTGCCCAACAGATGCGCCAAGCAGTCTTGCCTAAATAAAAACTTAGTAACCTAAAAAGACGATATATCAGTATAATATATTTTATCCAGCATTTGGGGTGGGTGGACTTACACATTTAAAAACAGGAGCAGCAGTTATTCCAGTATATACACACTCGACTATAACATCAAGACAGTGCAGGAACACATTGCTTCTCTGTGTAGCTGTATTTAAAGTATAATGCAGCTTATTTAAACTTGCAGTCCACTGCAGTCTGTTCTCTTGTGAAAATGGGAAGATAATATAATCAGTTACACCCATTCGACAAAGACGAGCTTCTCTAACCTGCATTGTGTATATACAGTGTGATGCCATTTTTGTGTAGCATTTCTAATGCTGTGTGTGGTCAGTCGTCATTCTTACATCTGGAATGCTGTGTAGTGTTAAAAGTACCACAAACAGTATCCTCTGATTTTTTTTTTTCTCGTTTTTTTGTTTTTCTTTGTGATTTGGTCCGACCTCTTTTCCAGTGTGTGCAGTGCTATGTGTTTTAAACTGTTTCTGAACTTGCATAGCAGCATGCGCTATGCAAAATCTCGCATTCCCTGAATCCTGCAGCCTCGTTTAGGGCTACAACTCGATGCAACACTTCAACTACAAATGCAGAGTTCACGTTTTAAGCATCACATCCTTCTGGACATGCTTCATGAAAGGAAGCGTGTTGATGATGAACTTGTTTTATGTTTGTTTGTTTTTGTTTTTGACATCTTTTTTTTTCTGTTCTTAGCATCACAAATCCTTTGCCAGTATCATCTCCATGCAGTCCGAGGAAAAAGGATACACAGTTTTCTGCAGAAGCTTTCATTCTTGGTTCAGTATTTCAGGTCTCATTTTAAATCCACTGCTAACAAACAAGAAACACGAGCGATACATTCCCTCAGAGCAAAGTCGGATCGAGTCATCTTCTCGAGGTCGCCACTGCAGTATGAGAGGTGGGTTCTGAACAATGCCTGTGCCGGGCACTTTTTTTCTTCCAGAGCGAGGGGCCAGTGGAGGCATGTTACTGTGCTTGTGTGAAGATCGAAGCCTCTTCAACAGGACATGAATGTACTAGTGTTTGGGCTTGAGAGAGGGCGTGTTGTCTAAACATGGCTCTCTGCTGTCATTTAAAGCCCTACCTAGCAAAAAGCACTAGTTATGTGGCCCGTTTCCCTGCTGAGCCAAAGAATGACCCAATACCATCAACTATCTGTTTTCTCTCCATGCAATAACTCTCACATATCACATGTGAAACAGCTTCAGTGAGGATCAACTTGTAGCTGCCTCCCAGTCCACCCAAACTTCATTTGTCTGCAGAACACCGCGCAGCGACACAGGGAATACATTCGTCACCAGTGCTGCACTGCTCATAAGACGACTCTTAGCAGTGCATTATTTTAAAATTGCTCCATAGAAATTAAATTCACAGCAGGAATCGCATTCATCAGACGCTGATTAGTGAGTTATCTTAGCTACAAGTTGCACCTGAATCTCTGATTAGACGGGAGAGATGCTTTTTATAACTTAGTTGTCCCGAAGTTTTTTAACTTTCAGCGGACCAACAGCAGTCAGATGTGTTTAGCTCTGTGTCTGGAAGTGGATACGACAGGTTTGGGTCTTACACATGAGGAGAAACACATCACCAGCTCACAAGTTGTGTCTTAGAGTAAAGCTGTCCAGCATAGCAAAAAGGACTCCTATCATTAAAACTGTCCCACATCCTCAATGATGCGCGTATGCACACACACATATATATATATATATACGAACACACACACACGCATTAAACACACGAAACACAAACACATAATCCACATTACCAGGTTAATATTTTGGGGGAAAACATTCTTCATCATCCAGTGTGTATGAGTTGTGTAAGTGTAACAGAAACAAAAATGTAAAAAAAAAAAAAAAAAAAAAGCAAGTGATTGACTATTAAGACAAAATGTAGTGTTATACATGTAAATGTGATTCATTAAAATAACAGCAATGGAAAACATATTAAGTAATAGGTACCATATCGTATGAATTTCATTGCAATGGAATTGTCAGTGTATCATAAAAGCGTGACGTTATCCCACGCTGTCAGATTTGTATATGATGATGTAATTTAAAGATTATATTCTATTGTAACTGTACAACTGTGTTGAGTTGAACAACAAGACCTAACCATGTTGAGGCAGTAAAAAGGTGTACATGTAAATGCTTTTTTATGTTGATGATCTCTTCCTTATGCACACAGGGGACAGCAGCAGCTCATGTTGTGGAAACCCTATATTAGCGGTCTAGAAGATGTATGTTTATAGTTAGTGATGTACTTTTATCTCCTAACTGGTGTAGTGCCTGTTCATCTTGATGTAACAAGAAGTTCATTTAAATATGCATAAAGATGATTATGATCACAGATAATAATGACGATAGTGATGAAAAACCCGACTCAAATTTGTTGTGATGGTGTCAATATTGCGATATTGGTTTGAAAGGGGAAACAAGTTTGTTGAAAAAAAAACAAGGTAGTGTCCGTGTGTTTTTTGTATGGACTGAAAGTCAGTGTTACTCTAAAAATGTAATATATTACTTATTACTTGTTACTCTTTTCAAAAGTAAAACTTGTTACTCCCTGCCAACAGTAATTCGTTACACTGTTTGTTATATTACTTATCCATTACACCCCATAAAATTGGTAATCGTCCTTTCACTAAGTCCCGCCCCTGGACGCAGACCGACCAATCATAATAGCATCAGCCCGGCTCAGCTCAGGGTCCGACAACAACACAGCTGTGCTCCATTTCCTTCATTTTCAGGCTGGTTTTGTGGATTTGGAGCTAAATGTTGTGCCTGGAGCACGTCATGTATTAATGATACTCGTTACCTGGAGAGGTTGGAAAAAGATATACGTTTCTTCCCTGTTCCAAAACCAAAATCAGACCCTGAAAAGTGTAGGGTTAGCTAGCTAGCTACTGAAGATATAGCCTACTGAATGTATACACATGCTGCTTTTGCTTTGTAATGATTATAACAGTGAAAAAAAG
>NC_065521.1:35832760-36005846 GCF_006386435.1 Epinephelus moara | reverse complement strand
CAGTTTGACATCCTGGATATATCCTTCAAACACAGACTGTAGACCCCTCTGTGTGCTTCTCTCTGGAATCACTCTTTCATTTTTCCAACAATATGATAATATTTCTTCAGGGAGTGCAGTTAGTTACAGTGTGGGCTCCATGCTTACTCCAACAGCTTGTCAGACCATCACAAAGGGGCGGGGCCTTGCAAAAGGTCAATTGCTTATCTCCCAAAAATTTAGATGTGTGCCTCTGTGTCAATGTCAAGTTTATCACTGTTAAGTGTAGCTAATGCTAGATAGGTTGTTGCTTTTGATTTACCTGGGGGTTTCCTATTGCCTGTGACCGATATTTTCCCAAAGCTCTGCCTGAAAGACGGGGAGTCAACATTTCATCCACCACATACCCAGCTACAAGCTTCATCACTTCTTTGTAGCTGCAGCTGTCCATGAGTAAAATCCAGTTTTGTTTTTTTAGCCAGTGCAAGGCTACAGCCTGGCTCACTTTTGGTTGGGTGTATTTCCTGGAGCTTCACGCTGTGCTGTTAGTCGTAGTAGTCGAGCTGTTTCAGACCGGAGGTTTTAGAAAGTGTTTTTCACAGTGGATAGAGTTTTAGTCCGAATACATGCAGCAACAGTGTTCTTGTCATCTTTCTTCCTGACACAATCAAAGTGATGGAAATATTTCCACCTGCTCAGGTAAGCGTTTCCAGCTAGCTTGTTGCTTTGTGACATGCCTGGCCCAAAAAGCATTTTCTTCATAGTGTACCATTGTAAAATAGACAGCTGTAAAACTGTTAACAGGACACCTCAAACTTCAAACAAGGTCGATTATGATTCTTTCTATTATGAATAGTTGACAGAGGTTTTATATTTGTAAAACTTTCCTTGAGCCGAGAAAAGCAATTTAAAAATCCATGACATCATCACATTGTAAAGTCTGTGAGCCGAGCAGGAACTCGCAGGCAAACTGTGGAAATAGACCCGGAAACAAGAAACTTTTTGGTGTATGCGCCAGGTGAGTGGTTCCTTTGGAGGCAAAAAAAAAAAAGGCGCTGTCTTGGGGTTCAGTATATAGTTTTTATCATAGCCTTTATCTGTGTGCTGGAGGGGTACCTGGAGTGTCACAGTTTGACATGTAGGGCCACTGACCAATATGAGAAGTTAGTTTCTACTTTAAAAAGAGACAACATTTGGTAATATATTGCTTTATTCTGGATCCTGAACATAATCCCAAAGATAGAAATGTAAAAAGGATTATAAATCAAGGCAGATTCAATAAAATATTCACTTACTTTGGCATTGCTCTGCAACTTCTAAATATCGACACAAATAACAATAAGAAGTGTCATTGTTTTAAAAAAAAAAAAGAGGAATTAAAAGAATAGTTTAACATTTTGGGGAATAATGCTAGTTCGCTTTCTTTCCGAGAGTTAGAGAAGTTTGATTCCATTCATGTTAGTATGCTAGCTGGAGCCAGCAGGCGGCCATCTTAGCTTAGCATGAAGACCTGAAACAGCGAGCTTAGCTCTCTCCAAAGGTATTGAAACTCACCAACCAGCACCTTTTAAGCTTACTAGACAAACAAGGTAACGATATAACGTGTTGAATACTGAGCTTGTTTTTAACCTTTGGACAGAACCAGGCTAGCTGTTTCCTGTCTTCATGCTAAACTAAGATGGCCGCCTGCTGGCTCCAGTGACATATTAATTATACAGATACAGAGTTATATCTTCTCATCTAACTCTCAACTGAAAAGCAAATAAGCATTATGTCCTTTAATTGTTTCCATAGTTCAAAAAAGAAGTGTGTCTATTTGAGAAACCAAACAACACACCAAAAAATAAATTTAAAAGAAGAGTGCTAAAGGGACAAATAAAATAAAATCGAGCTTTAAGAAAAATTAAGTAGAGTGATATGATGATAGGCAGGAGTGCATAGTTTAGTAGGCAGTCTTTACAAATGAAATGAACCGTAAAGTACAACGAACGAGCCTCAGAGTTCATGTTACTTCTACTGTATGTCCAGCATATCTTCGGTTCCTCCTCAGCTCATTCTCCTCGGATCAGCCAATCCTCGTCATCATACGGGGTTGACGAACTGGTAGACGAGTCTGCGTGACACATCGGGCTTTCGAATGATGCCTTTCTTGTAGTACTGGCGTATAGAGCGACTCAGTTTGTCATAGTTCATAGCCGGGCGGTTCTTCCTGATGCCCCATAGCCTGGCCACCAGAGCGGAGTCTTCTATTTTGAAAATTCCTGTGGACAAGAAAAGAAACGTACTTAGTTTGGATTTTGATGTGAACAAGAGCCCCTGCATTTTGGGAAATGTGCTTTTTTGCTTTCTTGCCGACAGTTAGATAAGAAGATCGATACCACTCTCTCATGTCTATATGTTAAATTTGAAGCTACAGCCAGGAGACAGTTAGCTTAGCTTAGCACAAAGAGTGGGAACAGCTAGCCTGTCTCTATCCAGAGATCCAGAGATAAGACATAAGACATTCTGCCTATCAGCCAGGGGTGGAGTCAGACTTTGTAAACATTCGGGGCCCAGCAAGTGGACATGCTGTCTGCGGTCATTTTGATTTGACTAGCGGACCTCACAGCCAGCGATTTGACCAGCTGAGTTGCAGGTGACACCATCAGCTCGCTTTAGTCAAGCTCAGACCGGCCAGTTCACACCGTTGAACCTTCCCTCTGCAGTGTTATGAAAAGGTTTCGTCTCATCGCAAACATTGGTCTGAACTGCGCTTTACTCCCAACTCATCTAATTTTGTCCTGACACTTGGTCAGTGGCCCTCAAAGTCAAATACCGACGCACAGAGGCACTCTTTATTGGGTATGAGACGAACCAATGCTGGCATTTTTTAACACTTCAAGCAACCACTGTAATATAGAGAGCAAGAAAATTATAGAGTGGATGCGTCAAACCAACTCTGGACTTTGACCCAGGAGCCTGCTGTTTGTGTCTCATGTGAAACCAAAGGTGAATCCAGTTATTTTAATAACAACATAGCATGCTAGTGTGTGTAGCATTCTACGCTAATGACATCAGTTTACGTTATATTATGTTTGTAATAATTCTGGGCTACTTATTTTAAGCCAAACCATGATGTTTTATCTTAACTCAATCCCGTGCATTTGTTGTCTAAGGACGTAAACCTAAAACAATGGGGGGTTTTTTTAATCAATGTTCTAACTTTACTTTGAAAAGAGACTGTAGGCCATGTATTTAAGTGGGGAAACTGTAAACTTCCTGTGATGTTTACTTTGAAGCATAAAACTGACAGATTGTCCCCGAACGTTCAAAACTGGCCAATGACCTAGTGTCAGTATTTGACGAGTTGGGAGTGAGAATGTATTGGACACATTTTTTACATTTAAGTCCATACCATAATAATCTGGGCTGCTCTAATTTCAAGTCAAGGATCCCCAACAATGCCGAGTAATGTGGTCTGAGTCTAATGTGGACTGAGTCAGACTAGCTGTGTCCCACTTCTTGCAGTCTTTATGCTAAGCTAAAGCTAACCAACTGCTACATGTAGCTTCAAATTTAGCCCACAGATGTCAGAGAGGTATCGATCTTCTAATCTAACTCTCAGTAAGAAAACACATATGTTCCCAGAGAGTTAGTAAGTGATGTTACGATTCTTTAAAGTAACTTTAAGTCCCCCTATTTAGCATTTATAATCAGTATATAAACATTTAATAACTGCGTTATAACAGAGTATGATGCAGTATCACCTTACCTTTCTCTTTGTTGAGCCAGCGGATGCAGCGGCTGTAGTTATGAGGCTTGAGGAGCAGCTCTCGGAGGAACTGCCACAGGTGGATGGGCTGGCTGGGGTAGTTACGCATCACATCTGACCAGGAATCATCATCAGCTGCTGACGTAGGAGAGACTGTCAGAAAACATCTGTCACTTCACCTTGTTTCACCTCAGTATTTTATTTAGTAGAACCACTGTTTTAGTCAGCTGTATAGAAATCGAGTTCCAAAAACCGAGAACTCACCAGATTTGCTGTCCTCCTCTGGCGGGCAGCGCTCCTTCATTGCTGCAGCTAAACAAGCAGAACCAATCATGTAGCAGTTTACACCACACAGAATACTTAAAGCCAAGTCTTGAATTGTCTCTTAGTCACACTGCATTTGCTTCACAATCAGCCTTTTTTACTCATTTGCATAACAGCAGACTTGATGCAGGTTCATTTGCCCGTGTCGCTGTTGTTCTTACCAGATCTCCAGATGTCCAGATGAGCATACAGCATGTCCCCAAACTGCGAGGAGCGTTGTCTGAAGTCTGCTTCTGTCATGGAGCACAGATCCCTCCCGCTCAGCTCCTGAAACATGGTGCTGACCTGCGTCAGCCTGTACAGGTGCTCGGTCCAGAGGAGCCACTTCTGAACGTGCATACAGCTCCAGTCCAGCGGGTCTGACAAGGAAAACACAGAAAGACCAGGCATTTTATTTTACACACACGTTCAGACCTTAAATCATGACATTATTTCCACCATTGAAAACATGACAACATCAGTGCAAAGGATGTTTTCATTTTTATCATGGCATCCAGAGTTTGACCCATATTAGGGACTAAAATTCAGAATATATCTGCCTCTGTCGCTTCAGTTTTGGCCATTATGTCTTTTATTGTCAGGTGTGACTCGCCTTACATTATGAAAGTGCAACACTAAATCTTTTTAGTCACTGTCAGGAATTTTAAAATGACTGCTTCAGCTGGTAAAGATGCTACAAGAACAAGAAAAAAGTCTTAAACTGTCATTAAACTGAAGCTAAGATTAAAAGTATGCGATCAAAGGAACTGTGTGAAGATCAGTTAACCAAACCAGAACACAAAGACAAACTTAAAACTGCTGTTTAGAGAGTGAAGTTAGTGTTATGTCAATAGCGAGGACCACATGGCTTTGTCTTACTCGTCACAGTTTAACAGTCCCAGAGAGCACTATTTAGCATGAGCAAACAGTTTGTGTTACTGCATTGTAAGCCACAGCTCTACTCAACTCAACTGCTTGTTTTGTGCTTTCCGTTGGCAAAAGTTATCGATAGTACCTGGGTTTTGGTTTGGTTTTTTTGGGTACCACTTAAGTTGAGCTTCCAGGTGAGCTGAGCAGACACTAGAAGGTGGCGTTAAAACACTGCAGACCACTAACCCGTCAGAGATAATCGTTACTTGTGCCACAGGGGGCATCCAGCACAAACCTACCATTTTCAAGTAGCCAAGCTAGCATCAATAGCAACCACAATCTTATATTCACTCAACCCAGATTTGAAAAATGGCAGCCTGCTGTACACTAAGTGCAGACGTTCCTTTGGTTGCCAGTGAAAGGATCCAAAGGGTGTCATGTTGAAGATGATGTTACGGCAGCCTCACACTGCACATCGCAGTCAGCTGAGAATCCAACCGACACTGACGGCGTACTATCAAGCCGATTTGACATCGAGGTGAGACTATGGAATTACATAGGGTCTGTCATATGATTCTATGGGGCCCAAAAAGACTTGTGAAACAGACTTCTGTACATCAGTGGATACCGTTTTTTTGTTGAGCATCCCCAATAACTACGGAAGCATATTGCATTCACTTGACAAATTAAAAAAAAAATCTGTTTTATTGAGTAATTTTTTCTGTTTTTCAGAGTATTTTTTTCTGTTTTTCGTGGTTTTTTTTGTTTTGTTTTTTCATGGTAATTTTTTCTGTTTTTCGGAGTATTTTTTTCTAGTTAAGAGAGCAATACAACAACAGACACTTTCATTCCTTTCTTGAGAGCTATATATAATGGAAGCAAACATGACCCGCTTGTTTAGTTTAATCCAGTTTTACTTTGTTTTGGGTTATATGTCCAGCTGATTCTGGAGAAACACTGCAATGCACACACAATGTTCAGCAGATCTGTATGGGCTTTTCGTCTGAACAACCGCAAAGTCATAAGGTGCCTGCGTAAAGTCGACAAATTAATGATAACACCATCTATATGACGTAAAGACAAGAGTATCTCCCAGTGTCTCAAACCCAAAACAAAGTAAAACTGGATTAAACTAAACAAGCGGGTCATGTTTGCTTCCATTATATCAAGCTCTCAAGAAAGGAATGAAAGCATCTGTTGTTCTATTGCTCTCTTAACTCAGAAAAAATTACCCCGAAAACCAAAAAAAAAATACCACGAAAAACAGAAACAAAAATTACCACGAGAAACAGAAAAAGAATTATCTAGAAAAACAGAAAAAATTACACCGAAAATCAGAAAAATAAAAAAATTACTCAGAAAAACAGAAAAAATTACTCAATAAAACAGATTTTAATGCAATACACTTCTGTAAATAACATCTTTCACTTGTTTCAGAATTGAATCCATTCAGTCTGATAACATTTCTAAATTCTAAAAGAGTCACACAACTAAATCATTTTTTGTCCCGTTGAAGTTAGGGGCTCAGCCAGCGGACGTCTGTAGCACGCCTGCTCTATGGGCCCAACACTGCCTAAGATCTGGGTAAATTTATAACCAGGAAGTCAAATTTTTTGGCTTCATGCGCCACTGAGCAACTTTTATAAGAAAGAACAGAGCCCTGGGGCGCCCACTACTTCACCTGGTAGAACAGGCGCCCCATGTACAAAGGCTGGGTCCTTGCTGCAGAGGCCATGGGCTCAACTCCAACCCACGGCCCTTTGCTGCACGTCATTCCCCTTCTCGCCATTTCACACTGTATGTGGCCTATCAAATGAAGGCAAAAAGCCCCCCCAAAAAGAACAAAGAACAGGGCCCCATTTCCCATTTTGCTGTTTCCAGTACTCTGTATACATTCATGGGTACTAAGTGCAGTGGAAAACGAAATAGAGAAAACAAACCTGGTACCAAAACTGAGTTGAGTCAAGCCAAGCAATGCCGTGGAAGTGAGGCATAAGATTATTCTTCTGTGGCTTCAGTCACTTTACTTGAGTATTCTCATTTAAAACAACCTCATTTTAAACAACCTGGGCACATAATGAAGTTTGTCATTTGTAGTCACATATCAGGCAGATATTAGTTGCACTATGGGAAATGTAGGCTCCAGTGAGCTCAACCCATACTAGGAACAAAAGGTCAGGAAATTTCTGCCACTGCTGCTTTAATTCCAACCTTTTTTTAAATCTTTCTTTTGCAATAATAATGTGAAACTAAATCACTGGCTTACTCTTTTAAACTCCATGCAATTTCAAATTTGAGCTTCCATAGAAATGTTACATACTTTCCAAGTTATGTAAGTCACGCTGTATCGAAAGCGCACACACACACTGTATGATTTTAAGCCTCTAGATAAAAACTGAGTTCCTAAGAAGTGAAGACAGTCATCTGCCAACAAAGAAGTTTACACAAGGTGGGCCAGGCCTCAGATGCTCACCAGCTGTGTCTCTCTGGATGTTGATGTGAGAGCAAACAAACAAATGACAGCTTCTGACGGTTTGTTTTATTAGACTTATATTTCTGCCAACATTTCTACAGTGGGTTTTTTTAATCAAATGTCTCTCTTTGATAATATTAATACGACCAGTTAAATCGTATCCTACCTGGTGCAATGTTGAGCAGTTTGCAAGCCGTGTCGACATCCTTCAGCACCTCTCCCACCACCATGGTCTGCACCTGCTCCAGACAGCGCTCCTCCACCTGACCCTCCATCTCAGAGGGGGGCTCCTGGGGATGGCTCGGCTTGGCTGGACTCAGCTCCGGAGTCCTGGAGGGAGGAGCAGTGGGCGCCGGGGCCTCTGTCATCCTCAGCACCCAGGGGTTCTCCTCTATAGCCGATCTGTCGTAGCAGGGGAGGTAGACCCCCGGCCAGCTGAGCTCAGGGAGCCCCAGCAAGCTGCGGGGCGGCTTGATGTCCTCTGCCTGGTCCAGCCAGGCCATCCTGGTGTCAGTGTTGGGGTGGCTGATGTAGAGAGGCGAGTGCACAGTGTAGCCTGTGTGCTCGCAGCCAGGACTCCCCATGCTCATGTTTGTTTAACACGCTGGAAGAAGAAAGCTCTGTTTTCATAAAGCGTCATCGGTGTCATAACAGATTTACACCCTACCTGACATTCTCAACAGCAACACTGACAGAGCTGCATTGATGCTACCATACCCAGATGCTCAATATTTAAACAGCAGCAATCCTAAAGTAAACCTGACATTTGTTGCGTGCTATTTACTCTGCTGGGACTTACTTTGAAATAAGGAATCTGTCATTGTAGCGTTGCAAACTGGAGCCATTGTGACAGTTAAAGTCACTGAAGCCATTGTTTGTCTTTGACTGTCTTTTAGTTTAACTCAGAAATCAATTTTTAATGCCAGAATTAAGCCAGAATCTCCCATAAATCTATATGTTTTGGAAATATCCAGGTCAAACAAGTTCAGCCTGGGTGAAATTCTGACCTTAACTTTAACTATTCTCATCATTCAACTATATCACAAAGCAATCAACTCCACCTTTAAACACAGATAAAGAAAGAGCGATCAAAGCCTTGTTTGACCCCGAACGTTGAAATTAATGTTTGTCAGTTTTACTGTAATTCCAAGAAAATGTGATTGCTTGGCTGCTATCACAATGTAACACCCACTGCATTTTAGAAATATCAGGTCATTCAGATAGATTACAAGTTAACTGCGAGAGAAAAGCTTGATAGAACACAGCATAAAGGGTGGGACACGTATAATACATGGATAAAGGATAAGCAGCTGCAGTGTATGGTATGAGTAAGAGAACAGCTCACCAGGCTGGGAGTGGTGCTGTGTGCCAGTATCTGATCTGACAAAATAATACACCTGTCATAGTTTCAAGTCATTAAATACATGTTTTTTTTATTTGTTTCTTTCTTTTGTCCTTTAATTCGCTGCTACTTTCAGCAGAATAGAATATGTGTGATGGTATACAAGACAAAAATGCAGGACAAAAAGTATCTGCAGTGTCAGACCACACACATCATGCTCAGTATTATATGTAGGCTATCTTTTTGGTAAACATTGATTTTAAAGTCCTGACAGGAAGATTGATCAGTCGACCGGTCCTCCATCCAAAACATGTCCAAAACAATGGCACATGGTGCAAGGTGGTGCGATAAGGAAGTTCTCTCTAAATAAAATAGAGATATAAATAACTGATAAAGTTATTTAGACGTATATTTGCAGGAGAATAAAGGTGCTAAAAACGACACCAGTAGCTGTTATCTGATGCCTATAGGCAACAATTTATTTTACAAAGTCACCACAAAGATCCATCATCTTTGTTGTGATTAATTCTGTAGAGATTACCAAGACAGAGAGATGTAAAGATGTAAAAATAGAGGAAAATTTGTGAAAGAAGACGCATGGCCCAGATGTCTGGACGCATGTCTCTACTATTATTTCCTCGCCTGCAGGCGTTAGCAGTTTAAATGTTTAGTGGCGGTAAAAACTCACTCTTCTAGATTTTCCTTTCTCTCTGGGACAAATGACTTTTCTGTGTGTGTGTGTGTGTGTGTGTGTGTGTGTTTAAATAACAGTAGCACGCTCATGAAAACAAGTCTGTTGTTTGTAGACTTATATTGGGAGCTGTGTTTTACACCTCTTCAGATAGCAAACTGATATGAGAGGCATTTAGTCAATATGACAAACTGTGTTCATTCATCACCGCCTGCATTCCACTGTTCTCTGGACAAAAGGTGTTTGACAACACACCTTTATGAGCTGTTCGGTGTCCGTTCAGTGAAACGACATGCGGCTGTGTCTGTCCGAGCATGTGTGTGTGTGTGAATGTGAATGTGTGTGTGTGTTACAGGTTGCAGGGTGGCAGGAAAGAAGAAAGCAAGAATGGGTGAGTGATGTAAGTGATATTCCTTATCTATACACGCAATCTAGCTTTTATCTTCAGGCAAAACATTAATTCATTTGATCAGTCAGCTTCACCTTTTTTTTCCTCTTTAAAAATATAATTATTGCCATTTATCTTACTATAAATATAAACATTATCAGAAAATAACTGGGGAGTTGACTATTGTCTCCATCCCAGTGTGAAATACATCACTTTAAATAATATGTGATGTTTACTGGTCTAGACGAGTGCTTTGCAACCAGGGGTCCTCGAGGGGAATGCAGGAGGTCCCCAGAAAAAATAGGAAAAAGTTTTTATTCACTAGAAGTGAGGCCAATTCGAGTAAGAGTCATAAAAGTGACTATTCGGGTCATAGGTTTCACTTGCATTCCGCTTATCTCCTCAACTGTAAAAAAAAAAAAAAAAAAAAAAGTTCTGGTCTTGATCATATCTAACCAGTGCCAGACCCGAGGCAAGCTTCCCCTGTACAGCCCCCCATTATTATTAATATTTATATTATTATCATTATTAGGGATGAGTGAGTACACCATTATCTATATCTGTGTCTGTATCTGTTCAACCAATTAAATTATCTGTATCAGTACTCTGAATGAGGAGTTTGTGCCAAAAGTGGGCGGAGTTTAAATCTAAAATGGGTTGGGCCTAATCGGAAGTTGTTGTTTTAAGCCTGAAATTTACATACATCAATCAGAAGTTGCAATATTTATTACCCATGAGAAAAGTATTAACAGAACAGCCTCAGAATTGAGCTTCAGATCATTTTTTTATCACAAGAGTAATAGATTACACACAGCTACCCTAATGAAGATTTTCCTTAATCACGAGTATGATACTCATACAGGTAAAAACAACATTACCTGTTGTAGATACTCATCTCATCTGAGTTTTCAGCTCAACCCTAATTAGATACGGTATCTATCTAGCTATCTACCGACCTACATCTACCTTTCTATCTGTCTATCTATCTATCTATCTAGCTATCTACCGACCTACATCTACCTTTCTATCTATCTATCTAGCTATCTACCTACTTACATCTACCTTTCTATCTATCTATCTATCTATCTATCTATCTATCTAGCTATCTACCTACCCACATCTACCTTTCTATCTATCTGTCTATCTATCTAGCTAGCTATCTACCTACTTATACCTACCTACCTGGGTCCTCAATACGAAAAAGGTTGAGAACCATTGGTATAGACAACATTATAAAGAAAAGAAATTGTTTACTATTGTTATTGTTATCAGTTGGAACACTAGTGGAACGACTAGTATTAATAGTGATAGTAGCAGTATCATTGGTGGCAGTGTAGTCACTTTAGTATAATAAAGAGGAAACAGTGGGAGTAGAAATCTATGAATACATGACAGTTATAACGGTAGTAGCACTAACAGCAGTATATAATAGTGGGGTAGGGTAGTAATACTAACTAAACACTATTCAACAAGAAACAGCTCTACAGATTTTTTTCTCTTTAGATTTAACCGTTCAATGGGCAAAATACCTTTTTAAATAGGGCTGCACTGAATGTAATAAACCTCCAGTATCTGAAACTGATTGAAGCTGAGAAAACATTTTCAGCTGGCTTTGAAGAAATGGCGAGCAAATAGTCTCTCAGAACAGAGACCTTGCACAAATGATCTCAGTGTTGTCCTTTTATGTTATCTCTTTTATTTCTTTATGTGACTTAATGGATATTATAATTTCTCCTGTTGGCCTGGCATCTCTCTCCCTCTCTCATCTTGGCATTCCTCCCCAATAATAAATAAGCCTGTGGGCTTTATGGTGTAATTTAATATTCGACAGTTATAGTTTTATGATAACCGTTTTAAGGTAAGGCAGTTTTATGTGTAGTTTATCTATCTATCTATCCATCTATCTATCTATTATAATATCAGAAGTAATGGCAGTACTAGCAGTGGTGTAGGGTAACTTAAAAAGTACATTTTAAGTTCAATTTTTCAAGCATTGTACTTCAATTTTATGCTACTAAATATTTAATTTCAGATTTTATACAGCAACAATATTTACTTACTATAGTTACTACTTGCTGTAGGATTTCATAATATACATATGAGCCAATATTCAAGATTAAACAACCCATCTGTATCAAATAGAAAAAAAACATGGCTTCTCCTTGACCAGCTACAAAAAGTTCAACTTTTTATTTGTAGAAGGGTATTTTAAATATGTATTTTTTTCCCAGTAGAAGTTTGAGTTTTTATTGTAGGAAAAGCACAGGTGTGACTCATAAGGTTAAAAGCTTTTGGCTTCGTTATATTCAAATATTCAAGGTAGTCATGACAGTGTGACGGTGAGCCTGCATGCACAACATGAGGACCCTGGAAGTAGCTAAATGGAATTCAGCCGTCATTAACTTTATTATTTACACCTGTGCTTTTACTATTCTGACATGTTGAAATGTATTAATTTTATTTAATGTTTATTTGTATTAGCATTTATACCCAAAGCTTATTTTCAATACCTGTCCCACTAATAGGCCTTTTAGAAGACTCAACAGTAAAATACAAAATAAACAGCTTTTGAAAAGTTATTTACAAATAACTCAATGACAAGCACCAGATTTAGTCATGACCACATGATGAATACAAATCTGAATCTTTTTTTTTTTTTTTTGTCATTGTACATGTACAACAAGATTCTACTTAGCTACATCGGAGCAATAAAACAAGTATAAAAATTGAAAATATAAGAAAAAGTATAAAATATAAGAAAAAGTATAAATAGGCATGCAAAGGAAAAGAGTACGTAGATGTTGATCAGAGTCCTAGGCGTCTTTGGATATAAGACTGAGTAGAGGCAACTACAAGTGGCAGTGTCGTCGATTAATAATTAGGATATTAGCAGTGGCAGAATTGCAGTAATATAAACATGTCAGTCAGAGCTGGCCCTGGATTTTTGGGGGTCCCACGCTGGATTTGGTTTGGGGAAACAACCCTCAGTGTCACAGATTAATGTGGCACTGAAACAAATTGTGTATAGAAATGACATTAAGCACACATTATGTACAAAAAAAGTATATAAAGACTAAAGTCAGCCCTATTGGCAGCTATACTATCTGTAAATAGACTATCTATTAACCTTAACTTATGAATTCTTCTTTTTTTCTTGGGAGTGCTTGTTTTATAGCCCAGTGATTCCCAACTGGTCCAGATTTCTCCTTAGTCATTACGTAAAGGTCCACACAGTTTAATATATTCAATGTTATACTTGCATTTGGCCATGTCATCGAACTAGTCTGCCGTATCTGTCAAGAAGCTGTCTGTTAGTCATTCACTCCACAGCAGGAAATGGCGCTATGCACCAGAAATTCATAAAATTTCAAAATAAAGTGTGTTTTTTACAAACTTGACACACTCATTAGTCACCTTTGGTCCATTCAGAATGCACCCATGACCCACTTTTGGACCGCAACCCACCAGTTGGGAACCACTATCATAGGGGACAGTAAATGACTTGCGTAACCTACCTAAACTTTCCATGTCACCTGTCACTGTGCTGATATGTTTTTTCACTATTTGATGGCAAAAATGGCACGAAAGGTAATTTTTTTGTTTATCAAGTCCCATTTTTATTTTATTTCTATCTCTATCTCTATCTCTATCTCTATCTCTACAGAAGTGACTGTTCCAACTTTAAAAACTGATCCATCCTACAGAAGTGACTGTTCCAACTTTAAAAACTGATCCATCCATGATCCATTTTAAGTTTTGTGGTCCCACATTTTAATCCCCTGAACAAAAAAAAACATCCATATGAGGATTTAGGAAAGAGCACCTTACAGTTCCCCAAAGTACCAGAATACTTCTTCCACTACAGGTAGCAGCGTCAGTGCAGGTATCATCATGTGGTAGTAATAGTAGTAGCAGTAATAGTGTAGAAGTAGTAGAAGTCTTAATGTGAACTGCAGTCTTACCTTGTCAGTGTTTGTGGATTCAGTAGTTTCCAGTGCCGAGGCCTCTTCTCAGCTCTGCGTAGTTTGTCTCCTCTGTCTTGGTAAAGTGTAAATGTGGACTAAAGTCAAGGTCCTGTGGAGACTGTGTCTGTTTTGCTCTCAGGTGAGGATGTGCTACATATAGTTTTTGTCTCCTACCCAGCACTCACAGCTGGATCATTTGTGTCCACTCCAACTATGGAGACACCTCATTAGACTCCTGGTCCAGGCAGCAAGAGTTTGACTTATTTGGGACACAGTGCTTTCGTGACATATCAATTCTGAAAGAAAGGGTGTGTCCCAGTGAGGGAGGTTGCTCCAAGTGCCTACCTAATAATGACTTGGGGCAGTATTGCAGTATTCGCATAAAGAGTTCCTTTAGTAAACAAACCTGAGGAGTCTTAACAGCCTGGGGACAAGCTGGGAAGGCACCTGAAGAGTTTTTACCAGCATTTCAAGAATGACAGTTTTTTAGGATAATTTCCCAACTTTGTAAGCAAAAACTACTGAAGCTAAATTTATCTAATCTAATCCGATCCCCTGAGTGTGTCAAAGTTCACCAGTCTGTGTGAGAGGTGGGAACAGTTTGTGTCTATTTTGGGATAAATCTACAACTGAGGCCCGGTAGATATTTAGACTGGAGGAGCTTTGAAACTCAGAAAAAGTGGCACTTTATAAAGTGTTTCACTTGACTTAACACTCACTGTCAAGTTGTTCCACTGTTAGAGGATCAGCACGCTGTTTGCATATAGCAGCTCTCCATTGCAGCCCAGCTTCCAGAGGATTAAAGTGAATTTAAATGGTGAAGAAATGGTCCCAAATATTTTTACTAATCTGACTGGGTGACTACATCTACAGGGCAGAGATAATCAGATGGACAGAGACATATAGAGGCTAACTCTCGTTATAATGTGTCAGGATTAACTGAGATACAGAACAAAAGGGGATCTAATATCTCATTGTAAGTGTGTTTTTATACAGGCTTGATCTCTAGAAATGCTGGCTATGTAAGGTCACAAAGGATCTAAAGCAAAACGTCCATGAAATATCATTAAATCATCCACAGGAAAAAAGTGGTTAGAGTCGCTTTGACAGATGGAAAACTATTAGCGGAAAAAGTTGAATAACTGGTACACAGAGCGAGTACAATAAAGAGAAAGTGAGTGTGCAAATGTTTGCTTAAACTAAACAGTAGTGTTTGTGCGGTGGTGTTGAAATATTCTAAGGAGCTGCTGCATGTGTATCCACCCACACAAATCATCTTTAAAGGAACAGTTCACCCTAAAATCAAAGACATATATTGTTCCTCTTACCTGTAGTGCTATTATCAATCTAGATTATTTTGATGTGAGGTATAATGGAACTAAAGGGCACTCGGCTTGTGGTGCTCAGAGTGCCAAAAAATACATTTCAACACTCAACAGCAATGTCTCTTTCCAGAAATTATGACCTGGTTTCTCAAGATAATCCACAGACCTTGTTGTGAGCAGTTTAATGTAGAAACTATTTTGTTTCTGCCAAACTACACCCTTAAACCGTATCTCTGCGCAGATGGAAGCGTGCATCTACTCATGGATGAGAGGTTCATGCTCTGGATCCTTCTCGGTTGAGCTGTAACCATAGAAATAAAATGAGAGTAGATTGAATATTATCATTTAAATCAAAAAATCAGGATGGTCACGGTGAACCACACCCACCAACCATGTCACTGCGCAGAAAGAAGCATGCATCTACTGCTAGCCCACTTAGCGCTACTGAGCTAGCTAAGATTACAGCCATAGAAATAAAATGAGTTTGTTTTGAGTAGTTTCACATAGGAACTATTTTGTTTCTACCGAACTACACTCATCAACCGTATCACCGCACAGAAGGAAGCGTGCATCTACTGCTAGCTCACCTAGCGCCACTGAGCTAGCTAACGTTACAGCCATAGAAATAAAATGAGCTTGTTGTGAGCACTCTTCACCGACTTGTTGTGAGTAGTTTCACGTAGGAACTAATTTGCTTTTACCGAACCAACCAAATCACAGCAAACAAGAAATAAATAGCGTCTTCTGCTAGCTGACCTAGCACCACTGAGCTAGCTGATAAAATGAATAGAAAGGACATTGGATTGTTTGCTTGGATTATTTGGCTGGTGCAAAGGAATATGGCGGTAGTTGTTAGTTGTTATGATTACAACACAAGTCAGGGGGGCACAAACTGTGTCACACTCATTAGTTTTAAAGTCTTACACTTATGTTTCTATTTAAACAGAAAAAACAACCGTACACTGATCCACGTTTCTCTTTTGTACCGTACTGAGACTAACGTTAGCTTAACTGCCTTGTTAGCTCATCGTAAAACACACTTAACTCCAACTTGACAGACACAAAATAAAACTCACCAAAACCGTCTTAGGTAGTCTTGTTAGTCGTCCAGTTAGTTAGTAAACTGCTCCAACAATCACCAACTCTGATTTAATTTAAATAATCCTTTATTCACCATGTAAGATGTGAAAATATGCTAATCTGCATGCTATTTATCCCCGCAGTCTGTCTCTCAGCTGCTCAGTAGGCCTACATTGTGTTTCAACAAACACGAAATAAATGGCAACAAAAGGGAAATAACACTTATGATGATATTTTAAAAGTAACGGATTGCTTAGTTGAAAATGTATCGTGCTACTCCACTGCTTGTTCAGTCGGCCAAATTGCTGCAAGTTGGTTTGTTTTTACAGAGGTTTATATGGAAGTTAGCCCAGTACAACAGTTACAGTGGCAATGGTACAAATTAAAATGGCTGCCGCTCTGAGCATCCTAATATGTTGATTTGAATGGTAATGTTTGTTCTACTCTCATTTTACTTTTATGGTTACAGCTCATCCAAGGAGGACACAGAGCATGAGCCTCTCGTCCATGAGTAGATGCACACTTCCTTCTGCAGTGATACCATGGAGGGTGTAGTGCAGTAGAAAGAAAATAGTTCCTACATGAAATGGCTCACAACAAGGTCTGTAAATTGTCTTGAGTAATGGGGTCATGATTTCTGGACAGAGACATTGCTGCTGAGTTTTTTTTTAATGTATGTTTTGGCTCTTTGAGCACCACAAGCTGAGTTTCATCTAGTTCCATTATATTGGAAAGAGGGCAGACATCTCTACGGCCGATATCTCCAACACTTAGCAGCTCACTCCATAACAATCTAGACTGATAAACAGCACTACAGGTGAGAGAAAACATATGTATTTTGTGATTTGGGAGTGAACTGTCCCTTTAAAGGCCTTCTCAGAAAAAGTAGAATTACAGCTTTGGCAACCTGCTCACAACCTGTACTAGTTAATGAAGTAAAAAAGTCAAGTAGCCACTGCTTAAAAGCAAACTCAGTGAGGTTTTTCAGTCAGCTGGACCTTAACAGTCACTCAGCAGCTGATCTTGAGTTTACTACACTACCTCAATATGTCCCTTGTACTTTTGCTGTGACACAACATGTAACCTGTGGAAATGTCAAGTGAGAGATGCTCCCTCAGGCACTTTGATTCTGCTGCTGGACAGAGCCGTTGACAGACACAATAGAGCCCATTACGTGGTGAGGCACCTTAGAGGAGCTGCATGCTGCTTGTGACCAGTAACCCTCCAGGCTAACACGTAATCTGACACATCTACTGGCCAGGGTCTGTCTCTGAACTGCAGCTACTGTTTTCTTCACATAGCCCCTCGATTAAAAAACTGTTTTCATTACTCATTATTTTGAAAGTATTTTGAGTAGTGACTGACACCAGAAACCAATGCACTTGTCTTGCCTCATGTTGTGTATTTTCAATTCAGTAGCACAGTTTGCAGCTATTTATCAGTGGTGCTTTACTATTTGGTGGGAAGTTACTTAATGTAGGAACCTGGCTCAGACGTTTGAAGGAAAATGATGAGCAAGAGCTGGTACGGTATGTCAATAATGCATTTAATTATGCAGCACTGTCTTGTTTGGTGCTTTTTATGTCCTTAATCTCCACCTGTGGCACCAATTCCCTGCTGAAGGTGTTAACACATTTAAATCAGGGCTTTAGACATTATTGTTCACTGTGGCTTTCCAATAAACTGGATACATTCCTTTTTTTTCTTTTATCTTTAACTATTTATTCCATTGCATATGATTGTTTTTTTCTTCTTTTCCCCCAATTTATTGTCTTTTAGATGTAAATTTAATCATGTCTTATATTTGTAAGTATTTCTATGCCCCATGAAGTACTACAAACTGCCTGACCAAGCCTCTGTTCAATGCATAATTCTGTTATAAGATTTACAGCAGTGCATAAGAACATTTGGTAAATGTGCTGCTTGTTAGTGACCATAAATTAATTTCCACTTCATCACTTATGAATGCAAACAGATGGCATTTTGCTAGATTTAAAACTGAACAAGAAAAACAGAGCAGACTACATAGGATGTCATGTGTAACTATAACTGACTGTGTGGAAAGATAATGAAAATGCAAAATCTGGTGTTCAAATCTGTGTAAAATTATGACTTCAGAGCTACTGTAATGAGGTTTTCAGTCCTGGAAAATCAACAAACAACTCTGCGGCAAAAAAAACAACAAAGCCCAAGACTTTCAGTGATAATTTAATCATACAAACATTCATCAGACATACAGGGAAAAAAGCTTTCATCTGTTTGCACTTCCTCACTCTCATAAATGTGCTGTTGTATGAGTCTAATGCCAACTGATTCATTCTGCAATCTGGCCAGTGGAAACCTCATCACAGCAGGGGACAAAACACACTTGATGAATTGACATTGACAGCGAATACCTCTGACGGCAGGGCGAGACATTTAAGGTGTTGCACAGGTAATGCACAGAGAGCCACGTGACATGTTGTATCGGCTGGTGTTGTCATGTTGTCAAAGCTCAGTAACCCTGGGGCTTACAGTTAGCGCCTCAATTAAAAGGGTGTTTACCTGACGAGGTGGTCTCACACACTGGCTGTGGTTGATGAGATAAAAATCACAGAGTCGATAAACCCTTCGGGACTTAACTGTACTTGTGGAGGAGAAAAGTATGCACAGGAAGTCGCGGTACTCAGTGCATAGATCAGCCAGTTAGTGCAATTAAATATGCAGCAACAATTCTTCAAGACAACATGAGGGTGTCATTTCATTGTAATTTTACTGGTGCGGTTAATCTGAAATAACTGAACTAAAATTCTCTAATGTGTTTAAGCAGTTCACCAGTGATGAGCAAGAGCATTTGCAGGCCTGAATGTGCTAACATTTTAACAAGAGACAGGAATTTTCAGAACAATAATTACACTAATAAAACTGCCAGGTCAATGCAGATATACAACGTCGAATCTTTGGGTGAATTAATGTTTAACTTCTTCTACATTCATCAAATACATTCAACTTAATATGACAAAAAGCCACAGACAGCTTCAATATGAAAATTCAGAGCGGGGTGACAAAGAACATGTGAAGTAATGTTTTTACAGCTCTTCATATGGCTTGACTTCAATGTCTTGTTGGCATCGTGCGCATTAATCCTGTTATCTTGTTTAATTTTAATGCAAGCATGTAAACTAGACTAAATCTTAACTTCAGACAATAACCAGGGAGATCTCTAATACTGCATTAGAACTAATAATGAATATTCTGCTATATTCTTCTAATATATTATAGATGTGTGTATGCAAAGTGCCAGTAATGTGTGGGGAGAGGCCTTCATCATGTGTGACTACAGAAGGCTTAATATTATATAGCTGTTGGCTCTACATTCTAGCTTTAGAAAGACATGTTCCTGTACAATGATGGAGACTAAACTTGGACAAATCATGGAAGCTATACTGTTAATGAGAGTTCTGTTTCTCAGTGTTGATCTCATCATGTTTGTTAGAGTGATGGCTGGCTCCCTCCAGTGGACAAAAATTGCATCACATTTAAGTTTGCAGAACTATGACAGCGTAAAAACAATGCAGGATCTTTCTAAAAAAAAATATACGGACTCATACAGAACTTTTCCCTCTTAATCATAGCTCATCAGTCCCTCAAGGATATTGCAGCTGTTTTTCGGATTGTTGCAGCCTGATTTCATGGCAGCTTCTCACAAAGACTGTGATGCATGCTGCGATATTTTTAGGCTTTTTTTTTTTTTGCAATGACATTGCGAAGCAAAATTAAAATTGCAGAAATAGTTGCAATGCTGCCTCAGATTCCAAGTCTGTTATTATAAGTATTCAGTGTTTCCCACTGAGTAAGAATCTTTTTGTAATGGAAGGAGGGGGTGGATGATGATCTGCTGTTTGAGCAGGGCTGAAAGACTGTCTCCATGACCTGCTCTCCTCCTTCTCTCTGCACCTAGTTAGCATTAGCTAACTCAGCTTAACAGTCAACACCGAGCCGTTAAACAATTCAAACCATCTCACGCCACCGACAACGAAACAGCTTGTGTCATTAAACCCATTAATTAATATTGGGTAACATTAGCCGTGTGATGCTATGTATGTGGCACTGTCGCAGATGCATCAGTAGTCCCATGATAAAAAGAGAAAGAAGGGCAAGGAGGGACTAAGTGAATTAATATGCTGCACGCAGCTCTACAATTCAATACGATTTTTTTCCGTTTTAAATATTCAAACTTGCAGTAAAGTTGCAGAATTCATGGGGATTGGCTGAATTTGTGTTCATTTCTGCGAGTGCAACGTTGCAACATCCTGGAGAGACTGACTTATGACCCACTAGAAGTGTATGGTGTTAAATTTATCTGCAGAGACTCTCTGCCCTCTGCCTGTAGTTTCTTATTTTCTGTGTTCAGGACATTTATGGGCGTACACAGGTGAGGTCAGGGTTTTATAAAAACGTAGCCAGCCAAGTGCCAGACTGTAAGCAGCAGCCATCCAAGAGACACAGCGCTAAGAAAATGCAAATACAGCGAGGTGAAATGCCAAACAAGAGTGAATCTGGGGTTGGCTTTTACTTTGACTTTCGCTGCCGGGCGTGTTTGCAAACAGTAACTGACAATCCTGCATAGTATACCTTTAAACTTAAGATAAAAAGTAAATATGATATCTAATAGTTCGTTTCAGAGATGCCCATATTATCAGATTTAGTCACAGGGAACAGGTCTGGAAACCTGATCGATAAACCAAGAGTCAGAGCAGAAACCGGAGAATCAGTTGGCAAAATAAATGGCTTTTCCTCCAAAGTCTCTCTTTCAGGTTGCACAATGCACACACGTATACGCACACACAATTTCACAAATACACACTCCTGTCATCATTGTTTCATTTGCACTCTGACAACTAAAAAAAAAGAAAAAAAAGAAAATCTGGAAAAGAAAAAGTTATCACTCAAAAGACTCATAGCACTCATTTTTAACTTAGCATTCACACGTGCATACAGTGGGTCGTGGGATGTTGGTTGAGCTGCACGTTGGGAGCGTTGGCCTCTGGTTTCTCAAAGTGTAGCTAGACTTTGCATAAAAGTGTTTTTGAATCTCCACACTCTCAGCCAGCTACTGATAAAGCCTCTTCTTTCTCTTACTGGTGTGACAGACTCTAGAGGTTTAGTGCTGCTTCACTGTGACAAGTCCCATGATTTAAGAGTGCCCAAAAGGATAGGGCTCCTGTATACCCTGTAAGGGAGAGAAGGGATTAAATACAAAGACTTTAGTACACTTTCACAATGTGAGAAGTCAGCGTGGTATTAGTTTAGACTGCCAGATTACAGGTCAGTTTGTTAGGACGGCTGCCTCCACTTCCCCTGAAACCCATGCATTTCTGAGGAACTTTCCAGACCTGCCATTCTCCACCTGTCCACCAGATGCCCTCAGACCAAATCATCCCCACCTGCTATCACCTGCCTCTAATTAGCTCATCAGCTGTAACCAGCACACAGCCCTTTCTATCTGCCAGTTTGTCATGTTGTGCATTTTCGTGTTCCAGCCATCTGTACCTGTTCTCCTGCTCCTCTACCTGATATCTGCTACTTGTGGTTTTTGTTCTGCCTGTTTCATCACTCTGGATTTGTTTCCTTGTTTGGTCTGTCTTCTCGTGCCTGAATGTAAGCCTTTTCATTTGAACAGTGGTTTAGTTAAGTCCTTTTTCTTAGACTTGTTCTGCCTTAGTGTCTGCATTTGGGTCCTTAATCCTATTGCCTGAATATATCGACATCCGTGACACAACTAAAGCTGGTCTAAACTATATCTATAAACTTGAATATATAACTTATAACCAGCATTTTAGCATCTAGCAATCACCACTTTGTCCAATGTGAGCCAATGGCCATGTAGATCTTAAAATGACATGTGGCCAGGTGCATTGTTGGCGTATTGCTATTTTGATGCAGCAGAGAGCGATGGCACCACTGACCAACAAAAATCCGGTCTAAAGTCAGTTGCGCAGTATTTTCCTGCTATTTAAAGGGCGCATTATTTAGATTGTAAGTTGCACCTACAAAGGTCGGTTCACAACGTGTGTACACTCTTGCTTGTTACACACATAGGGACATGTGGATGGGTCGCGGGTGGGTGGAATAATACATTATTAATGAGAAAAGTAATTACATTTGCTAAAATGTGCACATATCAGAGAGCAGAGCTGCTGTCCAACTCAATTCAATCATTCATTTGTCATATGGAATTATACAAAGTAGAATTCCAGTGAAATATGATCCTATCAACTACTCTGACTTGTGCGTCTTTTCGCGCTGTTTGCTGCTGCTTTATAATTGTCCATGTTTTTGATGGTTCTGTTAATCTACTGTTTCTGGTTGTGAAGTGATTTAACTGTCCACACATCCTGACCCCAGTAAGACGGCTGTATTGTTGCTTTCCCGAACACGGGCAGCAGTGATCCACACCACAACTGGAGCCATTAAGAGAAACGCTGTGCGCATTTCCACACGAGGACCAGTGTGACTTTATTATTTAACAAGGTTGAAGTTTCGTTCTGTTTCCTCTGACAAGTTTATAACTGCAGTTTTTAGTTTAGCTGCTTAAATGTCCCACAATATTTGCTGCAGTGACATTACTGCTATTACTGTATTTCTTTCAGCAGAAAACTGCTTGCTTCTCCACTTTGCCGTCTCCGCCATGTGCAGGCGCACCTGGCCTTTAACGGTACTCGGAGATGACACCGTTCTTATCTTGACACCTTACTTTGCATCCAGATCATGCACTGTTTAACTTGCATACGTGGAGATGGACATGTCCAAAATGCATTCACACATTGCACTTTAGACCATACACTTCACATTATTTCAATAGGGCCCCTAGTCTTTTTTGTTGAAAGATCACTTTAAAATAGTAAATGGAAGAATGATCTTCTCTGAAGATGGAGTATGAGCAGCCTATTTAATATATCTAATACTACAGCCCTGAGCAATGTTTTTGTGTGGAGTTACCTTCAACTCGCACAACTTTTAGTTGTGCCACTACAGTGCACTTGAAAAATATCCTTATACTTAACTTTGTGTTCGATTGGATGTTACTTACTCTTTTTTAAATATAGAAGGCTTTCAGGTTTTGAAGTTTTGTTATTTTGATGATAGAAACTGGAAGAAAATAACCCCAACCTTGATTCACTTGTATGAAGAATCTCCGTGCCCTTCGATATGTCTTACCTGGTTATAAGAGACTACTGATAGATTGCTTTGTAGACTGTTTGCTACTATATCCACAGAGTTGTGTGAAAGTCCATTCTGATCTTGCTGCAGCTGGTCGGGGTTGTCCTGCCAATGTTCCCCTGCAACCATGTGACTGCTGGCATCTTGGAGGCTGTTGTTGTTGCTGTTGGGGCACTTGCTCTTCTCTGGCGAGGCGAAGGGGTTGTAGTCTCCTTCCAGGGTGCGGTGTGGCTGGGTGTTGAACTCAGCTTGAAAAGAGGAAAGCTGCTGTGTGACGCCGAGAAGGCCTCCAACCTCCACGCTCAGGATCACCCAAATGACATCTGTCACAGAAACGAACAGCACGTTAAAATATGCAAAGCCACTGACACTGTCCTGCACTCAAACCTCTACCTATGTGTATAAGATCAAAATAACCTGAAGGAATAAATTAACCACTCTGAAAATCTCAATTAGCTTTTACACTGGACCACACACCCACCATCTCCTCAAAGATTTAAAGTGCCCCAGGTCTACAATTCTTTTCTCCACTAGGCGACTGATGGTGTTAAGTGAGGAGTAATAGTTATGAACACCCAAATGAAAAATTAAGGCCAAGTATAATTTATAATTGAGTATCCCTCTGCTGCTTAATTTGTAAGTAGGTGAGTCTTGAGGGACTTCTTGTTAAGATCCATCATACACATTGAACTTGCAGGAGGATATAAATCAATTAAATGAATGACTCTTAATTAAATATGTGTATGCTGATACTGAACGGCCATTCAATCCTTTAACAGTTTTCACTGAAGGAGACGCATACAGGATTATCTAGCACTTTATCTTCAGTAACGACTGTTGCCGCCTGCTGCTAACGACACTACTTGGCTGTATATTTGCATGTGAGCAGCTCAGTTCAAAACAAATGATAATTATTATACTGCTGATATATTGTTGCAGTCTTTGGAAATGTTAATGAAAGCCCAAGGTGACATTTTTTACTTTAGGTTAAGATTTTCCTTTAAATCTGTTTTGTTTGCAGTGTAATTTTCCTGTCCTCACCTCCATAGTAAAGTCCGGTGGCTGTGCACATTCTCCACTGGCCCTGGTACATGCCGGGAGACGCGGGGCTCTGCATCTGCACGCTAACATCAGCCATTTCCTGAGGGTCTAAAGACCGCACCATCACCATGTTTACATGACCAAACTGATCTCCTCCAACATACTTCAGACAAACTCCAGGAGGCCATGACTCTGCACCTGGAAGAAACACAGAAAACTATGCTGAAGTCGGCATCGCATGTGAGTGTAATAATTTTAATTATAACGAGATCTGGTGTCAGCTCTGACTGTCATGTATCTTATTATTTCAGCAGACTTACCTGTGTTCTGTACTCTCCAGGTCTTTGTGAAAGGTGTGTCCGGTGGAACTGATTCACCCTCACCAATCGTCACATCCTTCACAAAGGACATGCACGGCGCACTGATGTTGGGACTCTCAAAGTCATAGTAGGCTCCGATGGCTGCTTGTAAATTCCTAGGATGACAGAAAGCAGAAATCCAGGTGATCAGTACATACATATATTGTAGTAAAACATGATGATTCAAGTGTTTACAGATATGCATACCATAGTCCAAATACAGAGCTGGCCTCTGTTCCACTAACGTCAAGATTTACTTCAACATTTTCATCAAAATAGTCATATTTGTGATCAGTAAATAACATCATATCCAGGGTTGCAGCTAAGGGTTATTTTCATTGGTATTGATCTGCTGATTACGCTTCTATTTTTAAATTCAATTTGGTCCACATTTTATTAATCCCTGAGGGGAAATTTTTCTATCTGTCATATACACACAGGCCCGAAATACAAACCCATACAACAGGACCTACACATGCATTAAATGGAGAGATGTCAGAGCGAGGGGGCTGCCATGGACAGGCGCCCCAAGCAGCTGGGGGTTTGTTGCTTTGCTTAGGGACACC
The DNA here is from genome assembly GCF_006386435.1 of Epinephelus moara. Taxonomy (NCBI): domain Eukaryota; kingdom Metazoa; phylum Chordata; class Actinopteri; order Perciformes; family Serranidae; genus Epinephelus; species Epinephelus moara. The sequence continues at coordinate 35,980,510 of NC_065521.1, read as the reverse complement.
TCGGCAGTGCCCAGGAGGCAAACTGGCAATCTGCCAATCCACACTCCATATTTGGTCCAGATGGGGATTTGAAACGACAACTCTCCAGTTCCCACTCCAAGTCCCTATGACTGAGCTACTGCTACCCCCATTTTGTTGAACCAACAGCTTTAAACCCAAATATATTCAATTTACAGTCACAAGACAAACAATATCAACAAAGTGTTTCAGCCCTAAACATATCCCATGAGTCTTAGCTATTAGTATAATGTCAAGGCACTATGGAAGCTGCAATTATTTAATGCTAACAAAATTATCACTGTTTTCTTTTTTCCTCTGGTATGTGGGAACCATAGGAACACACACCAGCTTTATTTTTATTAATCAACTTAAAGAAAAATCCAACTACTAAGAGCCTAGGCATAAATCTGGGTCCCTGGCAAAAAAAAATCTACCTAAGAGTAATATTTTTGGTACAACAATATTTGATGACCATTGTTTCAAATGTACATATTGTGGCAAACAACTGAGATGTCTGCAGACCCAGAGAGAGCCTGCGAATGGGAGCTTCCCGTGGCATGCTGGTCATCCATAAACCAGCAGCTTTTATTTTTAGAAAGCCCGTTGCAGAGGAGCTATTACACGGCATCACGTGTAACTACTACAGCCTGCACTGCCCATAGACTCTGTTATCTTCCATAGACATGCATTGGCTTAATGCTGCATATGCGCAGAGAGATTAATTTAAGGGGAAGTCTTCAGTTTGACCTTTCTGTCCCCGACACTGTCTTTTTCGCTTTTACTCCTACTGTTTCATTTTCTAAATGTGTCACCGGAAGTCGCTTTTTACAGCTTCCCCACCACCCCCTCCCAGAAAGATGCAAGTTTGAAATGTATCCTCACTGTGTATAAAACGCATATTAAAAGGTTAATTCCCAGAACAGTGAGGTAAAGATTCACCAGGCTTGCACAACCACTGTGAGCTTTGAGCTACACTCGGCAGGGAGGTTACGTAATAAACAGTAGCTGTGGTTGTCGTCAAGGAGTGACAGACATAACCTAATGTGAACGTTTGATCTTGTTGACTGACGTTAGTGTCAATGTAACGGGTGTCTGACACATTAAACAGTTAACAGACCGTTAGAAACCAGTTATAAACTTTGAATTAGCACTTAAGCTAACTGACTAGCTACCTGATAGTACCTAGCTTTGCATTAAAGTGATAGCCCACCTATTTCAGCTCCTGCTAGCAGCAATAACACTCACATCACAAAATACGTTAATGTATTTTCGTTCAAATAACACGCCCGCTTCAGTGTGGAGTCATGTTGACTATATTTATTTATCGTTATAAGCATTTTATCACAACACTCGCTAAGCTACCTTCCACTGTGTCCCTAACAGGCAATCAAAAGTCGGAGCCACGGTGACTCAGCTAACGCTAGTTACGTTACAACGTCGTTAGCTGTCATTGTGCCCACGTTTACATACCTAACGTAAACGCTATCACCCTGTCACAATGACGGGTAACACTTCTGTGGTTTCCTGCCCCGTTTTACCGGCAAATTATCTTTAGTACGCAAGGTAGAAAGCTAGCTAGTGTACAGTATCTGTTATCTAACATTAGGCGCACAGCAGGCCGGACGAGTCCTCGAGCTCACCAGTTGGTCATGTCCAGAAAGAAGGCGCATCCGGCGGGGTTTAGCTGGAACCCGAGGAGCCTCTGAAATTCCGATATTAGGATATCTTTGTCCGTCGTGCCCATGCAGCTGAATTTCTGCATGAGCTCCTGGTCCAGGTCCAGGTCCATGCCCTCCATCGCGGATTCGCCCGGACAGAGACGGGGGCTACGCTCCTAATTTAGTCCGAGGCCTCGACTTGTCATAATAAACTCAACAACAGGGCCGAGTGCGCATGTCACATGATTGTGTTTTGTGTTCCACCTATGAGCCACAGGCCTGCAGGAGAAAGGAAAACACTGAGCAGCACGTACGCTACAGTCATGCTAGGTGTATGGTTATATATAATAGTAATGATGTGTAATTAATATGTAACATATATTTATAATATAATATATAATAATGTGCATTCAATGATTTTTGTTTACATATTTCATACTGCACAAGCTGGAAAAACACTTGCCTCACCGCAAATATTTTACAAACAAACAGTCAAAGCACTGGACAAAAAACGTTGTTATCACATCATTCAGAATATAATATTCAATTTTATTTAAAAAGCCCAATATCACAAATCACAATTTGCCACAGAGGGCTTTACAGCATACAACATCCCTCTGTCCTTTGGACCCTCACAGTGGATAAGGAAAAACTCCCCAAAAAAACCCTTTAACAGGGAAAAAACAATGGTAGAAACCTCAGGAAGAGCAACTGAGGAGGGATCCCTCTTCCAGGATGGACAGACGTGCAATAGATGTCGTACAGAACAGATCATCATGATAAATTAACAGTAATCCGTATGACAAAATGGGGGTGCTGATGATACATAAAGAGAGACAGAGACCGAAAGAGATGCAGGACAGACGGTAATGACAGTAGCTTACAACAACATTAATTTAAGTAATAATATTACAATAATAATTACGGCTATTGTGTTACAATATGTTGAAGGTATATATTCATATATGATAGTATATGTATGTGACAATAATCATATGTGTATAATGACAGTAGAAGTATGACTAATGATAACAGCAGCAGGAGGCATCTGGCAGGACCACGGCAGCAGCACAACCACATGTCACACTATCCAAGCACCGCTGCGATATAAGTTAACCTGAGCGACAGTGGAGCACAAAGGCTCCGGAGAAGAAGCCGAGTTAGTGACATGCAGTGCAGCCGAGTTAGCGAGACGCAGTAACAGGACATGAGTGTTAGCAAAGGAGAGAGAGAGAGAGAAGGAGAGAAGGTGCTCGGTGTATTATAGGAGGTCCCCCGGCAGACTAGGCCTAAGTCAGCCTAACTAGGGGCTGGTACAAGGCAAGCCTGAGCCAACCCTAACTATAAGCTTTATCAAAAAGGAAAGTCTTAAGTCTAGTCTTAAATGTGGAGACGGACCGAAACAGGAAGATGATTCCACAGAGGAGGAGCCTGATAGCTGAAGAATAGAATGCATTTATTGTCATTACACATAGTGCAATGAACTTAAAGTGCCACATCTGATTGGGGCAAATTGACATACCCATATCCACACACACTTACTGAGCAGCATATAAAATCATACAAAAACATATAAAATCACAGATCTACTAAAAACTACTCAATGAATATTTAGAGTTGTAAAAAAAAATGCATTGCCAAAGGGCACTGTGGTAAAATATTGCACCTATTAGCTTATGTGAAGTTGTTCAGCTTAGCAGCATTCACAGTTCTAATGGCCCAGGGGAAGAAGCTGTTTTTGAGTCTGTTTGTCCGGCTTTTAAGGCTTACATAGCGCCTACCAGAGGGCAGCAGTGCAAAGAGTTTATTTCCAGGATGGGAACTGTCCTTGGTGATCCTCTTGGCTCTACTGAGGCACTGAGAGCTGGAGATGTCCTCCAGAGAGGGCAGCCTAAAAAAGTGCAGTCTCTGTTGGGCCTACTTGACCACTCCTGTGGTGTTCGCAGCCCAGGTAAGGTCCTGGGATATGGTGATCCCCGGGAACTTAAAAGTGGAGACCTTCTCCTCTTCATCTCCATATATGACAAGGGGTGCTGGATCTGCTCTGTGCCTCCGCAAGTCCAACACCATCTCTTTTGTTTTTCCAGTGTTGAGCGTCAGGTTGTTCTTTCTGCACCACTCTGAGAGTCTGTGGACCTCATCCCTGTACGCTGACTCACCACCCTCCATTATGAACCCCACGACAGTGGTGTCATCTGCAAATTTGATGATGGTGTTAGAGGAGTGGACGGGAGTGCAATCATGCGTCTAAATGGTGAAGAGGAGTGGGCCCAGCACACAGCCCTGAGGGGTGCCAGTGCTGAGTGTGACGGTGGAGGAGCAGTGGGGCCGATATTGACAGTTTGTGGTCACTTAGTGAGGAAGTCCCTCATCCAGGCACAGGTAGATGAGGGGGAATCCAGGCAGCGCAGCTTGTCCACCAGGAGGTCCAAAATGATCATGTTAAATGCTGAATAAATAAAATAAAAATTAACCTACTTAAAATAATATATCAAGGTTAACATTATTTATTGTTAAAAAAAGACAATTAAAGATTGTAGATTATGTACCAGTGGCCCAAGGCAAAGTTTGTGTTTCTTTAGCAGTATGGTGTATCTAAATGGGAAACTGAGCAGGGATTAGTTCTGCTTGTTCTTTTTGTCTTATGTACTTTTCATGGCCAGATTAACCTGTTTGAGGGCCTGAGGGCAAAATGTCGTCATTGGGACCCTGCTGCTTCCAGTACCCTTTTACCTACAAAGTTAGTGCGTGTATGCAGTTTTTTTTAAACACAGGAAAAACAGGCAATAGACGCCTTTCAGTTGCAGTAGATCAGAGTCGTGTACAGAGCTCTGCAGAACCCTTGTTTTTTCTGGTGTCTCACATTCAGTGTCATGAACAGGCCAGAAAGCAGATGAGTAAACAGTAGAAGGCAGCATGTAGGCCCGTGAAAATGTTATAGTGGTTGCTTCTTTTTTATATCTCACTTATTCAGCCTCTCTTTCAGACTCATTGCAGACTAATGGGCCTTTTTCACTTTCACTTTTGGCCGTGCCGAGTCAATCCATGCTGCACCAATTTGCATTTCCATTATCAGTTTAGATGCGCTGTGCCATACTGAGCTGCACCAGAGATGGACCCTCTAAGGAGTAGGTCCAAAAGCTGGGCTGCTCACCCTCAAGTGGGTAGCCGTGGTGTCTCACTGACCGCAGCCAACCGCCAACGACCTGCTACTCCCCCTCAAACAAGCCGTGTATGTTGCAAGCCTCTACTCACCTCTGCCGTATTTCCATCACTGCTGATTGGCACTGGAGTCGATACATACCGGTGACAACTGCAGAGTCATTTGGCCCGGAAGTGAATGCCAATTGTACCAAAGCCAGATGTTTGTAGGCGTTAGTGAGTTTTGTTTTTGTCCAGTGGGAAAGACGCTCAAGTTCCAATCAAACATGGTACATACAGCATACTAATGATGGCAGTTTGATCCAAATTTAACACACATCTTAACCAAACTTTAAGGACATTTTAAAAAGAAAATGGGACATTTCACCACCGGTCAAACAATTAAACGATATAAAAAATTCGATGGAAATGTGTCGTTTTTTTCATGCATTGATTTGAGAAAGGTTACAGCCTCGTCATCAGTCCACAAAAATCTGATACTTTTAGATTTAAAGCTGATTATCTTTTGATGTTGCAAATTCTCACTCATTATGAATTTACCAAAAAGCAACAGACACACAGTGAAGCAGGGGCTCTTGGGACCCTTGGAGGTCTGGGGCCCCAGGACAGTTGCCCACTTTAGTAATCCAGCCTTGTCAATAAATGATGTGTATATGTCTGATTATGATATAATATCAACCAGACAATTAAAGCCTAATATTTGTTTGTTTGATCATGAAATTTATTTTCTTTCTATGTTCATGTTTTTCACAGGCTGTTTAATGTGATTGTGTTTATTTTATGACATCTAAATTCCTGTGTTTTATTTTGCATACAAAACTAGTTGTGATATTTGCTGACATGTGATTTTAATGATAGTTCATTATATTCCTATAAAGAGCAACTGATGCATCAATAAAGTTGCCAGTTCATTCAGAAAATCTCCCTTGAGATTATTAGCTGATGTCTTTTTTGACTTTTGCATGTTTACCTGTTATTTTTGTTTGTCTGACCTAAATATTTGTTTAATCGGTCATAGTTTCTTGTATGCTCACTGTGTAAGGTCTGTTTTTTCCCTTCTGGTATCTTGAAAGACATCGAGAGTGAAACTCCATCACATTGTTTTTGGATATTATAATATTTGCACCATAATTACTGTAACATGCTGCACCATCTTGTAATTCATCTGCACCTCGTGTAGGCCTTCCTCATGTTTGCGAGTAATCTTTTGTTAAATATTGCATTTTTGATATTTGATTGATCTTTATGTCAGGCACAGTGCTGGAGGGGGCAACAAAGCATTTCATTACACAATGGAGAGATACAGCATGTTGAGTATGTGACTAATAGAAACTTTAAACATAGACTATAATTAGTTACAGTACACCCAGATTACCTGATCAAATTTAATTAATATCACATAATCACTTTGCAGCAACCATTGCACAGCCAGACTGAGGGAAAGTTTGTCTCAAAACGCTGTGTGTGTAAAATTCAAATCCACAAATTTAAAAGTGAGATCCACAAATGCCTTTTTAATTTGCAAATAGAAACTGGATTCACTCATACCATAAATCCTTAATTAGTAGCCCAGGCTATTATTTGCTTAGAACACTGAAATCAACAGGCCTATATTTGGGACAGGCCTTTAATCACTTTCACACGAAACTGTTCCTCAGCAAAGATCAGGAAATATAATCAAATTGTTTATTTAAACCAGTATGAATATTACTTGTTTAAAAAAATTAGGCTTCAGATAATATATCAATTATGAATCATTCATTTGATCTAGCTCCGACAGACAGCGAATCAGAGAGAGTTACAGCACTGGAGGATTACAGCACATGTCACACCGACACAACCCCTGTTAAAATAATACACACAACTTGGATCAATTTCTATGAAAAACCCTTTGATTTTGATATGAGGACCCTTACAGACTAAAGGAATATGAATAACTTACAGGGTAATAGAGGAATGGACACATAATTTCAGGTAGTCAACAATCAGGTTTCATACATCTCAGTGTAACCACAGAGTATTTAAAACACGTTACTTCCTACCCCCACCCTAAAAAGATGATTTTTAGAGGAAAATAAATCAATAAAAAATAGAAGCAAAAGTAACAGGTTGAATAAATATTACTGTATTAAATACAGTTTGAGTACACGTTATATTAATGTACAAATTTTGACAACAATTAACAAGAAAAAAAAACTTGAAGAGATTTGGATTTACCACACTTAGCATATCCCTGGGTACCTCCAACATGTGGGTTAAGTCTGTCCTCTCTACACATGAAGGGACCCAGATGTAGTGAAAGAGTGATTAATTACCTCTGATAGCATATGTGTTTTTTTTTTTTTTTACTGGGGCAAAGTTGTTGATAGTTCAGAATCCATTTACCCATGGCCTCAAATATATTTTGTGAGTTTACAAATCTTATTTTTATATTTGTTGAAGGTGTGTCATATTTACAGATCACACATTAACACCCGGATTGTCAATCTGTTCATACAAATAATATTAATACAAATCAATCTCCAGATCAGCCTGTGATTTTACTTTTAAAGTAATTAAATAGACTATAGTTAAATATTTAGTGGTGGCTGGTGGGATTCTCCGCACCGCCGCCCACCTGTTCTCCCCCCAGCATCCAGCAGGTGACGCCATTTTGTCACAGTTGCCGCCGCCTGAGCTCCACAGTGAGAGTGTGTATGAGCAAGAAGGGGGGTCAGTTGCTGTCCGGAGTTTAGCGAGGTAGCAGCTAGGCTGTGCTGTGCCAACAGCGGCTACAAAGATGCACTCAGCTCGGGCTGTGTTCAACACAGAGGTCCATGGCAGCTAGTAGCCTACATGTTTAATTCAGAGGGTGAACGGTTGTCGCGGTACGACACGGACACGGACGCTAGCAGAAATGGCCGGCATTATAAAAAAGCAAATTTTGAAACATTTGTCAAGGTAAGTGTTATCTCTGGCTTTGTGTTAGCCAGTTAGCCCGGCTGGGTGATGAGTGTTACCGTTACTGCCTACACACAACACAGCAGACGGCTGTGCGCTACTATCTGCTATCTACACGTTAAGCTAGTTACATTGATTTACCGTGTGGTTGAGAGGTAGCTTTAACGTTACAAGAAGGGACAGACATGAGAATAACGTTAGGAGACAGACACTGACAGGGACAGTGAACGCAGCAAACCAGTTCAGCTTGAACGAGACTAACATCGTAAACCAAATTACTTCACCAACTGCATGCACATTGTGTTCTTAATACTGTTATATGCCACAGACTGCCTTTAATACCTGCTGTAGAAAGCTGATATATTTGAGTCAATGGGCCTTTACTGTACCACACTGCTTACTATGTCTTTTCATGTCAATCAATGGTCGAGGGCCCTGAATATATCATCAATTACTGTACATGAAAAAGCTCTATCTGCTGTAGCATCTTTTACTCTATTGAAACTAGGATCTGCACATAATGTTCATTGCTGCAGCTCTTTGCACAGCAGGTCCATGTCATTTCATGGTCACTTATATGTTGTGTATATTACTGGGTTGTATGTTGTGAGCTTGATTTTTAATTAATGTGTCTTGCCAGGACTTCTTACAGCAGTTTTATCTTTGCTTTTATGTAGCCTGTATGTTGTATTATGTATGGTTTTTATGGGCTGTGCTATGGTGAATGCACATTTTTGTATTTTTCTTCTATTTAAACTAGCATCTGCATGTAGGACTATGGTACACTGCTGCAGCTCTTTGCACAGCAGGTCCATTTCATTTCATGGTCACTTATATATTGTGTATATTACTGATCTGTTTGCTATGAATTGTATGTTTTATGAATGCATATTGCCAAGACTTCTTATAGCATTTTGGATTTTTTCGCTTTAAAGTAGCCCATATGTTAGCTTATGTTTTTTTAATGGGATGTGCTATGGTGGATGCACATTTTTATGTATGTGTTTACGGCATGTGTGATGGTGAAACCAAAGAAAAATTCCCACATCCTGGAATGGGCTATAATGAACTTAGACTTGGCTCATTTATAAAGCACTTTGGGTATGAAATGTGCTGTAAATAGATTTGCCTTGCCTTGCTATCATGAACAATATAGCTTTCATATTTGTATTAGTAAACCACGTCTATCTATCTATCTAGTTTTTCAGTTATTCTTCCTTGACTTTGTCCTTAGTACAGCTAAAACAAGGCCATCTTCTCCAGGAGAAAATTTAATTTATTTTCTAGGGAAGGAGAGTTGTGGAGAAAGTATTTTAGATTTTGCATCTGTATTCTTTCTTTCGCCCCAGATCAGAATACTCAGCAACACTCCTATAGATTTAGTCTGATTACTGCCTATCTTCAGCAACATTTCTTCAACCTGCCCCCTTGCTATACTTAAACAGATATCAAATTCCAGTCACCTTTAGCATCCTCTCCAGAGCTGGTTGCCTCCACAGCCTTTTTTCCATACCTGGTCTTACTCTGCATGTGCTGCTGCTGCAGAAGACACAGAGCCTGCTATTTTGCCTCCTTTTTGGTAATGCTCCCATAGTTTTAGTCTGATTACTGCCTATCTTCAGCAACATTTCTTCAACCTGCCCCCCTGCTATAAAAAATATCAAATTCCAGTCACCTTCAGCATCCTCTCCACAGCTGGTTGTGGCCTTTCTCCATACCTGGGGTCTCATTTATGAACATTGCATGTGCACAAAACAAGGCCTGAAAGAGGCGTACGCCACTCTCCACACCAGAGTTGTGATCTATTATAACAGACTTGATAGGAGAAATTTTGACCTAGCTTACGAACATTTTGGAGATGGGAAATTGGCGACACAGATGGTGAGGTGGAAGCCTTATTGTTGAAATTGTTTGGGGGCACGCCATTTTTGGTTTTTGTCCGCATGTTTTTTTTGTTAGTATGGATCCTGCGCATTGTTTTATAATTGAGAACCCTGGTCTTACTTCCTCTGTGTGTGCGACAGGAGACATAGAGCTTGCTATTTTGCCTTCTTGTTTTTAAGATTTTATCGTGTCATAAGGTGTTGAATTTTCCTTCTCTGTGTGTTTGGCACTGCTGACAGTTGTTAAGAAATTGGGTCAGAGAGTAATGTCTTTAAAAAGATCTCTTTTACCACAGCTGTATGGGTTAAAGTTTACCACAAGACTGGACAGTAGGTGTGTGCTCAATCAGAGGCTCTGTATTTGACTGACTCGTATTCTCCTCTCTTCTGTTGTCTCTGTCACTGAATAATTAAAACAATTATTTGCAGCAGATAGGACACAGTGGACACATACTTGGTTGGTAGACATGCAAGCAGCACGACAACGCTGCTGCTGACCTTAGTTTGCTTTTAGGCAGGAAATGGGTTTTATTGTCCAAGCATCTCTTTGGTTATCTCTGAAGTATGTGACTCAGTGTGGCAGTTTTTTTTATAATGGTTATTTTAAGCTCGGCAAGATGACGACAAGATCATACCTTCAGTCCTTATGTATAAGGTCATAGTCATTATGTTTTGCTGTAAACTTACAATTTTTGCAGCTATTTATCCTGCTGTTAGTGAGCCATTATTTATACTATTGACATTCTTGAAGTTTCTATAATTCTGTTGCACAGCATTATTTATATTTTCATACATTCACAACAACTGATACACTGCGCACAGTGTTTACTGCAAAAAACACATTGGGATTGGGATATTCTGCTTTTTTTGTTTGCAATTGTACTTTTATTTTTCCCCCTGTGTGCATGATGTTCTCGTCTGTGTTGCATTTTGTGTATTCAGTGTAAGCACCTTGGGCATTTTGGTTTGTATACTCTGTATTTGGAAAAGGCAAATAGATAAACTTTACCTTAAACTAAGTGTTAAACACACATACAGTGGACTTCTTAAGCCGCTGATGGATTGTTGGATTTAAGCTGACCATTTCAGTGGTGACTCTTCTCATGTTAATCATCTTAGAGCGGTCTTGGTATTGTTTAATTGTAAAACCAAACAGTTGTGCTTTTTGGAAAAGTTTGCACAATGACTTCTTTCTTGCCCCTGATAAGCTCTGGGATTTCTGCACTCTTTGAACTGATGCTAATCAGAGTAATTAGCCTATATTGGTAGTTTTATAAATAATGGCACCACTATTCAGAAGTCTTTGCTCTAATGTGGGTTAATTAATTATGAATACCAGCAAGTCAACTTCTTTATATTCTGCAAGGGAATTAAAATTCACGACTCTGCACAATCGTGCCATAGCTGTTTGGTATTTTCAGACATGTGAACTAGCTCAACACATCAAACATGACTCATTAGAGGCCATTGAGGACTGTGGGAGTTCATATGAAATGTTCATTTAAAAAAAAACAATGGCCCAGGTTTTGTTCACAATAGAAGAAGTGTTGGGCCGTTATGTTGTTGCTCAATGTCAAAGGGAAGCTTGAGCTGGCTTATCAGGCTTATCAGGTACAGCTTGGTGTTAGGCCTGGCCAAACAATGTCAAATGTTATGACAAATTGGACCGTGTTCACATGTTGTCTCATTAGTTTAATTAATATCGTCAACCGACTGTGAGCCATGCTCTTTAGCTGCCCGGCTTGACATTTAGTCTGCATCTTTCTCATCAGTGTCTCTCGGCTGATGCCTGAAATGTCACGGGGATTTGTCAGAACAGTGTTCAGTCATGTGCTGGATGTGAAATTAAAATACTTAACAAACTGATTTGCTTCGATTGCTGCTATATATTCACCCCGTGTGGGTTTGCAGCCTATTCCTGGCTGTCGGAGCTCACTACATCAGCACCCTCACAGAGGTTAACCTAGATGGGGTTCACAGCTATGTGGCTCCAGTAAGGAGGCTGGTACACTTTCTCAGGATGACTCACTCAGTCGCACTACTTCGAAAACGTCTCGGCCTGGCTGCATAATTCAATTTTGTGTATTATTTCTGTCTCTGTGATCGTCAGTGACGTAGATTGATGATGTCAGGTGTTTCCCTTAGTTAAAGTTTTATGAATCTCCTCCAGATTTAGGCTACAAGTATTCACTCTTTTCACCTGGTCTCCTCTCCTTAGGTTCACCAAGAATCTGTCCCCGGACAAGATCAATCTGAGCACACTGAAGGGGGAGGGGCAGCTGTCCAACCTCGAGCTCGATGAGGAGGTTCTGCAGAACATGCTCGACCTGCCGACATGGCTGGCTGTTACCCGGGTCTACTGCAACAAAGCCGCCATCAGGGTATGTTTCTGACTAGTCAGACCTGATTGTGTAGCAGGTCTGACAGGTGAGGCTGTTTCCCTGTTAAGGCTGTTGCAGAGAAAACTGCATAATGCATGTCATCTTGGGGTAATTGACTCATACTTCATCTTCAGACTAAACAAAGGTTTTCTGTTTATTAATGCCAAAGAGCGTTTTGAAATTCAGAGCATGTAGAGTCAAAGAGGAAATGAGTAGTGGCAGTGCCACAGAGATAAGCACCGTTGCTGAGAACGTTATGATCCCTCAGACCAGCACTGGTTATTGGTAACAGAGAGGCGAGCCATGATTCAGAGGGACATTAAAGGCCAGAGGCTACAGTGATCCTGAGATAAACTGGCTGGTGTGCATAGAACTGTCATTATGGTTCGTATTTTCTCCCAAACAATCCCTACAGTGCTACATGTTTAAGATAGTTTGTTTAAAAATACAATCCTGTAATCATGGTCATATTGTTGTCATTAAAATGTACATTAATTTTATCCAAATGAACCTCGATTTCTTCTTGAGTTTCCTTCATAGGTAGCTTTAAAGGGAGGCAAACGTAAGATAGTATTAGATATATTATATTTTGTAGGTAAATGTGAGAGCAACTCTAGTAGTAAACTACTAAATCAATTGCTAATTTGATAATTGATTAATTGGTTAGAGTAACTTTTTACATTTTTTTTTTTTTTTTTTTTGGCTTTTTAGCTTTATTGGATAGGACAGTGTAGGTGTGAGAGGGGGAAAGAGAGAGGGGGTGACATGCAGCAAAGGGCCACAGGCTTGAATTGAACCAGGGCTGCTGCGGCAAAGATATTGCCTTCATGTGTGGGACACCTGCTTTACATACTAAGCCACCAGGTGCCTGGTTTGAGCAATTTTTAAAGAAAAAAATGACAAAATTCTCTGATTTTTAGCTTCCTAAAATTGAATATTTTCTGCTTTCTTTACTCCTCTGTGACAGTAAATTGAATATCTTTGAGTTGTGGACAAAACAAAACATTTGAAGACATTATCTTTGGCTATAGGAAACACTGAGTGACATATTTCACCATTTTCCGACATGTTATTATCATTCAATTATTTTTATTGTTTTTTTTTAAAACAACCAAGACATTGAAACAACCATTGAACATAAACTCACAACACCCAAACCCACCCCATCCCTCCCTGAGGCTGGCCTGCACAGACAGATTAATCAACAAATTGTGTTTTCAGCTGTACTGTGTGATGCTTCACCAGTAATATCTCGATCTTCCCCACGCTGTTCAGTCTGAGTTATTTAGTAAGACATGTAGCGTTCTCTTTTAAACTTTATCATAAATGAGGTTCATGTTGTACTCAGTCAGTGAGTGCTGACTCTGAGTAAAAACTTCTCCTTTGCAGCTGTTTACTGGAATTCACTTGTTCTGTTGTTTGATTTCCTATTTTTAGAAACACTCCAGGGCTAACCGCCCTCAGAAAGCTCCAATATGAAGGCAGAAATATCCTGAACTTACATTAGTCTCTACTAATTCCCTTTTGTTTTTAGGCTGTCAGAGGTCATCGATGTTTATCAGTTAATTTCTTTTATAAAATAAAATTATGTTTTGAGGAGTTTCAATCCCTTATTTGGGGGTTTTCCTCAGTGCTGAAACTAAACCATTTAAAGTAGACTGTGATCTACTTGTTGATTAGTTTGTAGCCATGCATGCAGTCTGCCTCTAATTTTTTGGACGAATTGCCAGGGAATTTATCTAAACATTGATGGTCCCCAGAGGATGAATCCTACTGGCTTTGGTGATCCCCTGACTTTTCGTCTTGGCTTAACATAGGTTAACATTTGACTTTGTCTAATACTTTGATCTATGACCAAAGATTTTAAAGCCTAATGACATTCCCATCAGCCTCAGGTGTGCTCTGTGTTACTGTTAATATGCTTAACTAAGTTGGTAAACATGATAAATGTACCAGCTAAACATCAGCATGTCAGCATTGTCATTGTGAGCAGGTTAGCATTTAGCTCAAAGCACCTCTCTGCATAAGTACAGCTTAACAGAGCAGCTGGCATGGCTGTGGACTCTCACTCTCTGTTAATCTTGACCTACATTTGAAACTCAGAAATCTCAGGAAGTGCTTTAAAATGCCCTTGATCTTTTTTTAAAGATAAAAGTTTTAGTGTCTAAAATCTAGGATGACTTTTTGAGCTCCCACGGGTCAGTGCTAGTGTTCTATGTTACCGTTATCTAAAGACATCTACAGGCACAACACCAGTTGTCATTACGATGCAGATAATACAAACAATACATTTGCATGATACACATGTATTACTGGCTATGCAATATATTATTTACTATGCAAAAAATACACAGCTTTAAGACATCCTCACCTTGAAAGCTCTAAACTGTTTGAAGCAAAATGCAGATAAAATTGGAAACCTGTCATAGGCCTTGCAAATATAAATGCAGTAATAACTAGCTGCTGATGTGTTTTCTATAGCAGTATTCTCTTCTTAGATAAGTATGTTAACACAGTGATGCAGCCATGTTCAAAGCATTCCTATCCTCCAAAAACTCAGAAACGGTCCATGCACTCCAGCCATCCACATGTGAAAACTCATGTCTATTGGCTGGCTTGTTATCTTACGTATTGTTTATACATTATTGATACTGACTTTTAGTTTTTTTTGTAATCACTGTAAACACTTCTAAATGTCAGCAGTTAGGGATATGAAAGATTAGTTGACTAGCTGATTAAATGTTGCTACCCTTGCCAGTTGGTGAAACGTATTACTGGAATTATTACTACTTTATAGTCGTAATGCAGGTTAACTGGTGACTCTAAATTGTCCATAGGTGTGAATGTGAGTGTGAATGGTTGTCTGTCTCTGTGTGTCAGCCCTGTGATAGTCTGGTGACCTGTCCAGGGTGTATCCCGCCTCTTGCCCAATGTCAGCTGCGATAGGCTCCAGCACCCCCACCCCTAACAGGATAAGCAGTTATGGAAAATGGATAAATGAAATGAATGAATGATTACGTTCACCTGACGAGAATGCTGTTGTAATAACAAGGCACCTTGTCCAAGAGATTTATTTTCCTAAAGAATATTGTTTTTAATAAATGTTACTTGTCGACTTTTATTAGTGACTTGTCACATATGCACATTTTTGTCACAGTGCAAAGTGCCACACACTTCAGTGGCATCTAAAATACGATTTGGTTATTGAAAAGTGTGATTTATGTTTTCAAATGGCATTATGATATATGTAGAGTAAATTGTGGTCGATTTTCTAAATGTTTTCTTGTGTTTAGACTAGTGTCACGGAAATTAGTCATTAGGAAAATCCCTATCAACAATAAGTGTCATTTTTATGTGCTCTATTATCTGTCTTCATCCCCCACTTGCCTAATCAGGAATTCATATTTTATTTCTCATTTCCTCTTATTTAAGCTCATCTTGTACATGGTAATAATAACTTGGCCGACAGCTGGTTTATATTTGATTTGTTGAGCAGAAACAGCAGTGTGACTCCAAACACTGGCAGTTGCAGGATCGTGATGGTCACTGTGCCCTTGTGCCCAGTGAATGATAAACAGTGCAGAATGCTGTGGCAAGTGTTTGTGGCTGACTCTGTGGACCTTGCTGTCCTGTCTTTTTTAGATACAATGGACAAAGTTGAAAACAAGCCCCATCTGTCTGGTAAGAATGATGCTATTTCTGTCCTCCATAGTTCTTGTAAATTTCTGCAATGCTAGGCTTCTCCTCCTCCTCATGTTTTAATCCCAAAATAACTTAACTTTGGCATGACTCTAGCAGTGCCCTACATAGTATTTTACTGTTTTATCACACTGCTCCATAGTTTGTGCTTTCTGTGATGTTATCATATGTAAACGTTGGGTTATTTTCTTTGTATTCTTGCTCAATTGTATGCTGAATACAGTTACCTCTTTTGTGCAGTTCTTGGATAAGGTGGAGGTAGAAATGCGGACATGTGAGGAGCCACGTCCACCTAATGGCCCCTCTCCTATAGCGATCACAGCAGGCCAAAGGTAAGCCTGAAGGAGTCTTGTTCGAAGCCAACATATCTGATGTATACTCTTCTACCTTCCATGTCATGCATATGGTGAACACTGCCTTTGCTCACATTTGTATTGTGTATTCACAGCGAGTACGGCTTTGCAGAGAAAGTGGTGGAGGGCATGTCTGTCAGGATCAACTCCATCACCATCAAGGTGCATTCTCGTGCCTTCCACGCCTCCTTCGAGCTCTGGCAGCTACAAGGCAACAGCCTCAACCCCAAATGGCAGCGCAGTGACCTCCGCTACACCCGCGTCACCGACCCAAAGAGAGGAGAGGTACGCTTTTGTCCCCGTCCTCACCCAGCTTTAACACTGCTCTGTCTGGAAGCTGTATACAAGCCCAACTGAATGTAATGTCTGACCACAGGAACAGTGTGTGCTTATTAGGGCCGCAGTAAATCATTTAATCAAGCCAATTGTTTTGGTTTTTATTAGCCGCAGGGACGATATTGAGATAAACAACGTCTCAGAATGAGGTCTTGTAATCCACTTAAAAGGAAATGTATCTGTTGCCTTTTCCTTCGCTGTGTGTCTCGATATAAAAACATTGGCCTTGCCACACTGACACCGTCCAATAAGGATTCCATGTTAGAGGGGTGTTTTTTGTCCCAATGTTTTTGTGTTTGATTAAATCTGGATGATTTGTGTTTGTTGTTTCAATCAGGTGTTGACATTCAAAGAAATAAACTGGCAGAGTCTACGAATAGAGGCGGATGCCATAGAGAGTGATGACCAGGACCTCGGTAGCACCCCGTTACGTCTCATCACCAACCAGGGTCGCATTCGCATCGCTCTAAAACGCAGAGTAAGACCACGTTTCTACCATTCATTTCCTGTTCTGTCGTGGAACTGGTTAAAAGTCACAAACATGACCTCATCTAAATTGCAAACTACGTGTCACAAGTCAAGTTTGATTCTTCATTGTTCTGTCCAGATAAAGGACTGTAATGTGCTGGCATCCAAGCTGCTTTTCATTCTGGACGACCTGCTGTGGGTGCTGACTGACTCTCAGCTCAAAGCCATCATCCATTACGCCAAATCTCTCAGCGAGGCCATGGAGAAGTCTGCCCAGCAGAGGAAGAGCAGGGCTGCTGAATCCCTACAGGTGCTGCCTCCCTACATCCTTATACATGTTTTGGAGAAAATCAGTGTGAAGAACTCAACTCAACTCAAATTTATTTACGAAGCACATGTAAAAACAAGTCATGATGACCAAAGTGCTGTACAAAAGGAATAAAATGCCCAAAATGCATACGTGAGAGGCGACATCACTGTCAGATACACAGCTCACACATTCAGAGACACAACACACACAAGCATGCTTCAGGGAAAACCACATTAAGGGGACTCAGACGCTAATGAATAAAAGTAGGTTTTGAGCCTGGACCTAAACGAGTCAGTGGTGGGGGCAGATCTGATTGGGAGGGGGACACTGTTCCACAGTTTCCACGATCACCCCTGAAGAAGTATAATATTATATGTTGAAGTGTTTTAATCACAGACGTCATATGTTTAAAGGAAATTTTAAGGCATTGTCAACCTTTAAACTAATTTATCTGAGGTCATGTCTCACAAGAAGTGTTGTTTTGCATCGTTATTAATTGATCTGATATTTTAAAAAATTAAAGCACAAGATACCTTTTTGACAAAATACATTTTGTCCTTGTTCAGACTGTTAGCTCAAATCTGTTTTTTGGCATATTCAGCTTGTATCCAGATTGATTTTAGAAAGTCACCACAGCAAAAAATACTCTTGAAACATGATTTTTACAAATTAGATCCAAACCACATTTGGTGGTGGTTTGAAATGTGATTTCTACAAATGCGTCTCATTCCGGACACTCTGAACACTCAAATCAGAATTCAAAATGTCTTTGCGTCTCTCACAATGCAACATGTGACGATAACATCAAATCCGCAGTGACGGAAGTGCTGAGCAGAATCCATGCTGCTGCCAGCAGAGCACTATGGAGGACAACACCGACAGCAACATTCCACAGACAGACGCAGGAATTGATTGAAATAAATGGCCGCCACATAACAGCTTGATTTTTTTTTTTAGAGTGTAAAATGATGGACCTCCATTTCTCATGCTACTGCGTCACCAGTGTAGTTACGTAGTTTCTGATGCCTAGGTTGTTACCACAGCAACCCAAGGTCGGAGATATGTGGCCAGACAAATCTGATCTGATCACTTGCAAATAACAGTCTGTCTTAAAAATCTGATTTGAGAAACAAATCTAATTTGCCCGTCATCTGAAAAATGCACTTTGACCAGTTCACCTCGGAGACTTTAGCTGTTTCTGTCAGAGTCCAGGTTCAGTCTGATTAATTTTTCCTGACTTTAATGCATTCATTTTTGTCTTTGTTAAGCGTCCTTTTGAACTGTCCTTACATACATGCATGGTGTATGTCTTCAGCTCAAACTCAGCTATTAGTTACATTTATCATTTTAGCAATTTAACAAAGTATACAGCAGCCAGAACCCCCAAATACAAGAAAAATTATACAAAAAAATGTACAATCTGTTGTGATAATCACTCAAAATTATTATTTTAAAAACAGTTTAAGGTTTTAGATATGTTGTGTCACTATTTACACACAAAAATGTAGGAACTAAAACTATAATACAGACTATTTACATGTAAAGTTATTTTATTTCATCTTGGTTTTGTGCCTTTTTTGTTTAAAGTCTATGTATGATATTGTAAATCACTGAAAATATGAATTGAAATGTTTTACAAGAACAAATTTATAGTCTATAGATATAAATATGATACAGGCACTTACAGCGGTTTTTTCTCACATTGTCTCCACATGAATAGATAAATAAAGTTATGTTAATATAAATAAAACACTGAGTGTATTCACAGGTTAATAGACAGACTCTGTACATTCATTCAGTATCTTCTCATGACAACACAAAGACTCAAGAGCTTTTAACTCAACATCAATTGGGACAAGACTATTTCTGGATGTGTTTTTCTGTACATTAAAAATAAAGTTTGTTTCCCTGTGATATTTATGTAGCTTTTCTATTTGTGTGTGTGTTTCAGACTGCTCCTCCATCACCTGGCCTCCACAGCCTCTGGACTGAGCCCCCTCCCGCTCCTACCGGCACCCCCAGCAACATGAGTCAATACTTTGATCTCTATGATGTCAAAGAGTCTTCATACCACACCTTCATATCCCGCTTGGATTTACACGTATGCAACGACAGTTCTTCAATGGATGAAGGTGACGGTTAGAATTAATTCACCATGTGCCAGAAATAATCACATGTACCGTAGTCTTTATATCTTGGAACTCAAGTGTATTTCTGCTATTTTACAGCATAAAGCCACGACTGTTTGCTCAGAGTAATCCTTAAACTACAGTAATTTGCTGAGCATTTACAGGATAATTACTGTCAGGCTGGGTTGTAACAGATTTCATGTGATACCGCACAGATGACGCTCCACCACCGGGCTTACAAGGTGCCATGCAGCTGACATTCAGGAAGCTGGGTTTCGACTACTACCCTGTCCACAGACCTGGTGAGCGTGACGACCGGTCCTTTCTGTGACTCTAATTTTACCTCAGTTCAGCCAGAGGCTCTGTCTGGCCCCCACTTCCAGCACAGCATTCATTCAGGACTAGCTGCTAGGAGGATTACAACTCAAGCAGACTAATGGCGTGGGAGTGTGTGCCCACTGCCATTATTCTTTGTGGAATTCCTGGAGTGTACAATGCAGAGCAGCAGAGTTGCCTCCGGGGCCGATTATGGTCAATTAAACAAAGCTTGAAAATAACCTTTTATTTTGCTATTCTGTTTGATTAAGAATCACGGCCTTTGAAGTGAATATTTACACAAGGAAGATGCATACCGGTATATCAACACAGTACTTTACATACAGCGTATAAATATAACTGCACATTCAGCTCGGACGTACGGTTATATTAACATATATGTAAGGAATTTGACTCCAGACACACTCAGATGGCAGCAGAAATGCTCTCAGAAGAAATGTCTGGTGTGCTCAGTGGTGCATTAAGCATAATGTATGGACATACATGTGTGGACATGTGCACTTAGAGACAAATTCACACAGACCTCATACTTAAATAACACAGTCATTGTTAATTGTTTGTGGTCTTGTTATGGTCTCCTCTCAGATTTACTTATTTTACTGTATATGATGTGTTGTATTATTGTAATGAATTACTCCACACTCACTGTTTTAACTCTAAAAGCCTAACCAGAGACAGGGGTTGCAAATTAGCCACAGCTAGAAACCTGCATGCACTGCAACTACTTTGTATTTTACATATGAAGAATGTCTAATGCATTTGTCCTCGTCTGATAAACAAGTAAATAAGTAAAACAATGAACAGGACAAGTTTACAGTCAAAGCTTAACAAATTTAAGCAAACTTTAAAGGGACAGATCACCCTGAAATCAAAAGTCTTCCTCTCACCTGTAGTGCTGTTGATCAGTATTGATTGATTTAGTGTGAGTGTTGGAGATATCCGCCCTAGAGATGTCTGCCCTGTCTCAAATGTAGAGGCCCTAATACATCGACCTGACATGTGGCTGTTGGTCAATGTCGGGCCATTGATGAGAGTCTGTCGCCCTAGTTTTTGTGGTGTGTCACTCTGATTTAGACATTAAGCTCTTAAGCAGAAACAGTTTGTAATTGTTTGTGTTTATGTTCGCTGACACTCAGTAAATATCATTTGTTCTTTCAACATTGGTTCATGTTGTTGGCTACCTAGTGTCTTTAATCCATCCTGTTGCTCTTCCAGTTTCTTTATTTAAATGATGAATACAGACTACCACCGCCTGCAGGTTTTAGAGTTATATCCTCTCAAGCAGGCACAGAGCATATGTGCTAGTTATCTGTTGGCTGTAGTCTTTGCGGTGTGTTCAAGTGCAGCTTTTGTTTGTGAAACAGCCAAAATGAGGCAACTGTTGACCTTGATGCCACTAGGTCTTTGATGTCATTTTGGTGTGTCAGAACAAGATGGCAGTGTGAGATGTAACATTGATGGCGTCCTCCTCAGCTGAGCTGTAACATCAGCTAGCTCAGTGGTGCTA
Organism: Epinephelus moara; assembly: GCF_006386435.1. Classification (NCBI taxonomy): domain Eukaryota; kingdom Metazoa; phylum Chordata; class Actinopteri; order Perciformes; family Serranidae; genus Epinephelus; species Epinephelus moara. The sequence continues at coordinate 35,959,348 of NC_065521.1, read as the reverse complement.
GGTGAGCTAGCAGATGCACAGTTCTTTCTCCAATACTCTGCAACTCACACCAAAAAAATGTAGATAGATAGATAGCACTGCAGGTAAGAGGAAAAATATGTATTTTTAATTTTGGGGTGAACTGTCTCTTTAACATACAGCTGTTACATATAGACTTGAGTTGAACAACAAATTGTATATCAGTTTTTCTTCAGACGAAATTAGGTTTAAGCCTAGAATGATTGCTGAGTCATAACTGCCTTGTTGCTGCTCTTACACAGCTGATGGGTGTCGACACTGGGAACGCCACAGCGGAGCCATGGAGGCTCAGGCCCAGTGGGCTTGGAAACTGCTGCAGGAGTACCAGAGGAGACCAGAGACTTCTGGGTTCCCTGGGCCACAGACTGAGGCAGCCCAGCCAACCAAGGACTCCTCTCCAAAGACAGCACAAGGTATGAGCGCAGAAATGATCTAGAGGTTTGTCTTGACATAGGAGATATGTTTCTTTTATGACAGCTGAAAAACAAAACAAAACAGCAGGAAAACAGCCAAACACTGTGTGATGAAATAAAACATGAATATTTGTCCGCCTTTATTGCACAACAAAATACCACACAGTAGCAACAAGGAAGCTGCGACACCAACACATGGCTCAGTTACCACAACATTTATGATAAGAGACACAAACCCTTATCTGTAAAAATATTTCTCAACCTGAGTGTCATGTCATCTAACCAGGAATCAGACTTGCTTTTCTGTGTGTGAGTCATTTCTGCTTGTCACACAGTGTTTTCTCTCCCATGCACGTACTTTAGACGGACAGTCCAGTCCCAAGTCGAGCCCCGCTGACACAGAGCAGCCGCCCCGCAGGAACTCTGTCCCAGCTCCTTCAAGGTCGTCTCTGAAGAGGCTGCGATCCAGCTGTGTGGTGGTCAGGATGGATGACGTGGACATTCACCAGGCAAGCTTTAATGATCAACTGATTTGATTTACCTGCTCGAGCAGAAGCTTTACTTCAATAAATGGACTTGTGTTCCTCAGTGGGAGCCGTCAGGCGGTACCTCTGACGGGGCTGCAAGTCGCTTTGCATTTAGAGAATTTTAGCAGTGACAAAGCAGTCACAGATGGTTTGGATGTTTAGAAAATGGGAGTTTATGATCAGAAAATCTTAAGTGGAACCAATAAACCTCCTTCCACATGACTGTTTATATACAGTGGATCATACAACGCAGACAATATCAACAACCCCTTTATCATGAAAAGAAATGACACATAAGCATCCCCAGCAACTTTTCTTAAACACACTTGGACACACATGATTATCTTTGACAATAAAAACATGTATATGTTGGCTCTACTCCAGAACCATAGCTCCATGGCTAGCTGGCTGACACGAGCGTCACGCGCTGCAGTGTGCTCCTCACTTGCAATTAGCTCAAACTGCAGAAAGGCGTGTTAGATTAGCTGCTTTGCAGGCATCTGCCTGACAGGCATTACAGAGGGAACAACAGTCTCTTTCAGACCGACTATCTGATATGTTTGATCAGATTTCCGATCTGTTATTTTGATGTGATAATGTGTAAATGCATCAAAATGCCCCTCTGGGAAGCTCTAACAGTGGAAGATTTATTATTTCTTTGCTAACAACTACAGCTTTGTAATAATTCCTGAAGTTTTATGCAAAATAATACCCTAAGTGTCAGAAAAATACCTATTCACTTCACTTGGCTGCTCTAGCTCTATTCAGCTGTGACTGAGAAACCCCCCCCCCCCCCCCCCCCCCCGCCACTTCAGATGACACTCTCAAGCTGGTTCTGAAATTTCACTTTGGACATTTCACACTTTCCACCATGAAAGAAAGCAACATTTCCAGGGACTTTTTCAAGTAAAGACACTTGTAGTTCCCCATTTGCTAGAACAAGAGACACCCAGGGGAAAATCTGTTCATGTCGGGTCTCCACCTTCAGTCTGTGACAGGAAGTCAGTGATGTTCACACTCAGGGGGTTTAGTTCTGTTATGCGTAAGTTACTGTGTTCTGAATGAGGCAGATAAATGCAAAATAAAATTCAGTATTTTGTGATATTTCCACCACTGTTCTAACCTCCGCACCTCAACATACAGGTGTCTACAAGAGGCCGTCAAAACAAGAAGACTCGATCTTTAATATCCTGCAACCGTAAAGCTCTGAATTTGCCAGACAACGTACCAGCAGTTCATCTTGAGTTCACTGAGTACTACTTTCCTGACAACCCCACTTTCACAGGTATCATGAAGAACATATTTTAGTTTTTGTCTCTCTGGAGTTTAGATTTTATTTGAGCGATGTATATCTGCTTTACTTGGTCACGTACTTAATGCCATAGTTACAAATTATGACTTGTAAATATCCTGTATCAGTATCCTTCTCCTTTTTTTCGTCCCTCAGTGCCCACCTCAAACCTGTATGGCCAGCTGAACGGCCTCCAGCTCTGTGTAGACCCACCCAGCGTGCTGTGGATCAATTTGTTCTCCAGGGGTCTGCTGCACACCCTGGACCAGGTCAAAGCTTTCTACCATTTGCAAGACAGCAGCAGGGCTGAAGAGCACGTAGACATCCGCGTGGATGCATCACAGCTTAAGGTAAATGCGTATCTGTTTCGTCTGATTGTAGTTTTTTGCATTTCTAACAAACGTCTGTAAACTGATAGTTGATGTGACTGTTTTTTATTCCTCTCTATAGTTAATAATCCCCTTGGATTCTTCCATATTGGATCATCCGGAGCGTCCACAGTCCCTCTCTGTTACTGTACCCCAGATGGTTCTCAGCAACACCCGCCTCTGCCCTCATGGCTCCAGAGCTGACCTCAAAAGCACCATTGACAAGTTCTCTAGCTGCCCTTTTTTCCAGCTCACACCTCCCTGCTGCCCCTACCCCAGAGACCAGAGTGCCTTCCACCCCATCCCATCAGCCTTCCTCCAGCACTCTAAAGAGAAAGTGCTCCAACCTCTGGACAAAAAGCAGCTACGATCGCAGGACGTCTGGTCTCTCAGTCTGTCCCGTGTGACCTTAGGTTTTGACGGAGCGCGGCGATTCCCCAAAGGCAGAACTCAACCTTTTGTTGAGCCCTTCGCCATGTCTGTGTGGATGTGTCAGCCCGCTGCCTTTAAAAACGGATCATCGTCTTCCCCCTCCAGTCCCAGCACAGCCCAGCAGCCTTCCTCAGAGCAGGAAGAGGCTCCACATGCCTCTTTCCACGTCTTGGCCAACACCATCACTCCAGTGAAGATGTGGCTCAACCACTACCAGTATGTTGCCCTGCTGAGGATGAAGGACGCCATGGCTCGATTAGGGGCAGAGTTGGGTCGGGATCTACGAGACGTTAAACAGGCTCACGGCCAGAGGACAAAACCTACTACAGCTTGTGTTGCCCTCCTGGTGGACTCTACAGAATTGGGTCTTTTGTTGCCGCCGGTGTCAACAGAGCCCGATGAAGAAGTCCCCCACACTCCAGAGACTGATAGCCCCAGCATGACTGACTCTGACATCTCCCCCACTCATCACTCTGCAGTGCTGGAGGACAGCGGGTTAGAAAATGGCATCTCCTCCATCAACACCGCCACTGCGTTTGATCAGGATGAACAGGACGAGGTGGTGGAGGAGGCATGTGAGGCTGTGGAGGAGGGCTTGGACGGGGATGGTTTGACAACACAGGAGGACACCCCTGTCCTCTCACCTCCACTCTCACCTGGACACTCCCCTGTCCTCTCCCGTGAACCGTCCAACTTCAGCCTGGAGGGAGAGCTGTCAAGCGCCATCAACGTCACCAAGGATGTGACCAAAGATGCCATTAGTGCCTCGCTGGACTTGACCAAAGGGGCGTTTTCAATAACAAAGGACGCCTTTAGCATGCTGAGTCGTGGCTCAGGGATGAGCAAATTGTTCAGTCCGCAGGCAAAGTAAGTGCTCTCCTGCTGTGCTGTTGGCACCATAATAGTGTTTGTGTGTCTGGAAGCCATACTGTGCGCCACATGCTATTACAGGCTGTCCCGTCACAACTGTGTGTGTGTAAATGTGTGTGTGTTCATAGGGAACAGGTCCAGCGTACAGAAGAGTCCTCCCCCTCCCTGGCTGCCAGCCTGCGCCACCAATCCATGAAGCAGTCGCCTTCCCAGCATTCCTTTGATAGTGCTATCTTGGATGGCAGCCTGCCTGACGAGAATCTCTCTGTGGATAGTGATGTCAGCGACAATTTTGTTGTTCTCATGGACTCAGGTGCTTAAAATACCGCCAGGTTTCCAAAGCAATTTTTCTGAATGACACAGGTGACACCTACTATAACTTTGTATCATGTTTGCAGAGTCAGGTGTGGAGTCCATGCGTCCCAACAACACTCCTGTGGGCAGTCGAGGCAGCCCAGCCCCAGGGACAGAGGGAGGGTCATCAGCTGATCTCAGCAGCTCTCTGTCCCAAAGTATTGAGGACGTGTCTCAGGATATGGTGCGTTACTAAGCTCAAATAAAAGATTTCATGGATAGACTGAATATGTCGGTGGAGTTTCATCGTCTTCTTGAACAGCCACTTCTCAAAGAAACATTAAAATCTTTTCATCAGAAATTACAACAATTCAAACATTCATTTCACATCTAAATCTACAGTGGATTAAATGTGACCTTACTGTGATGTGCTGTTGTTACAGTCCTCAGTTTTGTTGCTGGTCCTGAGTGGAACAGCCTGTACTATGGAAGCAAAGGGAGAAGACCAAGTTGTTGCTGTAGAAACTCAGAGCGTGACCCCTGTGCAGTTGGGAACTGTCAGAGTATCAGACCTGATGGCCGGCCTCGTACAAGGTAACCTGGATTATTATTGCCATGGTGTTTGTTTCCTGTCAACAAACTCTTGAAATATAATTTCTCAGATCACATTTCTCTGTTTACTGGTTACATGCAACGACAGTCCCGGCTGAAGGCATTATGTTTTCAGGTTGTCTGTCTGAACCTGCATTTGTCCCATTCTTGTGAACACATAATCTCAAGAACGCCTCGAGGGAATTTCCTTAAATTTGGCACAAACCACTTGTGACTTGTGAAAACCCCACCTCTCAAAACATGATTTGACCACAACTCAAGAATTCCTGTGCTAATTATGACTAAATTTCGCACAAATGTCTAACAAGGTAAAATGATAAAGTGATGACATTTTCTATTCAAATGGTCAAAGGTTAGCTTCACTGTGACTGTGGCATACAACTTTGCATATATTCTTATCCCCATTTGGAGAAACTAAAGCGTGGCAGAGCATTGTTCCTGTGGGCTACATCAACACTAAACCCCAGAGAATCAGAATGTAGTTGGCACATTGTCTCAGCTGGAAAAGGAACCTAACCAAGTCACAGTAGGGAAAGCATACCGGAACTTGTTGTATAAAGTGCCCAACTGGCTTACAAATGCAGCTTCACCTTTGTTCCCTGCAGCCCCAGGCGAACAAAACCAGAAGCAGGACAGGCCGTGCAGCAGGGGCTCTCCAGCAGTGTGCATGCGAGCAGAAATGGGTCCGTGTGCAGCCCGACACTCTGCTCTGGCTGAGTCTCTGGGATTCCTGGAAATTAGAGTGCAGGACTGCAAGGCCGAGCTGTTTGCCTCCACTGTGGCCAACATTGGGCCTTTTCTGGAAGATGAGTTCAGTGTGGATGGTCAGCCGATGAGGTTACGCATGAGAAACATCACCATCACTCTGAAGGTGGGCTGATGATAAAGTCTGGATTTGAGTGTGATTTTGAATTTGCTGATTATTAGATGTAAGTAGAAAATGCATTTTACATTATTGCAGATATGATTATATAAATGTTTTGTACCCTTTTAATGCAGTTGCCATACTGAGTGCATTATCCCGATGAAATAAAATGTAACTGAAGCTTTGAACACACTGTAATCTTTTAGAGTAAAAGGACTAATGGAGAGCCAGTGTTGACGCGTGGTAAATTGTCAGGATCCCTTTTGTGTCTTTTAGGATGATGGCCCTAAAATCTACCCTACAGCCCCTCAACCTGTCCCAGCCTCGTTCATTGTAGACGCACTGCTCCTCGAGCGCAGTGAGGATGGCCTCATGAGGCTCAAAGGTGAGCAAGAAGATAACTTGTGCTGTGAATACACCCACATATCCACAGGACCATGAACCGTAAAACCACAAGTCCTCCAGCTGCTGTAGTGTGTTTACAGAAAGATGAACAGAAAGTGATCCTCACCATTTCCTGTCTGATTGCAGCTGAAGGTACCGACCCTGAAGCCTCAGCAGGTGTTCCTGTGGCCGACCCGGACAACTCAAACAGTTCCTGTTCTGATCAACAGCAGAGCGAGGTAGGTTAGACCGAGCAGTACCATACACTGTACATGCTTCAGCTTAATGTGTCTGCAGCCACTGGTGGAAGCCAGGATTTTAGAAATACTGAGGTCCTAACGACTATATGTGTACTATATGTTTTTTGGAGGAGATAGGTGTGTGTGTTTGTGTGTGAGGTGGTTGGTTAGTTATACAAGTGGCCATGATATACTATTTAAATATTTCCCAGCACATTTAACCCTTTGAAACCTGGAGCGACATCACTTTTCTTGTGCTGCTTTCAAACGTCTTTCACAAGTTTTCAAACCTTTGAACCCTGAGCTAATTGGTGTGATTTTATACAAAGACTTTGGGGGGAAAAGGCAGTGAGCAACTTGGTGAAAAATGTTCCACAAATTGCAATGTAACTAATTTTAAAAAGATTATTCAAAAAAGCTAGGGGGAAAAACGATATTAATAATTGTCGTTATTATTATTTAAATTATGTTACATAATTGTTATAATTTTTAAACTCATTTTCCAGGTCATTTCCTTGTTTTTTTGGTTTAAATTTTTGTGTATTTAAAAAAACAAATTCAAACCAATTTTCTTGCCTATAATTTTTTCTTTTTACTAATTTCTTGCTAATTTTTTTTTTTGAAAGAACCCAAGTCAATTTGATCATGTCACAAAGGGTTCATATTATGTTTCTCTGCCTCCACAGAGTGAGTAAGTTGTTATTTTTTTTCTGTAATTTTATATTTTTTTGACATATCACATGGTATGGAGTACAAACATTACATACAGTAACAGAACAATGGCACACAGCGTGGCTGAAGTACAACAAATGTTACTTGAATAAAGGAAGGACATTCTTCAAAAAACAAGCTAGTTTACAGATAACTTTTGGCTCATGTGATTGTAATAACAAAATTAATTTAAACATAGATGGACGGTTTGAATGATTATTTGGAAAAAACCTTTCTCTGTAAGTCATTCAGCTTACATTCTGACATTCAAACAAAACATGATACTCATCTCCCACATGATGATCATCACAGAGGTTGCAGATCCTCTGGTTTCTATCCAGCCCTTTATATCTTCAGGTGACTTCAGGAATTCTGGTGTTATTTACTCTGAAATTATAAACGGCCTGTCTGTATTTTTGGTTTTAACATACTACAGATGGCATTTGCAGTAATCAACTGTGGCTGAACAAAGACAACCAATAAGAGCTGAGGAGTCTCTAACGCAGTTGTCAATTATGTCAATCACTGTTCGTGAACTGCGGTCAAACTGTCAAACTAGGCAGCACTGATCAAATTTGAATCAAGACTATGTCTCCCCTCAGCAGGTGCTTTAGTTCACTGTTTGTAAGTACGTTTCACTTCCAACTCAGTTATTCTCTGCTCAGCTTCTCTGAGTTTGGTGAGGTGTCTTGTAAATCAGAGCACATTTCCTTCACATCCTTTCGTAGCTCTTTTGCTTCAGCCGTGGCGTTTTCAGATTCTGATCTTAATTCAATAATTTATATTTTAAGATAACATCTTTCATTTGCTTCAGCATCTCCTCGAGGCTTTGTTCAAGGCTTTTATCAGCTGCCATCATGCCTGGTGTTTTGCTTGTCCCACGAGCGTTGTCTTTTGTCTTTGTTTTCTTGGATAGCTCTTGCGTAATCGCTTCTGAGCGCAGATTCATTCTGTTTAATAACTCTTTTCGATTTTCGTGATTTTACTGCTTTCAGGGGGGTTTATTAGAGACGTTCTCACGCTACTCTGTCATGCATGCTGCTGCCCGGAAGCCCCTCAAATGTTTCAGAAACATATTTTAATGACTCCAATCAAAAAGTTTGCTTGCTTAAACGCTATGTAACTTAATCCTACATGGCAGCAGGGTCATAAACTTTATCATTTCATCATCTTTTTACAGCTGAACAGTACACTAAATATGTTTCTGAAAACATTTTAGGTGAGAAATAGGCAATACAGCAACAGAATCTTGATTCTTATTTTACAAGCGCTGCCTAGTTGGACTGTTTGACTGCAGTTCACGAGCAATGATTGACAGCTGTGTTAGAGACTCTGTGGCTCTGATTGGTTGTTTTTCCAAACCGGGGGAGTGGATTCTTGCAAATGCCATTAGGAGCACTAGGAGAGGCAGAGGAACATGATTTTTTTCACATAATATTTGACTCATATACTGCTGCCACACTTTTGGCAAATAAGACAAAAACTTGCTTTTATATTGTTGAAATTTATTGCCATGGTCATTTTATTTCTACACACACGCACAAAAAACTTGGTTATATACATGTAAAGTCACAGTATATACCTCACAGGATATAATATACTAGACTTGAGGCGTCAGTTTGAAAGTAAGCGTTAATGTCGTCACTGATCATTATCCTGTGGACTATTTTCACACTGTTTTTCTCCCCAAAAGTTATACATAGTAACAGGTTATAAAACATGACCTCAGTGGTCACTTTGGCCTTGTCTGTATCACAGTCACAGTTCAGGGAGCCAACAAACAAAAGGGCCGGTTTGTTTAGTTTTGTAGTGTGTGTGTGTGAATGTCAAGTGTGAAGTGTGAAATCAAGATACGACTTGCAAACAAATTTAGCGGCTATCAAAACGAATATCAACACTGTGCCAGCCATAACGCTGTGTGTATCTGTGTGTATCTGAGTGTAGCTGTGTATGATACTCTCACAGGGTCAGGTTAAGTTATTCAAACCTCTGCTGCGTTAGATTTACAGGTCCTGCTCATGTTTAAGTCTTCAGTAATCTGCTGTGTCTTAAATACAGCTGTTAAACTGGTGTTCTGTTACTGGTCACCTCTAAGATACACAACACAGAGATGTGTCCGTACACAAGATTGTCTAATGGTATTGTAATTACACCTGTTGCTGTCAGGCAGAATCTGATATCCGCACACTTGGCGTGCAGCACCTTGGCAAAGCGTTCTTGAGCTGGAGCTGGAACTAACCAATCCAATAATCCGTTACAGGGACAAACCCTGGAGTCCCAGCTCTCTGATGCCCAGGCTGCTCTCACCCAGGCCCTCAGCGACAGAGAACGCCTCCTTCTGGAAGTCAGGAAGTATGACCCCACGTTTACCCTGTGAGCCTCTCTGTCTTTCACCTCTGAACCTGCTGCATTGCTGCTCCGGCTGAGGATCAGTGATGGGATGTATCGGGCTGAATGTCAGGAACCAGCAAGACTCAGTAAAAGCATGTCCAGACATTGGACATGTTTGAAAAGAAGACAGATCCGAGCTGTGGCTCTGGATCACTTCCTACTAGCGATATCACACTGTTCATGAGATTATAAAAGAGCCCCTATAACAAGTACTAAAGGGGAACCTAGTGAACTAATTTATAGGTACATTAATGGTACTACTTTTTATCTGGCAGTCTAGATACTCCTCACTGCTCTACTTAACACAGATTATCCTATTTATCATCCAACAGTGTGGACAGTAAACTCATTGTGTGGTTTCAGTGTTTGTCACACAGCATGCAAGTTTACATTTCATCAAGCTTTAATTCTCTCCAGTAAATTCTTGTGTTTCGGAAATATTAAGTTAAGCACATGCCAAAACCTCCTCTTCACATGCACTGACACTGCCAGACAGCTGCTAGTCCCATCAGTCACTCCCTCTACGAAACACAACCTAAAGGGAAACGAGTGTATGTTTCAACCTGGACCCATTTTCTCCATGTCTGTGTGTCTAAGTGGCTAATGGAAACAGCAATGTTGACACTGGTCAAGTATTGACAGAGAGCGCTGCAGCCGGCAGTGCGAAACAAGCTGCAATCTAACAGGAATTTATGGATTGTTAATTTATGTCAGATTAACAGTTATGACAGGCTCAGATTATTATTCAAAGTGTCTGACAACATTATGGAAAGGATCCCTACAGAAACAGACCTTTTTGGTAAAGAGTAAGATCCTTTTCCTTAACCAGGCACAAGGGGTGGGCGATATGGTCCTAACATTATATCACGATATTTCAGGGAATTTTTGCGATAATGATATCCTTGACGATATGACAAATTAGCCAAAAAAAAGGTATTATTAATTTAAGAACATAGAATTGCAACAAAATAAGTGATTTAGTTTTACAGTTCGCCTTCAAATATTCAGTAAAAACTAAACAAAAACGATCTCTCATTTCTTTAGTTTGTGCACAACAACAGTAACTCAGAGTGAGATTCAGATTCTGTATACAATATTAATAGTTCAACAAAAGAAAATCTACCACAAATTACACATTCAAACAGCTCCCAAATACAAAAAATGTCCCCTGGGATCTATATATATATAAAGCAACAGGTCATTTCCTTCTTTTAGTAAAATCCTAAATGACTGAGTTGGGGTTTTTTTTCCACCTGGACCTTTATGCTCTGCCATTTCTCCTCTAATCATCACGCTGTAACTTGTGACAGGCTGTTATGATACCACAACTATTGCACATTCACATATATGTAGTTTTTTTGTTGAGCTGTGAGTGTCACGTAGGTTTACATTAGGAAGAGACGCTGTGCTGCTGCCAGAGGAGCCACTGAATGAGTTCCCTCTGAGCGGTAAGTTGCTAAAAGAGTCTGAGAAGTCCGGGGCTGTTCATAAAACATTCAGGACGCCACAGTTTATTCCACACTACTGAAGCTGCTCCTCTTTTTGGAACCACCATGGAGTCAGTAATAATTTCTCTTTCAGTTGCCATGGGTAACAGTATGATGTCAATATATCAACAAGTCAAAATGTTTCGAGTATCACAATATGAATTGTTCGTATCATATTAAAAATTACACCAGTATTATCATGAATGATATGATATGACACTCTCTCACCAGACAGAGCCCCAAAATACCTTTCACCAAACAGACCAGACTACATTTTAATAAACCATAATTTTATCATTGCAAAACACATTTCATTCAAAGTTAACAGACATAAAACGAAAAACTCCCAAAAGCCATCTTGGTTCATCTTTCTACTTTTTAACAACCACAGCGTCTGGCCTAGTTGAATTAAAGCCTTAATTCACCCAGTTAGATATGAAAATATGCCGGCTCTATACAGGCTAAAACTACAGTTTCTTTAAATGGAGTCTGGTGGGTTCAGTGATGGTGATTTCCGGGTTTTTTTCTGGTTAAAAGAAAAGGTCTTTCTCTGTAACAAAAAGGTCTGTCTCTGTAGGGATCCTTTCCATAATGCTGTCAGACACCTAAAATTACAATCTGAGCCTGTTAGTTGCAAAAACAAACACTTTTAGTGGATGTAAACAGACGGTGCACAAATGCCCCAAGTGTTTACATTGCAGCCTGTTTCGCCTCTGCAGGCTGCAGCCCTCTCACTCAATACTGGATTAGCCTCAAAAATTGTTACTCCCATTAGTCATTTAGTCACAAAAGCATGACAAAATAGAGGCTGGGTTGAAAAAATACTGAAGTTACCCTTTAATGTCAGGCATGCTTTTTAAACAGTGCTAATTCACATGTAGCACATTTAAAGGTAGACAGTCATAAAGCTAAATGGAGTTAGTAATGTAGATTACTTCTGTTAGGTGTGCGTTCCTTTTCAGTTTAAAGTATTATGACAATATTATCAGCTGTTACTTGTGTTGTGAAAGGTAGGGAAAACAATGCACTTTTTTTTTTTTGTAAGAAAAGCAAAACACTGCTTTCACCGAGAGACGGATGCATCTCTACTTCCACCTTGGTTGCTTTACCAGCGGGGTGGAATGGTTACACTCTTATCAAGTTCTCACTGTTCTCAAAAAGCGGGTCAAATCATTCCCCAGTGTTATTTTTCTTTGAGTTGTGAAAAGTCGATCGTTCTCCTTTTGTACTGTGAAACAATGTGCTCTGTGGTCGGATGTCCACTCACGACGACATGCCTTTCGACCTCTCCCTTTGGCTGTGGAGAGCAGGGTGCACAGTAGCTTCAGTATTGTAACAGGGTTAGTTTTCTCACTCTAACTCTCTGGTTTAAAGATTAAACCACCTACCACAGTTATAATACTTGATCTCAGTAAAACTTGTTTTGTAGCTTGCCAGGAAACAACTCAGACTGCTTGTGTTATTACCTCTGTGCACATTTGTCATGTGTAGTATAATGGTCACGAACATATATGTTTATATTTATTTAGATCTGTGAACATGTGTTTTTTTTAGACCACAGTGTACTGAAGCCATATCAATCAACACAAATTACATTTTAAAAAAATCTGTAGTACTGATCACGTATGCAGAGTGTACACAGTGTGTCATGTAAATGACCAGTTTCACTATGAGCACTGATATATTTCAGTGTGTGTATCCTGCTCTGCTGCAGATTTGATCTGAAGCCAGTTGCCTACATAACATTCATTTTATGAATGCTCTCATGAGAAAGACCTCTCTGCCGGCTACATCTTAGGTGCATAAGTTCTATTGTTAAACCACTGGTTTATCATTTTAGCCTGTGGAGGTATGTTATCTATCTTCATGGCTGCAAAGCTGTGACAGCCACCTTTCACTCATCATTGTCCTGTTGTGTGCTGCGGAGCCCCCTGGTGGCTGGACTGGCCAGAGCACTCCTCATTCATTTATTTTCTTTCTTACATTTGGTTGCCTTGCAAGCTATGAATGACTGATTTGCATTCTTAAAGAGGAATGTAAGATATTTAAGCAATAGACAGACAGCTTAGGTTGAACCAAAAACACGACAAAGAACGGTACACTACACATTTTGGATGTGGAATCTTTTTTTTGTCTTATAAGACGACTAACGTCAAAGAAAAATGTTTTACCCGTCCACCAGGTTATAATGTTTTCCCCTGAACTGCATGTGTACTCCACACATCCGTACTATCAGTGTAATAAAGCAGAGAAACTGCCCTTTAACCTCAGTATAACTTATAATCGTGATCTTCTCAGCTTTTGATGTTTTTGTTTTTGCATGGCCTTAGTAGACAAAGACACAGTGGTACGAAACTGAACGTCCCATGCTGGATGCAACATGTAGCTGTTAAGTTTGTCCAGTTTCCCTCTCCTCTGTCAGGCCTCAATGTTGAGTAGCATCTCTATTCTGCTGACAAACTGGTGCTCTGAGTTCCATCTGCTCATAACCATGCAAACAGGAGATGGACGGAGAGTGAAGCGAGACTCACTGCGACTCAGATGTCTCTTTTCATAAGACTGACCTGGCAAAGTGTTGCCACTGAACGCAGATGCATGTACTGAAGTTGTGTTGCGTAGTTTATGCCTTGTGGATTACTTGCACTCGTGTGATAAATTCACTGGAAATTGCACTTGTTTCGATGTGAATCACTTCAAAGGATCGCAGAGGAGTCCTTGTGAAATCTTCCTGAGTGATGCAAATGTTGGAGACCCTGTGGACAGTATTTTTGTCAGTTGTGTAGAGTTACATTGACTTTTGTATTGTCTTTATCACTTCATTGAGACTAATATATTTGGTTCTGTGAACCAAAGCTAGTATGTGGAAAATATTTTAAAAGTGAAACAATAAATGATTAATTGCTGAACACATTTCAGTTGTGACTGAGTTTAATAGAAATGCATGTTTGCTTGTAACAAAAATCATCTACTGAAATCACATTTTTGTTGTCGTAACATACACAAACTTTTAAGTGCAAGTCTCACTCATTATTTAAGTGGTGTCATCAAGAGTTTGTTCAACTCAAAAAAAGTCTACATATTTAGTCTACAAATAAAACTTAAAACATCTTTATTTTAGTATTGTTAGACAAACTAAATTAATTCTGAGATGAGCTGAATGATGAAGAGTCAAGTTTTGCCGTCAGCTTCTCACACCAGAGGTTTTATCATTTGAAAAAGGATCCAAACATTTTCAAGTATCAAAATAATATCCAGTGTGAGCTTGTGTGGCTGTAAATGGAAACAAAAAGGTGACCATTTTGTAATTAAACCCACTGGAACTTAAAGGCATCATACTGTTTTCCCACCAAAAAGTCTCTCTAAAAATAACGGCTTCTTAAAAATAATTGAGGCACAAGAACTAAACATTTGTATAAAACATACTGTATTTACAACCATAATACATCAATATAATTTCACACCATTTGAACTGTGTGCTGCATCAAACATTTACCTGACAGTTGTGTTCATGTAAGACACCCTCTTAATCTTGTCTGTCTTCAGTATTGCAGTCCCTGATTTGACTCTGGTTAGTCAGTAGAGAATAATCAGCGTTAAGTTGGCTACAGAGGCTTCACGACAAGCCATGGCAGCATTCTGTATCGCAGACATGTTCCCTCCTTTAATCTAAAGCACGGGTGCCTCAGTGAAAGAGAATATTCTTGTACTTTGTGTTGGGAATCTGATCTCTGCTCTTCAGCCTCCTCACTGCTTCCCTCATATGCTTGGGCTGCAGCGGTGGTGTATCTCCCCACTTCTCACAAACGTCCAGTGCTGTAAAGACAAAAGACAAACTATTTAAACTGCACCAAGAAGTACAAATAAAAAGTACCGTATTTGGTCTGAATGTTTTCTTGTTTGTAAGTCTGCCACTCACCTTCCTCAACAATCTCCCCAGCAAAAACCTTGGCTATACCAGACATAGCAATCACCACGTTCTGGGACACTGATGACCCCGTTATGGACTGGATCAGCTGGAAGATGAAGAGAGAAAAAAAAGACATCAAGCCAGACAAAGTATTTTCAGAGATTTACAAACACTGTCAGTGTTTAGAAACACTTACCCTCTTAATAGCAGCCTTAGGGAAGGCAGAACGTCGGTACATCTCATAGCGGTTCAGCTGCTCTTCAGAAAAGGAAGACACCAAAACTCTAAGATGAAGAACACGGGATAATGGTGAAGTATACCGGGATGAAACTTTAAGTGTTTTTTAATTTGAATGGTTTGTTAGAAATGCCAGTCTTACTGCATCTTTTGTATTTCATCCTCGTCCACCTTTTGCCGCTTCTCCTTTTTCTTCTCCGGTTCCACCTTCAGTCTTTTGGAAGCAGGTTGGCCAGAGGTTCCCTCTTCCTCATCGTCCCCAGCTGCTATCCCCTTCACAGCGGAAGACAAAACTGTTTAGAGCCACTAAAAACAATATGATGCTGCCAATCAGAATCAGAAATACTTTTTTGATCCAGAGGAGACTCTGTGATTCCTTACAGTCGTTCCGATGTAAAGAATAGAGACTTACAATAAGAGTATGAAATAGGAGTATGTAAATATAAAGTAATAACATAAAATAGAAATAAAAATGTGCATTATCCTTCAATGTTTAACACTAGTACTTAATATATTAAGAATAAAAATACGTTCAGTATCTGTAAGTGTGTAGAAATATACAAATATATGGACTGTGCTACATCACACTGTTTAAACTAGTATGTTACATTCAGAAATATGATATATGTATTATGCTGTAAGACAGTGTTCACTTTTAGATGTTTGTCTTTTTTGTT
The DNA here is from genome assembly GCF_006386435.1 of Epinephelus moara. Taxonomy (NCBI): domain Eukaryota; kingdom Metazoa; phylum Chordata; class Actinopteri; order Perciformes; family Serranidae; genus Epinephelus; species Epinephelus moara. The sequence continues at coordinate 35,943,625 of NC_065521.1, read as the reverse complement.
GGACAGAAAATAAAACTTTAGTTGATGTCTAATTTGGTCCAGAACTCACAGGTTTCACCTCCTGTTTGGGCTGATCTTGTGAAGACGACTCTTTGTTGTCATCTGCAGGTTTAGCTGTGGCAGGTAACGTTGCATCTTCAGTGTCCTCTGATTTAGGATTCTCCTCGTTAGCAGAGGCTGTTCTCTCAGGTGTAGCCTCAGGTTTGATGCGTGCAGGGTCGGCCATATTCACTCAGTCACCCCAACACCGGCTGACAGCTTCAGATTCTGCGATATAAACAAGGTACTTGATCAGTTAGCAGTTTGGCTAACGCTGGTTAGCTTTCAGTTAGCTCAGCCGGCTAAAGCCTGGCGCGAGCGTTAGCGCTAACGTTACATGACAAACGTTTTTTTTTTTTTTAGCTTTTATGCCATTTTAGTTAAGAAGTCTAAACAAAGACTATATATGTTTGTGTTAATGACCACTTTCAGATAAAAAAAAAAGACATGGAAACAACATGCACCTACCTTCTCTGCAGCTAGGCGTCAACAAAACAGCAGGAATGGCCAAGCTAACGGCGGAGGTAAGCTAACGTTAGCTTAGTAACTGACGCTAGTTAGCAGGGTAGCTAACAGATAACGCTGAGATTTCTGCATTTACTATTAACTAAATTTAAGCAACTTCTTAGAAAGAGTAATGATAGCATCAGAATGCTAGTTGTTTTAGGCTTTTTGATGGCATATGACCCCGGGTTTCCGTTTCCGGTTTTGAACGAACTTTATAGACACAAGCAACAAAACAGAAACACAGCGAGCTTTCAGAGAGTCAAACATATCAACATTAAACAAGACAGGTACTGTTTATTTTGTGCTCTAACTGTTAATAACAATTTTTAAAATTTAATGTTGAACTTTTAAAGTTTTAAAATGTTACAAAAACCCAATTATATCACAGTTTAGATTACTGTTCACCCATATTCTATGATGTCACCAGTCCTGGGAAAGGTTACTTTGGAAATATAATGGGTTACAGAACACTAGTTACACTATTAAAATGTAATAAATAATGTAACTATTTTATACACTACTACTACATATTATACTACTACTTATTACATTTGATTACTCTTTGATTACTTTTCTAACAATGTTTTACATTTGGCAATAAAATAAGAGCATAAGTGTCGCACTCAACAAGATGAAAAGATGAGTTTTTTTGGTTGTTTTTTTTAACAAGAGAGAACATATTGTTACAAATGTGTTTAACCTTTATTTAACCAGGAAGTCCCATTGAAATTGAGAATCTGTTTTACAAGAGAGACCTGTCCAAGGTAGCAGCCAATGCAGCAATGAGTAAGTGACTTTGCATCTGTAATAAAACATAGAGATGCATGGTACACTGAATTGAGGATATGTAAAATGGAGGAGGTTGCATGCAGATACAATATGTCACTGTAATCAAACACAGACAGAAGAGTAGCTTCCTCAAGTTTTTTCTCAGCACTGAAAGTACAACAAATAAAAACCAACCTTCACTTTAAGCTTCCTAACTAGAGCAGCAATATGTGCATCAAATGAAAGCTCGTCATCTATCCATACACCCAGGTACTTGTATGAGGACACTCTTTCGATGGATTCAGAGGTGAAGATGCTAAATAACAAAAGCAGCTGTGAGCGAGCTTTTGAGAGGACCATGAACTTTCTGAGCATTTGATTACTCTGATTACTTTTCTAACAATGTTTTAAATTTGGCAATAAATTAAAACTCCTAAAAACACAAGTTTGTCAGTGCTGCACTCAAATATGACCTGTATTGTTCGGAAATGTGCAAAAAAGCAAACATTTGTAATCACCAAAATTGTATTAGTAACTGCAATTTAATTACATTTTTTTTTCTCAGTAACTGATTACAATTATATTTGTTTTGTATATATATTTCTTTAATAAAACAGACATGAAAACTTCCTAGTTATTGCTAATAGTCTCTAATCCACAGTTGTCACATTTTGGTGACTGGATATTAGTAGAATAAATTAAAATTTCAAATTCATGTGAACGAATGGATGACTGAAATAAAAAGAAATCAACTAAACAGTTGTAGTCACCAAAATTGTATTAGTAACTGCAATTTCATTACATAGTTTTCTCTCAGTAACTGATTACAATTATATTTGTGTTGTAATTTAATTACCTAACTCTGTCACATGTAACTAGTTACTCCTCAACTCTGGCTGTCACCTGATCAGATGTTATGAAATGTTCCTGTTCACACACGTTTTTTTCTTAAAAAAAAAACCCCTGACATGAGTACTTCCTAGTTATTGCAAATAGTCTCATCTAATCCACAGTTGTCACATTTTGGTGACTGGATGTTTGTAGAATAAATTAGTAATAAAATCATTAAATGAAAATTTGGACAACTCACAGTATGGATGAGTGATAGTAAATAATCAAAGGGTTAGATCTGGGAATTTGCTTTGGACTCTGGATGTGACACTAGAAAAGATGTGTCAACCACTGGATGGGTCTCTCTGCCGGCTTCTCTAATGTAGTATACTTCGGGCGCCATCTTGCTTACACTCATCCACCTCCCCTAGTGAGCAGCCAGGGCGGGGGTGCTAGAGGTTGTGTGTGTGTGTGTGTGTGTCTGAGGCGTTTCGGATTGGAGATGCAAAAAGAAAGGGCAGTTTCGAGGAAGTGACGGACGAGGCTCAGGGGACTGGTCAGAGGAAGTTTGCTCGATGGTTGGTACCGTGCTGCTGAACCAAACTTTTCCCCCCTGAGCAGCGGCGGCACCGTGGATCGGGACGGACGGATCCAGCGGCGGAGGGAGCTTTTGTTTCCTCGCCACACGAGCACCGCTGAGGACTAACTTGAGGTCGGGAGAGAAAACGGGGGATCGCAGAGGAATTTCACTCCCGCAACCAAGCCCCCCTTTTCCCTTCGCTTCCCCGCGCCTCCTCTGTTTTTTTTTACCCCGGTATTCGCGATGGGGAAGGAGCAGGAACTTCTCGAAGCGGCGCGGACTGGAAACCTGGCCGCGGTGGAGAAGCTTTTATCCGGGAAGCGACAGAGTGCTGGCACCGGCAGCGGATCGTCTGGGACCGGTGGAAGTGGCAACAGCGGCGGACACGGCGCCTCCTCTCATCCGCTCTCCAGTCTGCTCAGGTAGGCTCTGGGAAAGGGAAGCAGAGGCGGATATAACTGCATGGGAGACAGCCAGAAGTGTTGCACACCCAAACATAGCCTCATGTCCTAGTAGGATATGAGGCTATGTTTGGGTGTGCAACACTTCTGGCTAGTGAAGTATGTTAAATATCCCTGGCTACTTACACACTGTATTTTTATTTGCATTGCCAAACAACCCTAACCCAAAGCAGTGCAGCGCAGGAGCAGTGGCATGCTTCTTTGTTAGCTCCCAGCTCCCTGTCCCTGCCAGTGCCAGCTGTACTGTGTTGTGCATAAATGGCCTGGCTGGTAATGATGCAACTAAACTGCAGAAATCTGCAACAAAACAGCCCTTGGTCTCTTTAAAAACTCACACAGATGCATTATTAATTGCTTACATAAAGTCTAGACCTGAACACTGACTAATGAAGGTGGAGGAGAAAACCAGTTGTCAGAGCCAGACACATTTTTAAACAGCATTTCTTTTGCAAATCATAGCCCTAGATTTGAAACCTCTTTTCCTTACGTCAGCTACAAAGGTGTAAGCTTGGCATATTTCATTTCTATCCATCCGTGGTCACAAGAGGGTGCTCCGTGAGGGAGACATTTGATGTGGTTTTTCACATGTATACAAGCCCTACCATGCAAGGTTAGAAAGGTTTAGCTGCTCTGTCAGGTTTTTGTTTGTCAACATTGGTTTTTGTTCTGCACACTCCTCCTTTTATTAGTTGCAAGCTCTGATCTAGAGATAGGAATGTAAACTACAGTCAGTATACAGTACCTGATATCCTTGCCGACATGCCACCTGTGCACATTCTGTTCATAGATGCACAGATAAAAATGCCCAACACTGATTTGGACTGCTGACGTCTTTCCCCTAACTGGAATGTATTGGTAAGGGCTTAAGGTAATCAGCCCGAGTCCGTGTTTTTGATAGTAAAAGATTGCATCCTCACCCTGAGCCTTCTTCTAATGTGCCATCCCTTTGACTTTGTGCAGATGAAGGCTGCTGGGTAATATTAAATAATAGGATGCAATATATTAGATCTGATAAGTTCTGCTTTTCATTTTGTCCTGCAGATGTTATCTGAGTCATAGGCTTAGCACAGCAGGATTGTCGAATTTCCCAGGGCTGGAATGTATTTCTTTTTTCCAGAAAATTATGTAGTTTCATAATGCATCAATAGTTGAGACAGCCATTATGATGTACGCAATATTAAGACCCAAAACAGCTTTGCTGTTGAAAGAGACTAAAGGGACAGTTCACCCCAAAATCAACAATGCACATTTCCTCTTACCAAGTGTTGGAGATATCAGCTGTAGAGATGTCTGCCATCTCTCAGATATAATCGAACTAGATGGCACTCAGCTTGTGGTACATTTGAAAAACTCAACAGCAGTCTTGTTTCCAGAAATCATGGCCCAAATACTTGAGATAATCCACAGACCTTGTTGTGAGCAGTTTCACGTAGGAACTGTTTTCTGTCTTCCTAACTACACCTGTCAACCATCACCATGCAGAAGGAAGTGTGCATCATCTGCTAGCTTGCCTAGCACTAGTGAGCTTGCTAATGTTACAGCTCAGACGAGGAGGACGCCATTAATGTTTACATCTCGCACTGTCACGAGCCGCTCAGCTATGAGTAGATGCACACTTCCTTCTGGACAGTGTTGTTTGTTAAAAAGAAAATAGTCCCTACATTAAATTGCTCACCACAAGGTCTGTGGATTATCTTGAGTAACCAGATCATGATTTCCGAAAAGAGACATTGCTGTTGAGATTTTCAAATGTATTTTTGGCGCTTTGAGCACCACACACCAAGTGCCTTCCAGTTCCATTATATTCAAGAGAAGGCAGACATGTCTACGACTGATATCTCTAAAGATATGTGTTTGATTAAGGGGTGAGTTGTCCCTTTAAAGCGACACAGGCTTCTGTATATCTGCCCATAGAGAAGAGTGAAGTGCAGCTTGTAGACGTGTTATAATCAAAGTTATGGCCAGGCTAAGTGCTGCATGTCAGTGGCCTACAGCTGGCTCCTCTGCACTCTTATCTTAATGATGTACACATGCAGGTGAACGTCTGTCAATCAAAATATAATCTTGCTCCTCTGGGAGCCCTGTGCCCCTTTGATTCGAGGGACAAGTGTTACGGTGAAACTCGAGGTGATGCATCACTGTGTTACTTTGTGCAGACTGCACAATGTACTCAAGGTAATTACATTAAACCCTTCTAATCGGAAATCCAATTCAAAGATGTCATGTAGTCAAAGGCTGGCTCTGACTCTGGCTCACAGATCCGTGGGCGGACTTAAGAGCCAGTTGTGTCATCTGTTCTGACTTGAGCAATCAATGTTTGGCAATGATAGCTCTGGGAAATTATTGGCTAGACTTAGTGGGAAATGAATAAACTAGTGGTGAATAGATTTAAAAAGTCAGTTGCCTGTGGACACCTGAGCTTACAGGACAGTTGCAAGATTAGTGAGCACAGGACAGCCTGGGGATTTGTTGCTATTGTGTGCGACATTTGATTTAGTTTGTATAATGAAAATGTCAATACGTCTAAGGACATCACGGTGAATTACTACAGTGGTGCAGGCTGTGGGTTGGTGGGCGTGTTTCCCCTCTTTACCAGAAACGCTTTGTAACTTATTCATCATCCATTGTTGGAAAGTGTAGGCCTGTAATCCTGTCACAGGAGATTTGATCTGTTGGATCTTTCTTTTGCAAATTGTAAGCTGTGATGTTTGTAATGTCAACATGTAAGGGATGTGTGTTCTTTACACTCCTGCTGCACTTTATTACAACACCTTAATTTACATTTTTGTAATAAAAAAATCAACATCTGTAGCATAAACAGCCATTTTATTAGGCTTGTTGTGCCATCATAGCAAGATATGAGGCCTCATGTGCTGAACATAATCAATAACAACTACTTGTTTATTGTATACATTAAACCACAAGTGAATCATCTAACCTAATAAGCTTCCTCACCATTCTCTGAAGGCGTGTTGTGTGTGTCTCCACTAGATTTTTGGCGTTCTCGCTCTGGAATGGGGTGCATGTCAAGACTTGCGTTGTTTTTGTAACCAGGCAGTTGTACAGCTCTGCTCTGAGGAATGTCTGCTTTCCCAGGAGGCTGCATCCCAGCGGTTGCCATGGGATAGACACTGACCCCGGCATGTTTAACACCGCCGCCGCCCCAAACATTTGTTCCGTGGTTTTCCATTATCACCTAAATGAGCTGGGTGGGGCTTCCTCGAGTTGGAAGGTCACGGGGTAACCTTCATAGGGCCACCGTGTTGTGGTAGTTGATGTAGAAGTAAATTTGATGAGCTCATAGTGTTGGTTGGAACTATTTAGGTCATATTGGTGTCTATACTAGGAAGAGGTGTTGACTCAAGTCACATACCTTGGACTCGAGTTAGACCCAAGTTACTAATTTGATGATTTTAGATACGACAAAATCAAAAAAGACTTGCAACCCAACTTGGACTTCACACTAATGATCACTTCGATTTTAACACCAATGACTCTTGACTTCACTTGGACTTGAGCCTTTTGACTGTCAAATACTTAATACCTTCCCCCAAGACCAAAGTATGTAGAAAGTGTTGCATGAATCAATTCATTTTGCTTAATTTCCTTAATTAGCGAATGTTTACGCTATTCATTCCCAGCAAGTCGACACTAAAATCCCAATATCCCCTTTCTTTCAACCAATCTGACAGCTTTTAATCAAGTTGTAGGAGACAACCATGAAGACCTAACACAGTGGTTCCCAACTGGTCCAGCCAGGGGGTCCAGATTTCTCCTTAGTCATTAGTTTAAGGTCTACACAGTTTAATATATTCAACGTCAGACTTGCGTTTGACCATGTTGTCCAGCTAGTTTGCTGTCTCCGTCAAGTAGCTGTCCGTTCCACTCTGGAGCAGGAAATAGCACGTTGAAATAAAAGCTATGCACCAGAAATTCACTGTACTTCAAATTAAAGTGTGTTTTTTACAAACTTGACAAGTTCTCAAGTCACTTGTGGTCCATTCAGAATGGATCCGCAACCCACTTTTGGACCGTGACCCACCAGTTGGGAACCACTGAACTGACGTTACCTTACTGAGCGTCAGTTAAAAGAAGTGATACCAAAGATAATTCCATTTGCGTACAAAAACTGGGCAGTGGTCAACAAAAAACAAATTGCAGTATGCAAAACTTGCAGGTCAGAAATTACAGACAGAGATGCAACAACTTTCAACAAACGTGTTTAAACGAATAAATACAAATTTTCTCTTGACTTGGGACTTGAGACTTAAGTCCAAAGACTTCAGACTTGAAACTTGCAAAGCAATGACTTGTTCCCACCTTTTATATTAGGCCTCATTTTAGAGCATGCATTTGTGTTCTCTTCCATCCCGTAGTTTTCACTAGGGCCCCATGACCCGTTTTGATCCCAGAGCGCTACAGGAAGAACTCTTCACTAGCACTTCCTGGACAAGGTTGTCCAAACACAGGCAGCTGCTGCGGTCAGACCGGAGGTAAGACAAGTCCCTGGCAGAGAAAGTGCCTGCCCACTGAGGGGAAATTAACAGAGGAATGCATGGAGTTCTGGACAGACGCTCTGAGAGCTTAGCCAGATGAGGGCTCGTCTCCCAGCTTCACAGCCATGTCCTTTGTCCCACTCACAAAGCGTAGAATGACGGCTTTTCATATTCATATCAGTCCCTAAAGACCATTCTGGGGCTTTTCTGTACTTGTTTAGTTTTACAAAGAAAATAGAGCTGTCATTGGGATAGAATCGGACCACCTATTTAGGGTGTCCTACTCATAGGCTAATACAGGCTGGAAAAAAATCAGCTTTAGATATCCACAAAACACTCTTGAAATATATTGTCTCTATAACATGTTACTCCGCTAGCAAGGAGAGCATTTCTATCAGTGTGATGATTTGGTTAGCATTTTAAGAGGCTTGGGCACAACTCCAGATCATTCCATCCCATTACATCCGCAATTTCTGGCTCATCCCAGGCAGACCCATGCTGTCAGACTGGTGCTGGCTGAGAAAATATCTGCATAAAAATGAGCACACATTGTCCTTTTTTGAAAAACAAAATTTCCCCGAAGCTTCTCAGTTACGCGGATCTTTGTGCTTGTAGAATTCACTGAGTGTGAAGGTGCTCTGTAGGACTTGAGATGGTGAGTCTGCAGATGACAGGCTCACAGCGGGAATCTGACACCTTCAGTCTTTAGCTGGGTTTCATAGTCGCTCATGTAGACTGTCTCACTGCCTGCTGTTGTGTGCAGGCCAGGCCGCGCAGCGTTAACAAGGCAGTTTCTATCACTTCTACAGTACTGGGAAGAGCCTCAGATCACTCCGAGGTAGCTAAAAGCAGGGCAAACAGCAGGTCTGTTGGACACATTTCATCGACTGTTGACCTCTGAACTGCAAGAAACTGTAGCTGGTTGAGCCCAGGAGGGAGCAGTGGTAGCTGGGAAATCTAACACCACCATGTTAGCATTCCAGGAGCATCTGAGTTTGGGATGCTCTGCTCTGTGCGTTATGTTTACGGCCCATGTTTGTGTAGTCTGAGAAAGCAGGCACTTAGGAGCAGTGATGAATTCCACATATGTGTGTGTGTGTGTGTGTGTGTGTGTGTGTGTGTGTGTGTGTGTGCGCGTGTGCGTGTTTGTGATCAGGGGGAGCAGAAACAGACATATACAGGGTTCTCTCCATGCAGTGTGTAGCCATTTTTACTTTAACTGAATGGTGGTTGGATAAAAATAGCTTTCATCTAAGTGGGTCAGGGTTTTCTTAATTAGTTTGTAGAGGAAAAATTTTCAAGGAGTTGTCTGAAATAGAAAATATGCCTTGTAAGGATGCCGAGCAGTGATGAGGATAGCAATGATTTTTATAGTATTTTTTACAGTATTATGAAATGCTTGACAATTAGGAGTATGGCTGCAGCTAAGGACTATTTTCATTGTCATATTATTTTCTTGATTAATTGTTTGGTCAATAAAATGTCAGAAAATGGTAAAAAAAAAATGTCAATCAGTATTTTCCAGAGCTCAAGATGACGTCCTCAAATGTCTTGTTTTGTCAACAACCCAAATATATTCAGTTTACTGTTATAAAGGAGGAAAGAAACGCGAAATTTAAGAAGCTAGAGTCAGAGAAACGTATTGCTTTTTTCCTCATAAAATTACTACATAAAATTAGTTGCAGATTAATGTAATTGTTAACAATTAATTGATTACTGCAGTAGCTGTTGCGGCTCTAATTAAGACCCCTTAGTGTCGCTACACTAAGAACGATAACAATGCTAACATCATCATCATCAACCACTGTTTATTAAGGGAAAGTTGACTGAGCATTAAACTCTTTTACAGCAATGCCCTGAATTCACATTCATATGGGCTAAAGGGGATACATAATATATAATAACAGTTGGAAAATTCAAAGCTATCCAGTTTATTATCATGAATTACAAAGAAAAGCATCAAATGTTGTCATTTAAGAAGCATAAATGTTTGCTCTACTGCTTTAAAAAATTACTAAAATGACCATGTGATTATCAGGATAGTTGCCGATTAATTGAATGTCAATTGAATAATCGCATGCATTGATGCATTAATCGACTAATTGTTGCAGATCTAATGAACAATAATGTTCTGTAAACGGTGGCACTAGTCAAGCACGGGCTGAACACTCCAGCTGTGACACCCTGTAAATTTGAGTGGATTTTGGTTGGCTATCAGTGTTTCAATCAGTCATCTAACTGCTTTGAAAATGATTCTAACACTATCATTTGCCACTGTCATTGTCATTATAGTTGTGGTGTGGACTCCGCCATCCACTTGAGTTAGAATGATTTATAAAACGATATGTTTATAGTTGTTGTTATCTTGTTGTGGACACACCTTTTAGTTCTCTTTTTATTTATAGTTTCCATTTTTCTGTTCCTCCTGTGTTAAAAGAAACAGAAAGTTGTTAATGCATGAGCAGGACAGCAACACAAAGACGCATTTACTGAGGCTCCTGTGCTTGTTTGTGTGACCTCTCCCTCACCCGACTCACTGAAAACCTTGTAATAACAAATGGACAAATGGAAAAGATAAGGCTGCAGAGGTTGGGGAGCATTTCTGTGTGTGTGTGGTGTTTGAACCCATTTGTAGGACAACGTTGTCGGGCTCTTCCTCTCGACCTGTGCAGGCCTATGTGTGTGTGTTAGCTGGCTGTTAGCAGCCCACCGACCCAGACATTTTCATCCGTCTGGCCTGCTAACTGGCGTCTTCCCTTCTCTCCCACTCTGCTGTTCTCAGCAGTCCTCTAGCCCACCTGCTGGGCCCACGCCAACCTCCACTCCACCTCCAGACTTCAAACATGTTGTACTTGGAGCCGGAGTAATAGCGCTGCCCTCAATATGTTCACACAGGAAACAAATTATCCAAGATCCGCTTTGCTTTGATATTTGTGCAGACCGTATAAAAGAAGCATAACAAAGTATTCTGTGCTGGATAGCCTCAGCATGACTAAGCAGATTGGCAACAGACTGTAACTTTTAAACACACCCACTTTCATGCACGTGCAGCACATCATGAATAAGGTGTGGTCACAAGATAAGACACTGAAACTTAATAACAATCTTTTAAAAGGCTGTGCCAAAGTTAAAGGGTTATTTTGCTGATGGATTTTGTGAGCAAACTGAGCAATATTTGACAAAATCTGCGACCCTGCAGACTGGATCAGACAGAAGTTGTGTGCTTTTTCCAGAAATGGATTGTCAGCATAACTGAAAATAACTGCCCATCCATCCGGAAACATTTTCGTTGAAACTGCACATCAGCTTTGCTCTTTCAAGCAAAATGCTCAGGGGATGCTGGTGTGAAACAGTGAGATCTGTGTAGCTGTGCAGTGGCGTCTGCTGTGAAGTCGGTGTGGGAAATGCCAACTTGTTGGGAAACAGGCTCTTTTCTCTCCCCATCTCATCCCCCCTCATCTCTTTTCTTTTGAAGTCATCCCACCTTTTCAGCCTGCCACCAGTGAATTTCATGCCCATCATTTTGATTGTGCCGGAGCCCATTGGACAGCTATGATCATAGTCTGTGGCCAGACGCAGTCGATTCACACCTCCTGCTGCAGCACAGTTGCTCTGTGAAACGCTCACTATGGTGTGTTCAAGAGCCATGAAGACTCAATCAGGCTCTGTTAAAGCTGCGTGTTACGATTAAATTGGCAAATATTGCCGTCTTCATTTATAATACTTTATTTGCTTTATGACTGGAGCTGTAGCACTTAAACAAGATTAATATGATTCAGTGTTGAAATTTTTATAATCACATTTCTTTTTTAAAAAGAGTTTCTGAAATGGTTGAGGCCGGCAGTTTCATTATTTGATCAGTTTTGAGGTGGGAATCACCAGAGGCCCCATTAGGTGATATTATCTAGGGATGCACAATATTGGATTTTTTGCCATTATCTAATATGCCGACATGCAACAACTCATTTGACTGATATTCAATACCGATATTGATATATCCACTTTTTTCCCGACCTAGTTTTAGTGATCATTAAGTCTCTTCTGTAGCGGAAATAACATCATATTATGCATGCATCCTATTATCCTGATGGCCCACCAGCTGATGGAGACATGAAATACAATACTTTTCAATATATGTAATATTTATTCATCGTGTAAAATAAAAAATAGCATGTTTGCTGATTCTTCATTTTAAAGCCAATATCGGCTGATACTAATGATGTACCAATATTATCGTGCAACCCTAATATTATCATGATACTAAAGTCACGATACAATATTATTGCGATTTTAAACGTTTTGAGTCTTACTATATATTGCAATATACAATTTATTACCTTTGTTTTTTAACTGCAAATTATGTCCCCAAGGGAAAACTTTGCCAACATCTGTTTTACATAATAGGATCAAGTTTTCAGTCTGTTCGTCTCATGTTTTCGTCATTATTGTTGCAACAAAATGTATGAGGTGGACTTAAAGAGAATGTCATTTTATCATTAGTGGGCCGCAGAAAGTTTAATTTGTAATAGCAATACAGATAATTTCTATAATATAAAAAAGAATCACAATATCACAGTACTATGCTGTATGGATTTTCTCCCCCACCCCTCTAAGGTATGCCGACCTCAGATATTAAAGAATAACTTTTAAGTTGCTTTTTTTAGCCGCACTAGCAACATGGCTGTTTGTATGGCAGTGTCAGCCCTACATTTTGGTCCAAACTGAACTATCATTCTGGATTAAATATCTTGGCAACAGACATTCATGTCCCCCTCAGGAAGAATTATTATAACTTTTACCTTCATCAGGAGCTCCAGAAAATCAAGACGTAACCACAAATGGTCAAAGGCATGAACCACATGATCAAGAAATGTAGCTTTAAATAAATATTTCACTGCTGAAAAGACTTTTCATAAAACTAGACTTTCTGCACCATATAAAGATACAAATACTTTTGAAATTGGCGCTATATGACCAGAGAAAACGCAGGAAAAAGGCTGTGGCACTCACTTCACTTTTGCTCGAGAGGTAGAAAACCTGCAACTTCAGAATGCACTGCGCTGCACTGGATTGATAAAAACACTTCTGCTGTTGGGAGATGTGAAGCAAGCTGCTCATTTTAATATACAAAATACAAAATAGGTAATATAGCAACAGAGTCTTGGTTCATACTTCATCAGCACTGCTTAGTTTTACGTTGTGATCTCAGTTTTCTCAGCCTCCATTTTTCACAATACAGGAAACAGTATGATGTTTGCTTCCTGTTTACAAACTCTCGTGTTAGAGCTAAACAGTGCACTAGAATATGTTTCCTAAGACATTTTAGGCGAGAAATAGGCAATACATTAACAGAATCTGAGTTTATATTTGATCAACACTGCCTTGTTTTACATTTTATTCTCATTCAGCCTCCATTTTTCACAATACAGGAAAAAGTATGATGCTCACGTCCTTTGTCAAATTCTCATATTACAGCTCAACAGTGCGCTAAAATATGTTTCTGAAGACATTTTAGGGGAGAAATAGCTCATACAATAACAGAATCTTGGTTTATATTTGATCAACACTTGCTAGTTTTACCGCTTGATCTGAGTTTGGTCTCTCGATCCGCTTCTTTACTTTCTGTCCGTGATGGCGGTGGGCATACAACATGAGGAAGTACAATCTAGAGGATTTTTGCTGGCAAATAAACAGGGAGATCTGGGTGCCAGCAAGATGGCAGTAAATCAACAGAGTCTATTTACACATACTGCCCACATTGTTATGATAGAAAGCTGGTTGAAAATCAGCAGTAATATCCCTTTAAGATGTGTTAGTCATACACTTGTTGACGCCTTTTCATAGCCATGTCATAGTTTTAAAGGTTGTTGCCTAATTCATTTCCCAGTGCTGCCAAACTTGTAATACTGCTTCAGAACAATACAGTATAGGCGCTAAGCTGGTCTGTCACAACCTCCGTGATGAGTGTGCATTACTTTATTGCAGTTGCAGTTCTTTGGCCACGACGTTATGCCTTGACTGAGATTTTGTCTCATTAAAAGTGTCCCTCAGCAGGCCTGAAGCTCTCTTCCAGGTACCTCAGTCTCTGCCGAGGAGGAGACGCTCAGGTTGGCTGTTTGGCTGCGGGGCATCTGATTTCACCACCCGCCAGCAGTATGCATAATTAAGCCCAATTTCCCTGACGGTGGCTGACATGCGCCAGTCACTGCTGGGCTCAGTGCCCCGGGCTAGACTAATCCCCAGTGTGGTCACACCACTAATAGGCTGGAGGAAAAATCTGTTTATTTGACTCTGGGTTCACACCCACCTGGGCTCCTATTTGCTTAAACCTAAGACTGAATTATGCCTTGGCTATTCCCCAGGGCTACATAAATGAATATGTAATCATACATCGGATATTTGGATACTGCTGAAATGGAAACGTTTATTTTAAAGTGCCTGCTGTTGTTGTATTAGTCACCTCGTTGGTGCATGATAGGATTTGCTTTGCAAGGCAGTGAAACTAGTCAGTCTGGTTAGTCCTGATCATAATGTGGAGCAAAAAAGATTTGTGTTAATCATTATCACACATGATGCATATCAGCTTTTTCTACCTGCTCATGTCTGACAAAGATTAGTGAATATGGATTATGAATTATGACTACAGAATTGATTTAACCTAACTAACAGATGCATTCAAACGCATTAGTTGATTTATGTGAGAGATTCACTTGGTATGAGAATCAAGGCTGTAAGTCAAACTCCAGTGTCTTCTGTTGGTGCATTCAGTTACTCCCTGACATTTTGACTGCAGAGTTAAACACAGTGGAAATTTATGTTTAAGCCCACATATTTAGAAATGACTGTCTTTTTAAAATGCCTTCAGTATGTGTGACTAACATCAGCAGACTAATGCAGAGAATACATAAAAGAGGGGAAATGTTATTATCCGTCCTCCTCTCGTACTGGCCGGGCTTTGTACAACACAGAATTACAGCCCCCCAGAATCTTTTTCAAACTCCAGCTTCATCCCGCTGATATTCCCTCAGGGAAATTAAGGATTAGCTTAGCCTTTCAAACAGGAATTCCTCCGTCAGTTCGCATGAATGTGCCCCCTCCCAAACCAAATCAACTCTGTTTTGCCCATTGCCCTGCTATGGGCCTAAGCCCCGTCCCTCGGTTAGGTTGGTTGTGAGCCGTAGTAAGAGGATGAAGTGGATTGTCGAGCACCACTCTGACTCATGCCCTTGAGTGCCATGCTGCCAAAATGCTCAGAGGACGTAACACTCGGACTGCACTTAAAGCTGCCACTATAGGCAGCTCTGCTTCTGGCGAGTTGAAACAGCATGACAGTGAATAATTGTAATGAGCAGACATCTTCCTTCCCTCTGCATGCAAATGATTCTGATAGCGTTAATTAACGCTCATGTCCCAGATCAGAGCTGTAGTATCATGGAAGCAGAAACCAGAGAGTGACATCATACTGCGGTTTGTGTTGCATTACACCCCTCGTTTGGTTTCCTTTGATCATGTGGCTGATGTGACACAGTGTTTGTACTTCTGAGTGGCATTTTTAGAACTTCAGGCAATGACGCATCAGTCATGACTGCTGAGGAGGGCGAGTGTGCAGAGGCATCAGGGATTTTAGCCTTTAGATTTTCTTTAAAATTGATGACTTTGAATGTCAAAGGGAACTCTTGCAATATGTCTCATGACTCATCTGACTAAATGGAGTTTTGTCTTGCACATGTATTTTAAACCATTTATTGACAAAATTTTGGACTTCGATCTACAATGTATATAACATAAGACTGAGACTGACCTGAATGCTTTGAAGCCTTTAATGTTGCCATGGTAATTCATGTCCAAATCAGTATTTGAGTGACCCTTTTATCTACACCAGGCATGTCAAAATTCTGGCGCAGGGGCCTGTTGAGGTCTGCGGACTGATTTTAAGCAGCCCGCAGCTTGTCTTTTAAAATATACCATATGTGGCCTTCCACACAACATTGGTTAATCAAGCATTTTTTGGTTCACCTCGCGATGGCAGGACTATCATGATCCCCGTTTCCACCAAACACTTTTGGTATAGTACCTTTGGAACCAAAAGTGACCCTTCAGACATGATACCTAGACCCTAGCGTTTCCACTGCAAACAGCACTCACTGTATTTCCTTATTACTGGTGACACAATTCACCAGTATTAATTTATTATGCATCAACATCAACTATTAGCTATTCTCAATCAAGAACATTTAAATGTAGTAATGGGTCTAGTTTTGTGACTCGGAAAATATTCTTTGTTTCTGGGTATTATGGCTGATGTTACTGCGATCTGCAAGCTAATGTAGCGGCTAACTCATTCATTCATTCATTCATTTTCTCTGTAACTGCTTATCCTTTTAGGGATTGCGGGGGGGCTGGAGCTTATCCCAGCTGACGTTGGGTGAGAGGCGGGGTACACCCTGGACAGGTCTGCAGACTATCACAGGGCTGACACATTTGACCTTTTTCACTGCCAGATTTTCGGCGAATGTTGGACCGTTTTGCCGGCAAGCTGAGAGCATTTAGACACACGGAGTTAGATTGCCGATTTGATCCGAGGTGCCCAATTTTCCGCCTCGTAGGGTAGTCATATTGGCGGAACCTTTTTGATTTAAAAAGAACGAGGCGCCCTTCCGCCACGGGAGGGGCTGTTGATCACTTGTGGGAGGAGCTGTTGATGACGCCGCACGTGCGACCCACTGGCGGTGGATAAACAGGAAACAGCTGATAGCAGGAATGAGCAGCTAGTAGCAAGAGGGAAACGCCTGAAAGACACTGTAAAGATGAGCAACTGGAGAGACAAGGAATTGCGCGCCCTCCTTGCCCTCGCAAACGAAGAGGCCATTAACTGTCAGATGACGGGAACGGTGAAGAACGGGCCGACTTACGAGAGAATCGCTGAAGGACTGACCAGCCGCGGCTTCCCTCCCACGTCACTGGTTACGTCTTAGCTGAGCTACACGTTTTGTTACTTGCTCACGCCCCCCATTGCCCCGAAAAAGGCACATTCTGTATAAACAAAAGTAGTAGGCGGCATTTTGCTGCACTCTCCGATTTTGCTTTTATACTGCCAATGCTGAAAGAAGACTGATTGGGCTTTCCTGCAAATTTGCACAATTCCTATATAAAAAGGGCTATAGAGACAGACAACCATTCACACTCACATTCACAAATTTAGAGTCACCAATTAACCTGCATGTCTTCGGACTGTGGGAGGAAGCTGGAGTACCCTGAGAAAACCCACGCTGACACAGGGAGAACATGTAAACTCCACACAGAGGGGCTCCTCCATCCTGGGGTCCGATCTGGGAACCCTCTTGCTGTGAGGCGACAATGCTAACCACTGCATTACCGTGCCGCCCATAGTGGCTAACTGTAACATGATTTTAGGTGCATTGACTGAAAACTGATGTTTCAAAAATGTACTCTTGTCTCTCATGACCCCACCCCCTTTGAAGCTTCAATGCCCAAAACTGGTATTCAGGACAGTCCTAGATAAGATAGGCTGACATTTATGTTGCAGTGTCTTTAAAGCACAGAGAAATTACCCTGATGTTCACACGTTAGTTATGTTCCGAAACCCATGACATGCCTTCTTGGATTTCTCCGGTAGTCATTCCTGCCCTATGCCCGAATTTTTTAAATTCTCCAGTCATAGTCGCAGCTCTGTTCATGTTTATGTTAATTTGTTTATGGGCTTTTTTCTGTAAGCCGTTACATAACTCTTTATCTAGGACAGCAACTAGAGGTCTGCTTCTGTCTCAGTTTTCTCTTTTGATGTGTTCAGCAGCCATGCGCAAGGCAGCGTCTCTGTACTCTTAACTACAAATTTGGTTACTGGTTCGGGAGGAATGGAGAGGAAGTGTGTGAGCGATGCTTTAAGAGCTGACATAATCGTAGCTCGCACATTTTTTCCCCCTCTCTAACAGAAATTTATCAATCCCCACATTTCCTCCTACCACATTTTCCCACTCTAGTATTTCCTCCTAGCACGCCCTGCTTCTGATGTCCCGTGTCTTCATGGCTGTCTGACTTGGTGAGATGAGACCCAGAGGGCCTGCTGTAGGGAAGAAACGGCTTAGGTTATGACTAGTAGAGTGGTGCATCCCTGTGTGTCTGTGCTCTGTCAGGCCCATTGTTCTGCAGGCGATGGAGCCCTCCAAGACACTTATTTAATGAGACGGCTCTGACTGTGTAATTGCAGGCTGCTCTGAGAGCTATTATGGGAGATGTATTTTAGGGGGGTAAAACAGCCATTACTGTGACAAAAACGAGCAGCAAAGTCCCACAGTGGCACTGAAGCTGATATGAGGAGGCCGAGCTTCCTGCTGCCGTTCACACATGGATCAATTCATATTGTGTCTCAGTTCGTTCAACTCCTGGAGCTGATGTTTTGTTTTTGTTTTTTTACTACAGTGACAATGGAGGGACAACTACGCAGATTGATTTTAGCGCTGCTCATCGTGGACTATATTGCTGTCATTGTTCATTTTAGTCAAACCATACAGTTTGAAAACGAGGCGCGGCTCCAACTAGAAAACAATGTTTTGATGCATTGGATGTGCTGAATGTGCATATTAAGGCAGTACAGGAGGAGGTGCACATTAATAATCCTCCAGGACTGTAACATGCTCATGTTTAACCCAAACAACGTGTCATGTGACTGCAGTTGGTTCAGATCCAGGTCGGAACACTTTCTCAAACTGCACCAGAGTTCGTTTGTAACCAGATCGAGACCACCTCTTCAAGAAGGTCTCGGTCTGGTTGTTTTGGTGCATACCCGAGTGGCAAATGAACCTGAGTTCGATTGAACCGAACCAAACAGAGCAGGTGTGAAAGCACTCTTAATTGGAAAATGCTTCATTTAGAAATTCCAATTTGGAATATCCCAACGGATAATGCTGTTTACATGACTCATGTCAACCAGAATCAGAATATTGTCATATCTGGAACAATAGTGGAATATTAGAGTGCATATAGTCAATAAAAAAAGATGTGCAGATCACTAGTGCTGCTGCTCTTTTTCCTCGTATCGTCTCCCTAAAGCCTTTATTCATAGAAAATACTTTCCAGCTTGCATCAAAATCCAAGCCAGTCATAATTCATGAAGCTGTTCTAATGTCAGATCAGTAGTTTGCATTGGTTTTGAGACAGCTTTTCTATAATATATCAAAGGCAAAGCAAATATTAAAAAAATAGATTTCTTACTTTTTTCATTTACTCTACTCGCCCATCCATGATTGATTCTCTGTGAGCCCCGCTGGTTTTGCTCCCATTCTCTTTCTGTTTGGCAAATGACTCTCAGATATTTGGTTCACCAGTGCTGGGATTTCCATGTCGCATGATTTATTTAGGATGTGTTAAGGTCTTTCAGAGAGCCTCACATCTCAGTCCTGGCACTCCGTCTCACCAGACATCCTTTAGCCTCTTAAATTACCCCCCCCCCCCCGCCGTTCTCCTTCCCACTCTCCACAGCGCTCTTTGCAAATTAAAGAAACAAACCAATCTGAGCTGACAGCTGAGTTCAGCTCCACTGAAGGAGAGTGCTGGGCTAATGCTGGCCCTTCGATGCTTTTAGGCTCCGTCCTAGCGCTTTGTTTGTTGGTGCCTATACTGCATATGCCTTTTCTACTTCAGGACTTGGCCCAGAATAATCAGGCTGAGGAGGAGTTAATGTAAATTAGATATGATTAGCTCATCGTAGCTGCTGCTCAGCACTGATAGTGTCTCCTTTACTTCCTGGTTTTTTGGTTCGATGCTGCAGCTGGCCTGTGCTTCTTCATTCCTGTCCTCTCACGTGTTGTTTTGAGAGACGGAGAGAGAATGCATGAACGTATGCCCCCACCTGTGTGTAATTGGGACTGATGTGAACTAGCAGCTGTGTGAGAGTGGGGCCCTGAGATTGCAATCACAACAGAGTCAGTCACACCCACAGTTGGAGAGTTTACAGAGGGATAGGCTTGTGTTTGTTTGGTGTGTGTGTGTGTGTGTGGTTTGTTATGGAAGCCTAACAGTCCTTTCTCTTTACAGCATCTGGAGAGGCCCCAATGTGAATTGTGTGGACAGCACTGGATACTCCCCTCTCCACCACGCCGCCCTAAATGGACACAGGTAGATCAGTGATAAATAACTGTGGGAATTGGGAGAAATGCTTGTGCTGGAGCCTGTTTCAGCTCCTCTGTTCATGCTCTGCATTAAATGAGGTCTGCCCTCACATACAATTGTCCCACTGGGGAAAATAAAGCTATTGATTGGCTGTTTGCTAAGGCCGTGTGTATTCATTAGTGTGGTCCCTTCCTTCATCTGCAGCGAGGTGGTGGAGGCGCTGCTACGAAACGAGGCCTTGACGAACATCGCCGACAACAAGGGCTGCTACCCTCTCCATCTGGCTGCGTGGAAGGGAGATGAACATATCGTCAAACTGCTCATTCACCAAGGACCTTCACACCCCAAACTCAACGAGCAGGTCTGCCGCCGCATTTAATCTTCTGTTTGTCTGTGTGTGTTTATGGTGTTGTGGTTTTACTTTTCAAGGTCCAGTGTGTAGGATTTAGGGGCATATATTGGCAGAAATGGTATATATCGCAAAAAGTATGTTTTTTTTAGTGTATAATCACCTGAAATTAAAAATCATCCTGTTTCCTGTGTACCTTAGAATGAGCTGTTTATCTCTACGCAGGGAGCGGGTCCCCCTCCAGAGTCCACCGTTTTGCACCGCCATGACTCTACAGTAGCTCAGAACAGATAAACCTGAAACACTAGTTCTAGATAGGGCCAGTGTGAAATAGGGAGAGAGAGAGTGGGGGGACGACATGCAGCAAAGCCGGAGTTGAACGCATGACCGCTGCAGCAAGGCATCGCCTCTATACATGGGGTGCCGGCACTATCCACTAAGCTACCGACGCCCCTGAATTCATGTTTTTAATCTGTCGTCCAAAAAAAATTGTTACGCACAGACACCTTGCACACTGAGTCCGATGCGTTTTATTATTCTATATGTTACGAAAATTTGCAATACGTGACAAAATAAACAGACACATTTCCTCCTTTGCCTCTCTCCACTTGACCACTTGATGTTACCTATCTGGCTGTCACCACTCCCTCCCTCCCTGTCTTGAATATGGCACCGCAGCTGCATGAAGGGGCGCAGCTGTCCTCCGTCTCTGTCTCCACATTCTGTGTGCGGTCCTCATCCTCCTCCTCTTCATCATCATCCACCTGAATATTACTATCTGACCTGTTGAAAGTGAGCTATTGAGTTATGAAATGAGTCTCTGTGCCCAATTCCTCGTGTCCCGCCGCCACATTTTCTTCACTGATTCTTGGTGAAACGTCTCTAAAGGCTTCTGATGGATGTGAAAAAGAGAACCTGTTCCTAGAATTTAAATGTCATATTTATTTTTAGATGTGTGACAATTTTGGACAAAAAAACGGACTCAGTGTGCAAAGGCCTTTATTCGGCTAACGGTAAAACCCTCCTGAACATCTGGATCGTAAGTTATCTGAGAAAAAGGTGAGCACCTGTTAGGCTAGCAGCCTGTCTGTGATGTGCTGAACAGCGTTAAAGAAACAGTCATTTGTAACAAGAAACGGCTTTATTCAGTGGTTTTGAACTAATTTTATTCACCTGGTTTGTGTGTTTTGGAGAGGACACAACCTCTGCGGATAATTCAGCTCCTGCTACAAAAACCTCCCTAACAATGAACACAAAAGGAATCATAACTGGGAGAAGTTTCACCTGGTTGCAATCTGCAGTCCTCAGCACTGGATGCCACTGAATCCCCCTCAGTCTTACACACTGCTCCTTTTGAGAACAAACACTTTTGGGTTTGAGTTGTGAAATGACGTCAGTACTAAATTAATTTGTTCCTCATTCTTTCCAGAGTTTGCTAAAACCTGTGAGTCAGTGTATGCAGAAGACGTAGAACAAAATTTGCTTTTTAGCACATTGACCTCTTGTAGTTTCACTCTTACTCTTCCAGTCATGGTTTGGTCAGCAGTTGTAGGAAGTTGATCATTTTTCCACTTAGTAAGGAAGTCAAAAAGCTACGTGGACTTATTTCTAGTTCTAGTCCAGCATGGCATGCTCTATACTGTATTTGAACAAAATGAATGTTAAAAAGACTGTGACCAGAGTGCATTAACCTCAGTGCATCATGAGTCTGACTTCTACTGTGATACTTTAAGTGCCTTGATGCCATGC
This sequence comes from Epinephelus moara, assembly GCF_006386435.1. Taxonomy (NCBI): domain Eukaryota; kingdom Metazoa; phylum Chordata; class Actinopteri; order Perciformes; family Serranidae; genus Epinephelus; species Epinephelus moara. The sequence goes on along the minus strand of NC_065521.1, from coordinate 35,921,716 downwards.
CAGTGTGAGAAGTGCTTGTTTGGCCCCTAACCATTTTAACAGTTTTAACTCATATGTTTTCATATTTTGTTTGGTTGCTTTACTGCACAGACAGCGTCCAGACCGGCTCCATCTCTGGCCTGTCCTGTTTGGGATGAGGAGAAATGACCCATTATGAGCTCCACATATTGTCTAAACAATAAATTTGATCAAACACCTTCAGATATAGCCGAATATGAAAAATATAATCGTCTCATTTTGTGTCATTTCTCCCTGCCTGTTCATGACATGATTGTCCATTAACTCAACTCTGATTTTTTTCTCCTTTTATTTAGTTTGACTCATTTGTGATCATCATTCATTCGTTCATTGCTTGTCTGAACCAAAACCATTGGCCTATCTTCTCTTCCTCCCTCCCAGAGCTCTGTAGACCATAAAGAGTTCAAACGCTGTGGGCCCTTTGACCCCTATATTAATGCCAAGGTGTGTACACAGTGCTGCCGAAACAACATTTCCTTTGTGCAGTTCTTCTTTGCTTTACTGCTGTGTATTCTTGCTGTGCTTGGGTTTGGTTTGTTGCTGCTGCTGTTGCTTGCGGGGCCACTCTGCTGCAGAGATACGGGGAGGCTTTTAATTTCACCGTCTATCAGTAGATCCCTGTCCTCTGGCTTTCTACTTCTGTTGCTTCTGTTGTTGTGATCTCCAACTTTATTGAGGTGTAGGGTTGGGTACTGTCAGTACTACCAAGTACCATTTCTCGATAAAGCAATCAGTGCCAAATTTCAGAAGCTGTGAACACAGTGCACAGTGTTTGTAGGTAGTGAGTGTGTTGTTGAGAGATAGAGAGAGTGACAGTGGCTGTGCTCGGGGCAGACAGGTGTTGGCCACTGTCTAGTGGCAGTAAATGTACAGTATAGGTTACATTTTGCCCATAAATAAACACTGCAGCTCCTCAGTGCCCAGGAAGTTCCTGTGTCTTGTTTTCCAGCTGCTTGGCAAAAACGCTGGGAGACTTTGCTGCTCTCTGTCCAAAAACACAACACTGTGCTCTGCCTGGGCTGCAAAATAGGGATAAATATATTTATTTAGTGCCTTTTCACTGAGTATTAACCTCACATTTATATGCATATTGTTGAACAAAAATGGACTTAAGGTATAAATAAAGGACCTGAAGCATAGTTAAAACACTTCAGGTTGTGGTTACACCCATGTGGCAGGTGCACTCTAAAATGATTCATGGGGTTAGTGGATAATGCATAAAATAAAGATGTTTTTCAGCATTGAATTTTTTTTTTGCTTTGTTCTGGCACTGCCCAGGAGTCACACCATATTGGCAAAATATTTTTCAGTCACTATCAGACGTCCTGGGTAGACCTGTGGATCCTGATCCACTGACTGCACTCATTGATATTAAAGGTTCTGATCATGTGTTAACCAGCTTCCAGCATAACATATTATTTGTAACCCCACTAGCACGTAGATTGATATTATTACACTGGAGCCGAACACAGACTCCTGCCCATTCTGCCCCCGTGAAGGATGTGATGCACCACCTGCATTTAGAAAAGATTAAATTCTCCTTAAGAGGGTGCGAAAACAAATTCTACGAGATCTGGCAACCCTTTATAGACCACTTTTAGAGAGATGCACTGAGTTCTTCCCCTTATTAGCCTAGTTTAAATGACACAAAACATGGTCAATCTGACATCCTGCTAAATCCCATTTTTTGTCATTTGTTAATTTTATTTTATCTTTTTTTATAGAACTACTGTTATTGTTTTAAATAAAACGATATGATTTATTCGTAAATATTATATTTTACAAACTTTTTCTATATGTGCTTGACAAACCACCTCTACGGGTATATCTGATTTTTGACTGGCTGAATATTTCCTATATTTTTGTACTAGAAATTCTACTTCCACTTTTATACCACTGCCACGGATTGTTTAACTTTGAAAACCCCAATAAAAGGAGTGAAAAGCGTTTTAGTCAGTTTACAACTTATTCTGAGAAGTTGGTCAAAATCAAAACATTGATAAGGATGGAATTTAAATAAATAAGCTAGAATATCTTACATAAAATATTTTGACCACTAAATATCAACACAACTTTTGGGTACAAATTAAGTTGGGTTAACTTCATAAAGCTTTTTGAGTTCAAAGCAAATCACGTTGGCTTTACTAAACTAATTGAGTTTGTCAGATTATAAAAGACTCATAGGATTGACTCATTTATGCCAGTGTTGGAACTACTTAAAAAGATGCATGCAACTCGTTACCTTAATTTTTCAAAGCTGAGACAGTGAATGATTTTTTGTGAGAGACGCAAGGCTGCACAGAGCCAGTATTTTGATCAAGAACTCAATGCATGTTTCCTCTTACCTAAACCTGAACCAAACCCTTAGCCCTGACCCCTGCATAGATTACGATGGAAGATTGCATCAGTTGTATGAGACATGTGAGTGGAATTTGCATCTGATAGACTTGCAGTAGCAAGCCAAAAGTGGGCACAAGTGTGGTCACACCTTTTTAAAACTTAACAGACAATGCTTGCTGCAGAATGTGTAATGTGAAATGCAAAGGCGGCCAGGGCAACACATCTAACTTGAAGATAATGAAAAAATGTTTTAGATAAATAACAATGTGGAATTCACAAGTTTGGACTTATTTTTAAAAGCTGCAATTGCATTTTTATTATTGCAGAAAATAAAGGTAATCTGGGTACAGGTTCATGTAAATTATAAATGTATATTAAGTGTTACGAAAGTGGCACTGCATAACAACAGGCCCTCCATCTCATAAAATAATCTGTTGTCTACATGTTACAATACTGTTGTATCAGCCTTTTGATCTGGGTGGAGAAGGCCTTGGACAACAATGCTCTTTAAAGTTAAGTAATGTTGGTGCACTGAGGGCTACTGTGGGTGATTTGTAAGTCTGGTTGTTAATATTTTTTTTTTTTGAGGTGTTAAAAACTGAAAACATTAGTAATGAAAACTTGTATAATATGCAGCCTGGAGCATTTCAGTTGTTGGCACCACACAGCCAGCAGTAGGAGGAAATATTGACTGCTAGCAAACCACACTATCAATTAGAGCTACAACGACCATTAATGGTATTAAAAAAATCAACAATGGAAAGTTGACAAATGGATTAGCTTACAGGAAGCCCTCTGTAACATTGGCTGCTGGATACTGTTGGATTGTTGCTACAAACTGAGTGCCAAATAGATGAATTGTGTAGTTCTGCAACTGATTTTTTTTTTAATTACTATATTAATAATTTATGCTACAAATAACATGACAAATGGTGAACATAAGTTACCTCAATCCAGTCTGACCTGTAGCTACAACACCCATTTATTTTTAATACACATAGGAAAACATACTATGTGTGAAGCTGTAACAAACAAAATGTTATTTTATTTTTAGCCGTGTTAGCAGCGTGGCTCGAGGTATGGCAGCGTCAACTGGTCCACTTTGGTCTGGACTGAAATATCTCAGAAACAAGCAAATCGATTGTCATAATTTTTGTTCATAATTAATTTGGTCCCCACCATGATGTTGATATTTGCAGTTTTTAGTAAAATGTCTTTACAAATATGGGACGGATCATCATGACATTTGGTACAGATGTTCATGTCTCCCTCAGGGTAAACTGAAATAACATGTCTCACACATCTAGCACCATTCACCAGGTCAAATATTAATCAGTCCACTACTTGTTTAATGACCAAATACCTGCAAAACTAATGACATTCCCATTAGTCTCAACAGTACTTCGCATTAGTTTGCAAATTTTAGCATTCTAACATGCTAAACTAAGATGGCGAACACAGTAAACGTTGCCTGTTAGACATTAGCATGTTAGCATGCTGATTTTTGCATTCTGCTGAAAGCACCTGTGAGCCATAGACTGTATGAAATATGGTAATGGTTGTTGACACTGTGACTTCAGCCATTGGTTTGTAGACTCACGTTTTGAAGCCTCAAGTTTGGCATTTTGACTGACACCATCTTGGATTTTGGAACCAGAAGTGACCGTATTTTGATGAGAGGATGGAGCTAACCCTAATGCTAGCTTGGTTAGGATAGGGCATTTATAGTCTATGGCTGACTGTGATAATGCTAATGCTAATTTTGGCTTGCGAAAAACAGGCTTATAACCAATGAAACAAAATGTACTTGGATAAACTGAACATTCGACTCCTTAGTTGGTCTTTTAGTATGACCAAACTCTGGACAAGGCTTTTTTAGGTGACCAAAATGACCTGTACTCTGTAAATCTAGGGTTACACCATGGCCACATTACCTAAACAATGTTGTCACCGTGGTAGTGATTTGTCATATAAACATTTAAACAAGTGAGCTATATCAAAATTCACGCCTCAGACAGTTGTCATGAACATGAAACCAGGCTGTAAACATGTTTGTTTCTGTGTTAAGTTTGGCATTTTAACATTGACGTCTGTGAGGATTGACCCACTTTTGGAGCCAGTCCCAAGTGGCTATGAAAGGTACTGCAGTTTTTTTGGTACTTCCACATTGGCTTCATTTTTCAGCCCCGGAGGTCGCAGCTTGCTATGAACCCTAAGTACAGCATCACCGAACTGCTAGCATGGCTACGGACATGTTAGTAGTTCGTAAAATTATTTTGTTATTGAAATTAATCAGTGTTCTGCTGATTAGATCATTTATGAACCAACTACACATATTAGCGCAACTGTATTATTTCAAAGATCAATAAAACAACGCCTTAAAGATTTAGCAAAATAAAATTAGGCCTAGGGGAAAAAATTATTTCTCTGTTTCCTGTATAAAATCAGTCACTCATTAAGCTACCCACCCACTGGAGTAAAAAAGACCAGAGGAATTGACCCAACTTTAACTCTTTATCTCTCATTAACATACTATATCAGTGGTTCTTAACTGGTGGTTCGCTGTCCAAAAGTGGGTCATAGATCCATTCTGAGTGGACCGCAAGTGACTCACAAACATGTCAATTTGTGAAAAGCACACTTTATCTTTTAAAGTGCTGTTTCCTGCTTAAGAATGAGTGACTAAAGGACAGCTACTTGACAGAGACAGCAAACTAGCTGGATGAGATGGCCAAAGACAAGTATGACGCTGAATGTATCAGACTGTGTGGACCTTGAACTAATGACTAAGGAGAAATCTGGACATATAGTATATATATTGCGTATAGTATTCAATCGACGACTTTATATTTCACTTCGAGCCCCATCCGTATTGTTTTCAGCTGCCCAGGGAAACCCCAATCACAGCATGTCTACATGAGGAAGCTGGCTGTTCAGCAGACACCACAGAGCTGACAGTGTCTCTGACAGTGTCTCCAACAGTGTCACCCTCACACATAGAGCAGTGAGCAGTGTGAACATGTTGGTCCCTCTGTGGTTGCATTTTCAGCTGCCAGAGCTGGAAACTCACCCAGGCCTGTAGATAAAGCTGAACACTATTTTTGAACATTGTCGCATTTCCCCTGGTCTAATCTTCTTAACGTTTGGATGGGAAGGCTGGCTTTCTTTAATGCTGCTAGCCTATATATTGGTGTGTGAATTTTGCTGCAGTCACTGTCTTACTTTCTTTTTCCATTTAGTCTGTTTGATGGATTTAACACTGAGTCTTGTGGCGTGTTGAGATTATGGATGATGTCTTAATGTAAACACTTTCGGGATAGTTTGGGGACCACTACCTGGTCACGAGCCTGAATAATTGAAGCCTTGTTATGAATAAATCAGAGAGATGGATGTAGTGTGGATGCTCTGGCCCTGGTTGTGGTCATGGTTGATGGCATCATGTGACTAAGTGGGCGGGATGCATCCTGCCTCTCATCACACTCCAGGACCAGAGAGCCATCTCATGAGGAGGAGGAGGAGGAGGAGGAGGAGGATGGGAGGTTTTCAGTGTACCAGTCTCTTTGCATCAGCATCAAAGAAAGATTTCCATGCCATGCTTGTCTGTGTGAGAGTGTAAATGGGTGTGTTTGCCCCTCCTCCTCTTCACCCCACCTCCCAGTTTGTGCTCGCGTTGCTGAGGAGAGGAAGAGGTGGGACGTTGTCATAGTAACAGTGTCACGGTACAGTGGTGGTGAGTGACCCAGTGGAGAGATGTGGTGTTTGTGCAGAGTGAGCTAGACAGACATGAATGGTGTGTGATGAGGCTTTAAGTGGGGTACAGAGGATTGGGGCTTTGGTGGTGCCTTCAGGGACACTGGAAGAATCAGACTGGACTCGGTCCAATTCTCTGTCATCCTGATCCAGGAAGCCAGCCAGACCCATGTTTATTCATTATGCCTCTGTGCTGTCCTACTGATAGTTTCATGGGTGTGTTAGCTGCTTTGATGTTTCAAACGCATCAGTAGGGGAGAGCTAACCACTAACCACAGGACCTGACCTGGACTGACACCACCATCTGAATACAGGGGTTACACAGGTGCAGTACATATTGAAATGGAAATGAATGAAAAAGCAAGTAGACAGTGGAGCTGAAATGAGTACCAACCAAAGTGTCGAAAAACAGAATTAATCAGTAACCTTTTTGATAATTGATTGAGGGCTGCACCTAAGGATTATTTTCATTGTAGATTAAAAAGGTGATTCTAGATTACCTGATTGTTCTTTTGAAGAGTTGTTCCAATAGCAACATCTGAAATGCCTCCGATACTGCCTAGAATGCTGGACCAAGTTTCGGCAAGTATGTGATTCTGTGCACCGATCCGATACCACGTAATTTATTAATAAATGTTAATGTCTCACATGACATTTAAGAACTCTATATCTCCAGAGTGTTGCAGTCTAGAAACTTACTGTACAGACCTAGAGTTGTCTTCCTTTGGTCCGAATCAGGGACTAATTTTGTTACACAGTTGCATAATTGCCTAGAGTTGGTTTGTGTTCTCACGGCAGCATTTACAAGCGGTCCAGATCAAATGCCTGTGCAAGAAAGCTGCTCCTGATTGGTCAGAATTTAAATGTGGGAAAAATCCAAGAAGTAAACCAAACGTTGAAGAAGAGTACACTTGCAAGATAAATGTGACACTTTCTAATGTCACAATGGAGGGACAACTACGCAGGTTGATTTTAGCGCTGCTCATCGTGGACTATATTGCTGTCATTGTTCATTTTAGTCAAACCATACAGTTTGAAAACGAGGCGCGGCTCCAACTAGAAAACAATGTTTTGATGCATTGGATGTGCTGAATGTGCATATTAAGGCAGTACAGGAGGAGGTGCACATTAATAATCCTCCAGGACTGTAACATGCTCATGTTTAACCCAAACAATGTGTCATGTGACTGCAGTTGGTTCAGAACGAGGTTGGAACACGTTCTCACCACAAATTGGTTCAGAACGAGGTTGGAACACGTTCTCACCACAAACAAACCGCACCAGAGTTTGTTTGTAACCGCACAGAGACCACCTCTTCAAGAAGGTCTCGGTCCGGTTGTTTTGCTGCATGCCCAAGTGTGATTGCCTTGTTCACACCTGCCCAAACGAACCGCAATTAGGGGGCAAACGAACTTGAGTTCGATTGAACCGAACCAAATAGGGCCAGTTTGAAAGCACCCTCAAGAGCCTCCGCTTCGTCACCATTGTAGCTTTTAAGTGGGCGCTCTGGTGCGATCGTATACCTTTCAGAAGCTTCATAATCTAGCATGCAACAGCGATATACGTTAAGAAACTTAAAATAAATAATATAATTGACAATGAATGTCTTCTGTGATTATTTATCCATTTACCTGTGCTGAAGGGGGCCGTTGTCGTTAACTGTTAGCTGAAGTCTACTGAGTGCATGATGCATTGGGGACAAGTCTGTTGACGTTCCAGAGGCTGTGTTCCTGCCTGGATATCAGTGCTGATCCCAGTGGCCAAACGCAATAGTACAATATGGCATTTGCTGTTTGGGTAGCAAATAATGAAATAATGGGTAGGATATCTTGAATGTATAAATAACGTCTAGATTGATTGTATCTCTCTTGTATTGGAATCAGTATTGGAAAGGAAAAAATGGGTGTAAAATGTCTGAAAAGGATCGTCACAATTTAACTCAAGGTGATCAAATTGTTAATTTTATCCGACCGACAGTAAAAACCCAAAAACTATCGTAATATTTACTACCGCATAAGACAAACTAAAGCAGCACATCATCATATGTCAGCACCTCGAACCAGAGATGAATTACTTTAATCAGTTATCAAAACAGTCGCTGATTATTTTCTGTTGTTTGAAGAGTTGATTGAACTAATAGACTTATTTTCAGCTCTAAAAAAATGAATCGTTAACGTAAACAGTCTGACTAGATCAGATTTTTCTGCATTACTCTGCATTGAATATATTTGGGTGTTAAACTGAAACAAGAAATTTAAAGACAACAAATCAGAAAATAATCTGTAGATTTATCGAGAAGAATAATCGTTAGTTGCTGCTCTAGCCGACTCTCTTACGCCTCATTGTATTGTATTTGTTGTGAGAATAATCTTATTTAAGGAATGATGGCATAAGGATTAACCAATTATGATAATTATCTAATTATCTGCTGCTGAACCTGAACCTGCTGAAAACCAGTTTTAACTGACTCAGGCCAGTTTAACTGTGACACACCTAATGTTACTTCTAATTCTTCTCCTGTGTAAATAAATGAATAAAATGAAGTGTAATCTGTGCAGATGGATTCTCACCATATAACATTAACATTTCAAATCCTGTATGAACCTTATGTAAGAAATGAAAAATGAGAAAACTGAATTTTAAATGAATTTGTATAGGAACACTGGCTCCAATAATAAATGTCTTCATTGACCTCTTTTTAGTTAATTACCATACATTCTGTGTATTACAGATATAATAAGATATAGCCCCTAGTCTGCCCCGACTCGCATCACGCTACCTCTCACCCTCGTTTCATCTTCCTATATAGGTCACATGTCTAATACAATATATGTTTAGATGACTTCCTCTGACCCCGGCTCAGATGTCAGGGCGCTCTGCCTTTAATATGAACTCCACCATGCACTGTAAGTTACCCTGGACAAATCCAAACAGAATGAAATTAATGCCAAAGAGATGTCAAATAGATGTCAGTCACTAAGAATAAATATTCTGGCTTTGGATGGGTGTAAGCTGAGACTGGAAATGGGTTGTACGCGTCTCTGTCAGGCTTGATGTGCTGTATCTCTGAGGGCTGACGGAGGAAAAGTTTCTGATGGCGGCAGCAGAAGTCATGTCTTCAAACTTGGTCACCTCATTATCAGTAGTGCAGCGTTTCCCCTCCTTCCTCTGGGCACAACGCTCACAGTCTGCCAGCGCGCTCATTTATCCCCTCTGTCTGTCACTTCAGTGTCCAGCTCTTCCCTCAACAACACCACCATACCCCCCCCTCCCTTTACCTTCTGCTCTCTGCGCGTCCTCCAGGACTTGTTCTTGTCTCTGTCGTGCCAAGAAATGGTTGAAGCACATTTGAGGAGCCCTTGGGGTGAAGCCTTGTTATTTAACAGAAGGACCAAGAATTCTCCATTGTCATGTGTTCACATTTGCAAATTTCAGGGTGTGTCTTACGTGGCAGTTGGAGCCATTTGTTACTGGAGGAGAGTTTCAGTTGCAGAGATGGTATCGAACATCTTAAAGGCTTTTAGGTTAGCGATGTTTGGAAAGTCCCATTTAATCTGGTGCAATATGAAGGGGAAACTAATCTTTCCTGTAAAAGCTGGAAAACGTTCACTGTACAGAGAATTACAATCTATGGCAGGAAGCCAGTTAGACATTCATCTCATTACAGGACTGCAAGGTCTGTTAACTCAGGAATGCATGACAGTGTCCAAATAGAAGTCCACCATTAGAGTCAGCCTTTATATTACTGCTGCTGTGCATTTTGGGAATGAGTATTTATGGGGCTCTTCAGGAATGGAGAGAAATATGGGACTGTAACTAACGATTATTTACATTACTGATTAGGGCTGCACAATTAATCAAACTATTAGTGAAATCACAATATAGTCAAGTGCATATTTAAAGTGCAGGAGCTACATTATTTGATAAAGGTAAAATGTGTCTCAACATACTATTATAAATGAAGCATTGTGGCGCTACAGTGAGGTCACAGCCTACAAATTATATTCCAGATTTAAGGGAGCCTGTTTGGTACACACACCAGCAAAAAACACATGATCATTGTTCCAACTTAAATTGTGACTAATATCGGGATCATAATATCTGTCAAAATAATGACAATATGATTTTTTTTTAATATCATGCAGCCCTAATATTAATTAAACCAGGGATGTCAAACTCATTTTAGTTCATGGGACACATATAGTCCGATTCAAATGTTTAACTTGCTCCTGAAACCTGACACCTCTCAGCCTTCACAAGTGCATCACTATTAAGTGTGCAAAGTCATCCAGTGGGCTGGATTGGACCCTTTGGCGGGCCAGTTCTGGACCCCAGGCCGTATGTTTGCCACCCCTGGATTAATCTGTCAATTTATTTATTTATTTATTTTAACAAAATATCAGACAATGATAAAAATAATTACAACACAATTGCCCAAAGATATTCAATTTAAAACTTTTTTTTTTTTTAATAGAAGAGAAAAGCAGTAAATCGTGATAATCAGAAACTAGAACCAGCTTATGTTTTGTATTTTTGATTAAATTATTATTAGAATTGAACATTAATTATCTGCTAGTTGATTAATTAGATGATTAATTAACGTTCAGCACTAGAAAATAAAAAATGATAAATAAAAATTGGCCTTTATAGGCACTAAATTAACTGAATACTAGTGATACACGATAATATCAGCACGTCATCGGTATCGGCAGATGACGGCTTCAAAATTAAATATCGGCATTGACCTGAAATGAACATTTCTGCCGATACGACAGGCCAGTTATCTTAAAAAATTTGACTTATTTAAGTCAATTAGTTAAAAAAGGTCAAATTTGCCTTGGTTTTGGCTATTGTCAGGATTGTATTAGGGAGACAATCATCCAAGCCTGTTAAAGTGGGATGAATTTTATAGTTTTCTTTGAAAATGTTACATAAAAATAAGTATGGCATGTTTTACCCAGTGTACATTTTGAAAAGCATTGTATTTTACGTCTGCATCTGCCACCAGGGCCGTCACAAAAAGAGTAGGCAATAATATAACACTTCCACTACAGGAGAAACTTGATGTTCTCTGCAGTTGGGTGGAAAAGCATACATATGTATTGGTATCGACATCGGCAATCGGCCAAAATGAGTTACAAATTATCGGCATATTGGATATCAGCAAAAATGAAAATCTTGCATCTCTGCTAAATACACTAAATAAGTGGTTTATAATACACTGTAATGTAGTTGTAAGCAGATAAAAGTGATTATTAATGCATTTGTCAACACCTCTAACTCCTGTGGGCATCAGTTATTGGAGGTTGGTGACAGAGAGCAAGTTATGGTAAAATAAATGTCTTCACAGCAGAAGTTGCACATAAAATGTCCTTATATCTGCTTACAGCTATCATTAGAGTGATTTATAAACCATAAATTAAATGTTTATATAGTTCTTATAAATGCTAATGCTTCTGTTACCATAAACATGTCTAAATATTTATATATTATGTAATAAATTATCTTTAACACTTACAAATTGCAAATTGTAAATGCACAAGAACTGCATGTGTGCCTGCCTCAGGATGTCAGATAGTGACGGTGGACGCGGGCATGTAGCGAGCATGGGCAGCCCTTTGGCACACTATCTGCAACAGCTGCTCAGCCCACTCCTCCACCACCACCACCTCCCACCACTACTACTACCACTACCAGGGGCCAGGGTGACGTAACCGCTGCCTCGCTCCGCTGCCAGCCAGCCAGCGCGTCACGTGACAGAGGTCGCTAGTCAAACCGTGTTACCATCTCCCAGCCCCAGGTTGTGAGAATCACAACATCCTCTGTTCTCTCCGTCACTGTGCGCCTCTTTCCCCCCTCTCTGTGAATATTGTGCAGCATGAAAGCACAATGGAGTGTAATCTCCAGATGTTCCTGGTTAGGGCAGGGTTTATCAATCAGCTGCAGACACCAGCGGAGATCTTAATCTCTTCTTGTTCGACATGCACTGAGGTCTAAATCAGGATGAGGTTTGATGCTGTCTGTAGCACCGCAGCACAGACAGGATTTTCATAAAAACATGTTCTGTCCAGGAAGTCTTGGCTGTGCCATGTGAATTCTAATCTCTTTCCCAGCGAGGCTGCAAGTCATTGGTGCCATTTTGTGTAATAGCCTTCAGAGCTCTGTCTTGTTAGTACATGATTGTTTGACTGCTCACGTGGCCCGTGGTAGCACAGTGGAGATAAGGCTGATCCTGTTCTTTATAGGGTGAGATTTCATGCTGGAACTCACTGAGCCCTACTTATGTAAGGAAAGGAAAGAGTTGCACTGAAAATCACAGATGAATTTAGTATCACTGTTTTGAAATGAGATATTTTTTGCTGCAGGGCTATCAGTCTGCTAAAAATAGTTATCAAACAGACTTCCCATTTTTTAATCACTTTAACGATCATCTCATTTTCTTGTATGTTGACAGCCCAGTCACCATACTTAAATGTTGGCATTGTATGCTTTTGCAAACCACTGATACATTTGTGTGTTTTATTTGTATCCTTAGATCTGACTACATGTATATGAGCTGACTTTTTCATGAGCAGGGGGAGGAGATGGTGGATAGCGTGACACCTTGGCGAGATAGTTGCAAGGCTGCAGACACTGTTCAAGACAAATAAACAAAAACTGTTAATTTTTAGTGAGACATTGCCACATTTCCAGTGGAATTTGTGCCTCCAGAAGTGGATGTTTCTTAGCGAGACATTAGCAGCATTTCCAGCTGTGATTGTGCTACCACAACTAGGTGTTTTTTGGAAGACATCAGGGGCATTATTAGCTGTGACTGTGCCACCAAAAGTCGGTGTTTTTTAGTGAGACATCAGGGGCATTTCCAGCGGCATTTGTGCCTCTAAAAGTGGGTTTTTCTTAGTGTGACATCAGGGGCATTATTAGCTGTGATTGTGCCACCAAAAATGGGTGTTTCTGAGTGAGATATTAGCAGTATTTCCAGCGGCATTTGTGCATCCAAAAGTGGATGTTTCATACCAAGACATCATAGCATTTCCAGCCGTGATTGTGCCGCCGAAAGAGGGTGTGTGTGTTTTTTTTTTTTTTTTAGCGAGACATCCATGGCATTTCCAGCTGTGATTGTGCCACCAGAATTGGATGTGTTTTAGTGAGAGACCGCCAGCATTTCCAGCAGCTATTGTGCATCCAAAAGCAGGTGTTTTCAGCGAAACATCATGGCCTTCCAGTGGTATTTGTGCCACCAATAGGGGGTGTTTTTTAAGCAAGACATCAGAGGTATTTAAATGCAAACATTACTCAGAAAGTTTTGCCTGGATATTGATGCTAACATGACAGTTACATAGTAGTGGTACTCAGTGTGCTAAGACATAAGATAAGAGAAATCTTTATTGTCATTGTACAGTCATACTTGTGTACCACAGCACAACGAAATTGGGATACTGTCCACTTTGGTATAAAAAACAAGATGAAATAAAATATATGAAGAGTAGAAAAATATATACAAAACATACAGTTCAGACAAACTGTTGCTGTGAAGCTAAAGTTGAGGTCAACTATAGCCTGGTTAGCCTTATTGGTTGTGCTTTGTTCCCTGTCATGTACTGACTACACAACAGACTTTACACGACAGCTTAATTGTATTCCACCCTACTGTATACAGACCAGCACCATACGCTCTGAAAGAACTGGTTCATATGACGTGTCGTCAGAAGATAAAAATATTGATACCGGTCCCGAACGGTCACACTCAAAGGCGACGTGAGAAGCTGGCTGTCATAGGGAGGCACGACACACTATCTGTGTTAATATGGTGATAATTTTGTGTGGACTCATCTATATGTAGCAACACATAAATATTTAAGGGTGTGAAAAATCAATACAGCATAGAATCACAATATTTTTATGTGGCAATATTGTATCGTTACATGGACACCAAGTATCATTTGGGGCCTCTGGTGATTCCCACCCCTAATAAATACAGTATATTGTATGGGAGAATTTGAACAGGAAAGTTATACTTAATACTCTTCATCAAATAAATCACAGAAATGAGAAAGAAACTGTAAAAGCTGGGTCTGTAATCTTAAGATCCTCCTGCTCTGTCCCCAGTGGGACTCAGTAGGCGAGCAAATTATGTTTTGTTAAAGAGCATATATTTAAAAACTACAATAAAAAGACAGACTGCGGTCAAACTTTAAGGGCTGGAGGATGTTTAGGGGTGTTTGGGAGTCCTGCAGTGTGTGAATAACATGTGTAGCATGCCTTGTATCAGAGGAGGCGAGGCTAGGCTCGATGTGTCACTGCTGCTTGTTTCCTATCAGTGAGTCAAGCGGCTGGTCAACCATGTTTAATCCGATCAGATGCTGGCTGACACATAGCCATAGAGCACTGACCACCACACTGGCGGGGGAGACACTTGGTCTTAACATGATCACAAGCACCGAGCTCAACGTATCACTTCACTTAACGGCTGCATTCCTTTTATGTTGTGAGAAAAGGCTTCATGTTTTAGTGATACAGACATTTACAAAGTCCCAATCAGCCTGTTGTTAGCGTCACTTGTGCTTTATGTTAGTCATTGTACGCTACATGTACTCACGATTACTATTGAAGCAGCAGACCTGCATATTCGAGGAAGTGAATCATGCTGATGTCATCGCAGCGTGTATGTTTGCATGCTGAAGTCATCTAAATACTCAGAGTTAATCTCTCTAAAAAGCTGTGACAAGTGCTCGATGGTTCATCACAGATGAAAGAAGGCGTGCTCTTTTTTACAAGCGGTCAGGGCTTTTCTCTGCTAGAGTGTGTACGTGAGTTTGTTTTGAGCCAAAGAGAAACAAGCACACAAATCCCAAATGAAACCACCCAGGCAGTGAAAACGGAGGTCGCTTTGGTTTGGTTCTCGAAGAAAGGCTGTATTAAGCCCTTTTTTTCATTTGTTTTGTTCAGTTAAGTTCACCCAAGAGAAGAGCGGTTGTTTTTTCCCCAGGCAGGCTCCGCGTCCCCTCTTTTGATAGGCAGGTGTCGTTTTGTTTCCCTAAGCCCCGCCTCCCCTTTGCTGCTCAAGCTGTGACCTGCTTTGCCAGTGAAGTACAATACTCACTCTCCCACTCTCAATCCCACTCTCTCCCTCCGACAATGAAGGAGATACCTGCTGATCCCATCTGGCGCCAGGTCTTTGAAAGAGTCTCATTTACGGGGCTACAGACACCTGTCTAAAGCTGCCCCGTCGCCCCCGTCCACATGACGTCCTGTCTTCAGTGGCACAGCTGGCACGTTCCTCTGGGAGTGGCCCAAACTGGCATCATGCATGTCCATGTGGGAGCTTCTCACGCCAGCTGTCAGCCCCTTTGTAGGTGGCTCTGTGTGTCTGGAATGACCGACTCTCAGAGCATGTGGCTCCACAATAGCTGGCGTTATCTGCCACACCCATCACTGCACAGTGTGTGAATGGAGCCAAAAAGCTGAAGGGCTAAATACAGGTTTTATTTGCAGATAGCCAAGAATCACATTTGCAATTCTGTCACATCTTGAGAGATTGAGAGCAGTGATTGTAGTGCTGTTTTCTCCTCTCCTGCTCTCATGTTATCTCCCAGGATAGTGTTTTTAGTTTTCTGCACTACTCTTCCCACGTGTCTGGAAACAACCCAGCAGCAAAGTCTTAATTATGACTATCCATGTTGTCATTGTGTGTTAGTTGTTTGAGAGAGTATTCCCACGCCATCATCTCAGTTCAGCTCCTGGATTGCAAGGTTTGCCCCCTGCTGGCTGCTCATGAGAGGGAGCATCAGCAGTGTTGGAGGTTCTCAGGTTTATTAGACATTGATCTTGTTGCTGCATGCGAGTCATTAGATCCAATAAGCACCACTTACTAAGTTTACATTGTAATTACTGCTTTAAATTGCTGTTTGTCTGCTTGTCTGTTAGGTAGTTGTTCTACAATGAAGATTTTTGAGATGAGATTATATTTACTTTTACACAGAATGAAGGGCTATGATGTGAACATTTTTAACACCAAGGACACCAGTCATCAACTGGCTGCTGAGAGGATTTTTATTCTGATCTTTACAGAGTTCTCTCCTGGCTATTGTTGAATTAGTGTGTTGTTGAATTAGTGTGTAATACACAGAAATATTGAGTTTACATTAGTGTCAGACATTTACCCAGGCCACATCATGTAGTTCCTCTCTCTCGGCTACCCTAGAAACTCATGTTTTTTCAAGTGGCGTCCCAAAGATGGCCACCCCGATACAGAATCTCTGTGTGGCCGTAGCTGATGACGTGTGTCAGCAGACTTTCAGGGTTTTTTTTGTGTGTATGTATGTGTGTGTCCCTTTGTATCATTCTCTGTCCCTTGTCTAAATACTGAGGTTTTTCGCGGGTCCATGAACGCAGCGTAGGTGAATGTAGCAGTTTGAGGAGTTTGAGACGTGGGGTGGTTAACTGGTCAGTTGATTCAATCAGAGCTGATCACATTAGATCGATAAATGACAGGAGCAGCTGCTGCAGACATGAGTGAAAGCAAACTTTTAGACCCAGCGCAATGTTTCACCTTCACTGTACCTGGTGTCCTGCTGCCCCGTCCGTGCCCACAGCACGCTCTGCACTCTGAGAGTGTGGTGCAATCAACTGAATGGTATATATATGTATATATTCATATTCCAATCACACCACTAATGAATCATCCAGCTCCAAAAATAGAAAATCAGTATGTGGCAGCAGCTGTTGATGCTTGGCGGGCCGCCACAAATAAATGAATGGTGGGAAACTGTGCAAAAATAATTTCAAGGTGACATTGCTGTCTTTAAAAGGCTATGGCTCATTTTTTAAGGCAGTGATATCTTTTGAAAGTAGAGAACCTAAGGTATAAATCACCTCCAACCATGTTGGCATAGCTTGTGGGGAACGAGGCTAAATAACACTCCAAAGTTAGGCTACATTTTGGCGAGCGAAAAACTGACATGGCCATTTTCAAAGGGGTCACTTGAACTATCACATTAAGATATCTGATTGAAATTGGGTTCTATTGGAAGCCATAAGTCCCCCTAACCTTGTTCCTAGTAAATGTTTTGCTCCTTACGATCAATGTACTCCTTCACATTAAAGCTGTGTGTTTGTCTTTTTAAGGAAAAGGACATCCAGCCTACTTGGAGAACAATGAATCGTCTATCATGTATAGACACATAACACACAAACCTATAATACAGGCTTAATGAAACAGAAACAATAGTGGCTTATAAATGTGACAGCCCGTCTTGACAGGACGAAACTTGTGGACCAGGTTTCACTTTTTGTAGCTATGCAATGCCAGTGACGCTCGTGACATCTAAGCGGCCCATGTCTCTGTTAATTCCCCACCTGTCTGGGTGCCTCTGCCCCTCTGCTAGCACCCTGCTGCCCCTGGCACACAGTGCCACCCCCAACACCTGTCCTCATTAGTCCATGCATGTGTGCCAGTCCTCCACCCAGGACCACCCCCTCCCCTCTCTGCCAGATACTCCCTCCAGGCCTCAGTGTGTGCTTCATCGTTGTTGGTGCTTTCTCATGACCTTTTAATCTGCTAATGTGGCGGGCTCTATGCACTGATTGGTTTATCCTCACGGTGACTCCGCTGAGTCACCTCTTCTTCCTCATTAACAAACATGATTCAACTCATGTTGCTTCCCTTCTGATCTCCTTTATTACATCTGTTTGCTACTTTGTTTCCTGTATATGTCCTGTGCTGCTTCTCACCCGCTCCTCCGCCCCCAACAGAACAATGACAACGAGACACCGCTGCACTGTGCCGCCCAGTACGGCCACTCCCGGGTGGTGCGGCTGCTGCTGGAGGAGCTGACGGACCCCACTATGAGGAACAACAAGTTTGAGACTCCACTGGACCTGGCTGCGCTGTACGGCCGCCTGGAGGTGGTCAAGCTGTTGCTCAGTGCACACCCCAACCTGCTCAGCTGCAACACCAAGAAACACACGCCGCTGCATCTGGCGTCTCGGAACGGACACCTGTCTGTGGTGGAGGTGCTGCTGGACGCTGGCATGGACATCAACTATGAGGTGTGTTTCTGTTTATGTGTGTGAACTTAAAAGCTGCAGTTTGCAAGTGTGTCTTAATATGCTGTCATGGCCGAAATCATGTTTGGTAACTTAATCTGTTCTTGCAGCACTTCCTCTCACTACTTCCTACTAAAGCTATGAGATTAAACTCTTAAGCCCTCAGTTTGTAAAGGAACTGCTGCGGTATCAAAGCAGAGCTGGCCTTGCTCCCCCTGGTGGGCCCTGTGGCTCTGACTCTGCACCAAACTGTGCCATCCATCTGTCTGGAGATGCTTTTCCTTTTACGCTGTCCTCCTTTCCCCTGAATCAAGGATGCAGAGTCTACCCAGTGTCCTTCAGGCCTTGCATCCTGCAGGTTTCAATTAGCATGGCCCTCTGAGCTGGAAAATGATCTGCTTTGATTTCTCAACCACATAATTGTCAGTAGAGAAGTGGACTGAGTGGTGGGCATGAAGCCGGAAGTTTCCATACACTGTTTATCTTGCTGAAATGTGGGAGCTGCTGCAGTGAGATTAATCTGGCATTAGAAGAGGGAAATAAACATGAGCTTTAATTTTCATAATAATCATATTCTTGTGACACTGTGGGTTTGTGTCCTCTGTCTCAACTCTCTCTGTGCCTCTGGCTCTTTCTTTTTCTGCTCAGACGGAGAAAGGCAGTGCCCTCCACGAAGCAGCCTTGTATGGGAAGACGGATGTGGTGCAGAAACTTCTCAGTGCAGGTCAGTCAAGTGCCACGCAAGCACGTTTAAATGACCTTCTGCTCTTAATCAACACAGCTTCTCTGAAGTATATTTTATTTACCCTTGACTGCTCATGTCGTCATGCCTCAGGTATCGATGTGAACATCGTTGATCAGAAGGGCCTGACAGCGCTGGACATTGTCAAGGACATGCCCTCCCAGAAGAGCAGAGAGATAGCCGCTCTCATCTTAGGTGAAAACCCAATATGTGAAAACAGAGAACTGTGGTGCGAAGTATCCTCTTGATTTCACATTTCCTGGCTGTGATACAATCTCCTGTTTGTCTGTCACAGGTCACATGACTGGAAAACCCCCTGACATTGACCTTCCCCCTCCACCAATCCCTCCGCCTCAGGAGAGTCCCAGCCCACGGAAAAAGGGTACGATTTACCAGATGTTTGAACTGTTGTTTGCAGTGATTCAGTGAGCAGTTTAAACAGGAAACACAGAGCAGGAAATGACTGTTTAATTTGTTCAGCTAAGAGCTTTGTCTGTTTGTGCACTTATGTAAATTTCGACCTGTGTTACAGGTGATCTGGAGAAGGTGAGTGAGCTGATCTCGGGGCTGGCCCCGGGGCCTGAGGAGGAGAGCCCGTACGAGGCTCTGTTTGAAGCCACCTCTTGCCACTCTCTGGACAGCCTCACCAGCGGCAAGTCCTCCGACAGGGACTCTGGGCGGCCGGATAGTGAAGCTGGCAAGGTCAGCACCCTCACACACAATCATACACACATACAGGCAGAATGGTGGGCTAATGACAGGGTTTTATGGGAGATGAAATACAGACCTCCCACTAGAGGGTGATAGTGGTCTTCTATCCACACAGCTGGGCCTCACACCCCACCAGCATCACACTTCTTGTAATACAGACTGAGCATGCAATGCATTTCTGAAAAAAGTTCCTGCAATAAACCAATGACAGATTGATGAGTAATTTATTACATCTTATGTTTCTAATCATTTACAGAAAGATCGCCTGGTCCACTCATCACATGCTGGCCCTGGTCATGAAGAAGAGGTGAGCTCAGAGGTGAGATAAGATCATAAAGCATAAAGAGAAATATGTGAGAAGGAGGTGACACACGATCTCCTGCCTGTTTACGGTCAGCTTGTGTGTATTCTTATGGGTGTGTTGTACACAAACTAACGACCCAACAGTTTGCAAGGCTGGGGTAGAGCTGCATTCCCACAAGAAAAGCCCACATTTCTGGATGGAAGAAGAAACACAGCTACTTTTAAACATTAAGACTTGGTTGTTGTTTTTTTTCATAAGCGCTAATATCACAACCTCCTGCAGGCCCTGTATACTAATAGCAGTATTGATGAGAGAGGCGAGCCGGCGGAGGAGGAGGAGGATCACACGTATGAGTTGTTGCTGACTGCTCAGACCAAACACCCACCGCCCAGCCTGGAGCCCCAGTCCAATAAAGGTAATTGTGTGTATTTCCAGTATGGATTTAGTTACATGAGATCTCTATGTTCCTGTGTAACCTACATATTCTCACTGTACTGCTTTACATATCACTGACGCCTCATTCCTGGCAGGATTATAGCAGAGATGGTGAAGAGCTGGAATCCTTTTCCAAAATGCTTCTTAAAACTCCACTGATGCTGTCTGAGCACAGCAGAACCTGAATGCATTCCTATCCTAATCGCCAAGAGAGCCTACACACACATGGTCAACCCTTGCCACGACTGTGTTCGCCGTACATGAGCAGACTCTCCTTAGTTGTGGCTGATGAATGGCACTGCATGTAATTGGATTAAATGGGATTAAATTAGGAGGCCATTTTGATCCCTGGCTGTTAACGGAGATGTTTTAAAACCATCCCCTCGGGCCCTCCAGCTTAGTCAGCCTCACTAGCACCATGAGAAAACGTCTCTGAGCTGAAGGGTTGGAGTTTAATTGCTGATGTCATCATGCCTCCCCCCTTGTGGATAAATGATGGTGTTAGGGAAAAAAGGGATTCTTTGCTGCTTTGCGTCCTCCACCCATGAGTTGGACAGAAATGCTAAATGATTAGTTTTCCATCTGATTTTAAACTGCTTTATCACGTCTGCATAGGCAGCGCTGTTTAAACGGCAGAGAGATTAATCTGAAGTCTGTCTGACTGGTAGCTCGATATGTCGCTATGCATAATACATGATCTTATTATACATCTCTTTCACTTCCTCGTAGCATAATGTCTCTCCTGACATCACAAGTGGGGATACGTTGTCTGTAACTCTGAGGATATGTTGAGTAATTGCACTCTGAATGGGCTAAAATAATCTTTTATCTGCCAGAACTGCAGTGTGTCCTAACTGTTATGATTTCTGTCTCCTTAGATGAGAACACCACTATACAGTCTTCCAACAGTGTCCTACCTCAGGTAAATATAACATTTCTCTTTTCATCCTTCTCATAGCTTTTACATCTTTACTGCTACACTCAACAAAAGGTTAGAGATATAATGTAACATTTCCTTATTAAAATGTCTAAAAATGTTTAGTGCATCCACATCAGGCTTGGAGGTCAGCGTTTGTAGTGTCCAAACAGTGGAATTACGTCCATTGGGCCCAAAAAGACTTTTTCCCAAAGACTTGCATGGCGAAGGAGACAATTGTGAGTTAGTGGATACATTTTTTGAGCATGAACCTCCCCCCCCAATGACCCGTATTACTATCAGAATTTGGAAGGTCTAGAAGAGCCACACAATTGATCCTCATTCAAGTTAGCGGAGCACTAAACAGGTGGTAGCTGGACATCTCAAGTGCGCAGGCTAGTTTAAGAAATTCCGTTACTAGCACCATTACCAGTACCCTTAAAATGATACAGATACCAATAGATACTTCATTTGATACCTTTTATCAACTTCATTCAATACCCATTACGTAAATGGAAACATTTAGTTGCGTAAAATGCCACCAGATTTTTGAATTTTTTGGTTTTAATACAGCACACTGGACTGCCAAGTCAGTGAATACACCTCGCCCAACTTCACCACACCACAGACTTTATGGATTGTAGCTGCTACGATTCTTGACTAATTTCATGTCACATAAAATCGTTGAG
The DNA here is from genome assembly GCF_006386435.1 of Epinephelus moara. Taxonomy (NCBI): domain Eukaryota; kingdom Metazoa; phylum Chordata; class Actinopteri; order Perciformes; family Serranidae; genus Epinephelus; species Epinephelus moara. The sequence continues at coordinate 35,899,763 of NC_065521.1, read as the reverse complement.
CACTTGGGTGATTGGCTGCATTGTAAATCATACAAAAAGTCCCTTTTTCTAGATCTGGGTACAAAAAGGATAGAATGCAGGTATCAGACTGGAGAAGTTTTGATATTACTTGGTCCTGGGTTATTTCAGTCAATACCTTAAAGGTATCGACCGATACCCAGACCTGGCACATGCTCCATGTGCCACACAGCATGGAAGCAGTACTGTTCATGGGGGTTATTTTATACATGCCAATTGAATATTATAGGCATCATTCGCCACAAAGCAACTTTCATTGGAATGAAGGGGACCCTACCACCATCAATGGGTAACAGTGCATTTCATTTGGTCGCCTGTCAGTGGCGTCATATCTCCTTTACCCCCTAGTCGCTGTTAATTCTGAGGAAACACAGGAAACACCAGATGATGCGTCATTGAAAATCATAAAAATGTCAAAATTCATTGTAATACAGCATTTATTTCTACCAAGCAGCATAATTGTTAATCAACTGTGTGCCATTCACAACACAGTAATCCAGTACAGACCTTATTTATTGACATGTTATTCCCATATCAATCCAGTTTACTATAATGTGCCGTGGCTTATGGCAGCCACCAAGCTAATGCAACATGCTCATTGTTATTTTTAGTATGATAGTTTTAGCTATGTAAAACAGCGATTGGCTACCCTATGATTGAATTTACAAGAGAACATTAGCTACAGTAGCTGTATGGGCAGTTGACTCATCTAATGCTAATAGCAAGTTAGCAAGTAAAAGGAATGTTAGCTAATGTTCCTGGCGGCTGTTTCATTGGAATTAAATGACATAATATGAATAAAACCTAAACCCAAATCCTTGTCAGTGAACCTGATTTTTTGCCTGAGTCATGTGCGTGGTATTTAACGATGAAGAAAAGAACTCCCATAATTCCACGCTACTTTAAGATGTCATCAAAGTCCTCCTTTTGTTGTTTTGTTTTGATGGTGAGACCCCTAGCGGCAGACATTACATATTGTGAGTTTACTTGTGTCTCATTTTTTAACGCCTGCCAGTTGCCAAATCCTCTGCAAGTGCAGGTTGTGCAAAAACCATGTGGCTGGAGTTTTGACAGAGAACAGTCTCCCAGCTGCAATTTGAATTGCATATCTGGAGCATTACCATATGACCATAGCAGGTTATGTAATGAAGATGAAGGTCTGGATTGAGTCAAATGTCAGCAGAAGGCAGAAGACGTCTTAAGCTGGCCCTCATAACTGGGTGTCTGTGCGATCCCTCCTGTTCTATTTCATTGTCCTCCCATATCTTATTTTATTGCCTTTTCCAATTTATCATCCAGTTAGCAGCTTTTATTATTGCTGCCACCCTCCCACAACCCCACCTGCTGCCCACAATATCTGCTCACATCTTTTATTTCCAGCTCCTATTGGATTAGCTGTGCTCCTCAGCTGCCTAATCATAATAAATGAGCCAAGCTACATTATGGCTGATGTGGGCAAGCCTGCCACCAGTAGTGCCATGCAGGCTGTCAGTCGGATAGCATCTTCGTTTCATGTTAAGCTAGCTGAATAATTAGACTGGGCTATTCATTTTGGTAACTGCAGGTGTTGATGTGATTGTCTCGCAACACAGGAAGTGTTTGGGAGGTAGGTTTTAATTAGCAGGTGTGAGTAAACTCTCCTTCTCTCCTGTTTTCTGTCCCACTTTAGCGTAAACCCACTGCCCCGAATGACCTCAGAGCCCCGAGCAAGACGAAAGACACCCTGCACCCTCACCCACGGGCACCTGGAGGTGAGTTCGACGACTCCCCTCAGATTTTAGTAACCTAATGAGCAACAACAACTGCTGCGGGCGAGGCTGTGAGGGTAGGGAAAGATGGACTGGACACATCAGACTTGGAAAAACACAAGCCAAGCATGTCAATGAAACAGGAGAAATGCATTTGAGTTTGCAGGGCGAGATGGGCAGGCTTGGATTAGCGCTGCCAGGGAATGCATGACTGGCATTCTGGAGCAGCAGAGCGGATTTGACTTGTCGGGAAGCAGGCTGATTGACATTCCCTGGCAAGTGGAAAAGACTTATTTCATTGCCAGTATGAAACAGAATCTTGATCAGATTGTTACATTCCTATCTCAGATCCACGTCCTGCTTAAAGCTGGATATGCCACATCATCCAGTCAAGCAGAGAGCAGAGGTAGGGAGGAGCATGGGCTCTGGGCTCTGGGTTTGGGCGACACACATACAGATATCTTTATTGAATAATTCTTTTTGGAGCATGTTTGCTAAGGAACTGCAGGAAGAGACATGGTAGGCAAGCTGGTTTGAAGGTACTGTTCACAGGAGGAACAGATGTTTTTTCATGGTTCATACTTCCTTACTTTCTGTGGTTGAAGGAGAGTTTGAAATTATTTAGTCCCAAAGAGTTTATAGATGGACTGCAGCAACATTAGTATGATATATTTAAAATCTGTGAAACATGTGAGCTTGTTTGACCTTAATGCAGTTAGGTGCAAATTGAAAGTGTATAATGAGTCCTCACTTCCCTGAATATGTGGTTACTTATTTTTATTACTTCTTGAAAATATCAGATGATAACTGTCAAAACTGAAAGGACACATTGTCATTGTTGATTTTCATGCATGTAGTCTTGGTACAGTGATGATTAGCTCTTTTTGATTGGGTTTAGATAAAAATATATCATTAAAATTTATGTTTAAAGGGGTCCTCTTATGCTAATTTTCAAGTTTATACTTATCTTTTGGGTTTCTGCAAGAATATATTTACATTCTGTAATGTTCCAAAAAACACCATGTTTTCCTCATACTGTCTGTGCTGGAACAACCGTGTTCACCTTCTGTCTGAAACACCCCGTCTCTTTAAGCCCTCCCAAAACAGCCCAGTCGGCTCTGATTGGTCAGAGTTTCAGGGTCTTCCACATCTTGGCCTCTTTGCACCATCATTGCAGAGGCACTTTCTACTGTGAGAAATCACCTTGAAGGCTTCTAAAGACAACCAGACATGTTGCAGTAGGAATATGATCCAAAATCTGGGAGCTATTGAACACTTCAGCAACCAAGATAACGTTAGCATGTTGCTACATGTAGCAGTGTACTCACAGCAGGGAAATGACTGTAACGGAGTATAGTGGCACTTTTTTACCGTGAAAAGTCACCAATTAAAGGTTCTAAACACAACCGGACATGTTCCAGCAGGAATATGATCAGATATTAGGGAGAATTTAATAACATCCGCAAACAAGATTACACATTTTCCTGACATTAGCATGTAGCACTGTTGACTACGTAATATAAACACTTGCAGGGGCTATCTTAGAGAAGATGACAAATATAAACAAATCTGTCACAAGCTGATGTCAGCTTGTCCTGAAAGCAGAAAAAAACAAGACTAAACAGAGTATTCAGTATTCATGTAGTTATGATGGGGTCCCAGTGCACGCTATCGTTAGCATATCATCTCGTCGCATGATCAAACAGAGACATGACATTGGACAACATCAACATACATTTTATAGCAATCATCATTTCATATCTGTGTGACAAAAAATACCAAAGAAAACAAGAAATAATTCATTTAATTTAATTATTTTAATAGTTTCTTTATAGTTAATGTAGAATAAGCATGTAATTTTCTTATATTTTGACTATTTTGCCAAAAAAAAAGGCTTTGTTTGCCTTTTTGAGGGCATAATACCAAATGGCACCATTTTTAATTTAATGAAAGTTAATATTTAATACAGACATATTTCCAGGCTGACAGTCTCTCATAAGGGCCCGTTCTTTGCGAAACACGCTGCTGATGGGCCCAATCTCTGTATGGGCCCCCGCACCTACGCCCCTGGTGTGAAGCCTGAGGTTTTTGCTCACAGGGATTAATGTTATAGAAGTTTACCTCACTATTTGAAGCTTTGGCCACATTTAATATGAATATCCAACACTGTAACATTATGACAGAAAATACAGAACAGCATGAGAGCTCCCCTTTAAGGTATTTACATCAAATGTTTTTGTTGAACATGTTTTGCCACAGGACTCAAGAACAAGTGAGCCAGTTTGAGTTACTGTTAAAAGGCTGATGTTGTGTGGAGTGAGGGAAACGTGAAACACTTCATTTCCTTTTTCCTTTCACACTGTCCTAAATGACTCTCAAGTTTTACTCTCCTTTCCCCTTTGTAAGCCACAGAAACCACAAGTTTGGTTTATATGTGAACACCACTCTGATTTTGCACATCAGCAAGTTGAATGCACGATTCCCACTTTTGTGATTCACATAAACCCTGACAGCTGGCTGAGCCTAACAGTTTAGTTCTGCTCCCATGGAAGTGCTTTTCATTGTGATTGAGGAGATCTGAGGTTCGATTTTTTTCCCCCTGTGTGGACAGTCAGGGACCAGACTTCAGCGATCTGGCAGGTGGACGAGATATGCACGCTCAGCGATATCAGGGTGTTTATCATCTGTCACATACACTGCTGTTCTCAGCAGGAATGTAGTGTTTCCCAAGAGATTACCACCTCTGCGTCAGGTTTTATGGGGTTTCCAGGGGATATTTCTCACGAGTAGTAACATCCTATGATTCTCCACAGATAATAAACTACAGTTTCCATAGTACACGGTTATGAACGGAGATATTTCATATTTTCTGCTCAGTGTCACAGTCGTCCATTCTTTTCTTCATGCTGGATATGCAGCTTTTACAGTTTTAGTTCCCTCTTACACCAAAAAACACTTCATGATGCATCCGAAGCTTTGAAGCTTTGAGTAGTTGCTGCAGAAATGTGCAGATGTTTGTGTTGCTGTTATGAGCAGAGAGGCTGACGATTGAAAGCACGTTTTTGGCAACAAAAGCACCTACAGCGGCCTTCATTATTTAACCAGATGTATCAGTTTCAGTACCAAAGTTTGCTTGTTTGTGAGTGATTGTAATTATCAGTTTCACTCTATGTAATTGGTGCCTTTCAAATAATTTTACATGACTAGTGCACCGCCCATTCAGAACGTGCTGGTTTGGAATGTGCCTATTGCTCTGCTAACAGTATTGCTGCTTGCAACTTTCTCGAGAACCATTCATCCAAACAACTTCACACTTAACACTGCGTAAGGTTGCAGCGATAAACCAGTCTCAAGGTGTACCGTGATATGAAAAGTTAGACAGTTATCGTTAGGGATGGGCGAGTGCACCATCTGTGAATATGGCAAAAAAAAAAAAGTTTTACACCAGGGGGCACGTGGACAAGTTGGTGTACTGATAAAAAATAAATGCCAAGTACAATGGAAACAGATTCTGAGCTGTTACCAGAACCTTGACAAGAGCACAGAGCCGTACTATTAGTCGTTCAAAACTCTCTATTTCCATTATCCTTCCATTGCGCTCCGTTATTAACGTTGATCGTTTTCCTTTGTTTGAGGTTTGACTGGCGTTCTTCTTCTGCAGTGGTGTAATGGCACCTGACTGGAGAATAAGCTCCACCTACTACATGTCTCGATGAACCAACCCCAGTATTCACAGAACGGTAGTGGATGGAAATCACATGCATTTGCAGATTTTCTGAAACTTTGATTAAAATTTGCACTACATTTGGATGGAAACCAAAAAATCCCAGCCCTTAGCTATGCTAGAGCGTACATTCATTCCTTCAATTTCCATAGCAGCTTATCCTACAAGGGGTCGTGGGGTTGCTGGAGCTCTCCCAGCAGACATTAGGCACAATGTGGGGTACACCCTGGACAGGTCACCAGACTATCACAGGGCTGACGCATAGAGACAGACAACCATTCACGCTTACATTCACACCTACAGCCAATTTAGAGTCACCAGTTAACCTGCATGTCTTTGGACTGTGGGAGGAAGCTAGAGTACCCAGAGAAAACCCACACTGACACGGGGAGAACATGCAAACTCCACACAATGCGAACTACTGCACCATCGTGCCACCTAGAGTATACATGTCATTTGCTAACAGCTAGCTATAAGGCTAGTTCCTGGAACAAAAGCCTTTATCTCAGAAGTTACATCACGGATACTTGAAATGTTTGAGTATGTTTGAGTAACATCTCCGGTCTCTCTTTTTTCATCTGTTCTTAAATGTACAGTAGCGAGTGATGGAGAACAACCTGTAGCATGTTGTTTGGCAGTGTAACAGTTAATAGGGGTCCCCTCTCAACACATTACGTAGTGTGTACATAATGCACCACTAATAAATATGTCACGTAGATCTCAAAAGCTCACACTCTGCACTGCACTTCCTTGGGTCCTCAGCCAAGTGTGACGTCGATCGGATAAATGCTTCTTGAGTAAATCGCAGGACTGAGACTCCTTCCTTTTTAAATAGATGCTATGTCCTATCATGTATATGATTTTGGTGTTGAATATGATAACACTCTTTGGTCTTTATTGACCGGCACAAGAAGTATTTGTGTCCTGGCTTTACTGTAAATGTCCAAACATCAATAAGATGGCCTTAAGCTCCTTATTGACTTTCTGCAGTATATGACACAGAGTCACAAATCTCTTTGAATCTACAGTAAAAACAGAGCCGAGTTTGTACAGGCACAGCACAGATTGACTTTGGACTATGCAGACGGTGGATTGACAGCCAACAGTGTCTGCAGAACAAACCTGACATCATTAGTAAGACATGAGGCTGTCGCTGCCAAATGAAATGCAGACATCCCAACTGTGCGGTGACCTCACTTAGTATCTATAAGAACCGCATAACCTCAGATTGTGTCTGTGCACGTTTTCCACCGCAGAACTGCATGTTCAGTGGCCTCAGCAAGGGTTAACACCATGTGAGATTGTTGGAACCAGACTGATGTGCTCATAGGGCGTTCACACTCCCCAGCTGCCAAGGAGAGGGTGGGTGTCTGGCTGCAGTCCTGACATATGCACGCAGTACACTCACTCACCCCTTGTAACACACACAAACACCCACACACACATTTTCTCTTGGATGTTGAGGTGTTTAGAAACTTGTGAAAAGGGAGTTCAGGGCGTTGTTTGGCACATTACAAATGGCCCCTGTAACGATAATGAGGGCTGTTTGGTGAAGTCAGAGTGAGTTTGTGTGTCAAACAGTTGAGTGGTACACTTCCTCCCCTCGTGTACTGCAGATATGACGTCTCCGCAGTCAGCTCTTTTGATGTCGTTGAGCAGCAGGTTGAGAGATAGCCGAGCCGAGCCGCGAATGGTCAGCTGAAACTTCTCCTGTGAAGGACAAACGAAGTGTTGCAACAGGTCACTTCTTTTCCTGTGGAGTCATTGCCCCAGATTCGCTGTCACCAAACACCCTGACCCTGTCACCCTCGCAGCGATGGTCCACACACACACACACCCTACATACACACTCCTTCACCATGTGTCACAGGGCTAATTATCAGGAGTCTGGCTGCTGGAGGATAGGGCGATTCGAATTTCCATTCCTGAGCCACCATTAGGGGCTTGAATTAGAAAACACAGAGGGCTCCTCGTCACATGGCAGACAACAACACGCATCACCACAGCGCAAAGGAAGACGACTACAGAGCTGCATGGACTTGTGATTTTTCTAAAGCGCACTGTAGATGACAACAGGCATCCTGTGGCTGATTTGATTGTAGAAAAGAGGCTTAGGTGGCAGTAATTCCTCAGGAAGAGGGAGGAGGAAAACCTAATTGTTTATAATTGCTCCTGCCATTCAGTGTCATTAAGGAGTTGTTTTTGTTGGAGAAGGCAGCCCACGTAAGTTTCACTCCCCTTTGGTGACATTTCAAAGTCTTCTTGTTTATATTCTGTTACATATTCTGATGTGTGTGTTATCCTGTGTTTGGTGGTTGCAGTTTCGTGAGTGTTTGCATGCAAGTTTAGTCAATAGCCTCAGGGGATTCATAGTGTTGTGTCATTTTGGGCAAAATGGACCTAACAGACAAGAGGGCCTGTGAGGTAAGGCCAGTCACGAAGATGACTAGCTCCAACTCCCTGTGACAAAATACAGGCAGTCAGGCACCAGCAGATCGCCGTCAGACGGCTACAAGCTGGGTTTGGAATTCTGTTATTTCTCCAGCCAACATACGCCTTCTCCTTGCTCCATCTCTCCTCTCTCCCTCTTTCTCTCTCCGTCACTCCTGGTAGGAAACAATTACAGATCTGTTTCTGGACTTGTGTGGGCGGTTTCTTATTAGTCCTGCTCTAAGGATCTGCCCTTCAGTCAGAAGCCCTCTTTCCAGCTTTCACAAACTCCTCTCCTTCTCCACTGACTCTGCCCGTTCCTTTTCTCTTTCTCCAGATAACTCCCAGCCCGGCCAGGATCAGGGAGCAGGTGTCCCGGAGCAGTTCACTGGCCTCCTGCACGGATCCTCCCCTGTCTTCGACTGCCGCGAGGAGCCCTTCAGGCTTCCAGGTGTCCCGCCACCCAACCAGGGCCAGCCAGAATCAAGAAAACCCGCCAAAGTGAAAGAGGAAGTAGCAGCAGCTGCACCGCCACCGAGCCGTCCCAGTATGGCCGCCATCCTGACAGACTGTGATCCAAAAGCAATTTATGCAACTGTGAACAAGGAGCCAAGGGACTTAGGGGCCGGGGCAGCGTCTGCCGTTAGGATGCGCCCTCCAGGGGACCTGAAGCTGGCACGCAGCCTCTCCAAGTCTGACTCAGACTTGCTCGTGTCGCCCCCTAGTGAGGAGGACGGAGGATTGGGAAACCGTAGCGAGTCTGTTTCTAACTGTAGCACTGGCAAGAAGAGGCTTGAGAAATCTCCCTCTTTCACCTCAGAATGGGACGAGGTAAGTGTTTGGTCTCACCCTGTTTCACACATAGAGATCTGTTAGTGTGTGTACTATCAATTCTGTAGACTACAGGTCAAGATTGACGAATGTTTAAGGTTTTTAAAGGTGTTTTATATGTTTAAATGCAACAGTTTCTTCAGTATTTATTACCAAGATGTTTCATCAACATATAGAAAAAAAATGGATAAAACTTTTCTAAAAGAAGTTGTAAAAAAAAAATTGACATCAGGAAGAAACCAAATAGCCAAAACACATGTAAAAATATATTGACACTGAATTTAATGAGTGTAGTGTCTAAAAATGCGTTATAAGAAGCCATAGGAAGCAAACCATTAAAGGGATAGTTCGGATCTTTTGACATAAGGTTGTATCAGGTACTTATCCGTAATCATTGCATTACCTACAGTAGATGTCAGTTGGCACACTGCATGTTTGGAGAAGCAGGCAGGAGTACCACCACAAAAGTTAAGTAACGTACTGCTGTGGATGTGGGTCAGCAACAAAACATATTTTAGCCACCTAAAGTGTGAGCTATAATATATTTCTACAGCTTTACCCTACTGTCAAACAGCGATTTTTGACAGGAAACTGAAGCCGTTATATTTCAAAGCCAGAGTCCATTGAGAAAAACAGTCATTTAACATTGCTGAACACAGGAGCTGCTGGTCTGTTGCTGCCTCAGTCAGGTATTTTATTTGTGTTACTATGAAACTTTTGCATTTAAAAGGGTTAGTTTGGATTCACCAAAGTCACACAATGACACAAACAACTAACTGAGTGAGGCAGCAGTACACCAGCAGCTCCTGTGATCAGTGAGCCAAAATTACAGCTTTTGTCAATGGAGTCTGGTGGCTCTGACGAGAGCACAGATGGGGAACTGAAGCAGTTAACAGCTTCCCATCTGAAGAGGCTGTCTGAGGGAAAGGTGAAGTAGGGTTATGTACCTCATACAACTCTACTCCAAAAAAATTTGAACTATCCCTTTAATATTGGGTGGAAGACCTGCATCATAGAGCGCTGTTACCCAAAAACAAATGTTTAACCTCTTACTTGAACAGTAGATTTTGAGCATCAGTCAATCAAATATATTCAAGTTGTATGAACACTTTGTGTCTTGTGCACAATGGGTTCCCTTTTTTACAAAGCCTGACTTGTTGGGTCTGGGTCAGCCTGTGCTTGTGCTGCAGTCACAAGACAATCGTCCACAGCTACAAAACTGATTAAATGAAAACCTCAGTATCAAATGTTAACAATTGTGTTGACTGTGGTGAACCTGCACAAAGACTCTGTTCCCGTTCTGTCAACTCAAAGCCCACCTGTTGTCTTGAGGGGGATGCTGAGCAATTTCAGCTCTGCCTTGTTTTGAACACAAACCTTCAGCAAACACAATAACTGTGATGGAAAAGCTGTTTGTACACCTAAATAGCACAGTTCATTTCTCAAGAAGTTAAATTTGCTGTTTATGTTGCACCCAAAACGTGTTGCATTATTCCACTCTGAGTATTCTCCTCAGCCTTAAATTGGTGTATCTTCATTTTCTCAATCCCATCTTGCGTTTGTTATCACGGGGGATATTCTTAACTAAATATACCCTCCATTCAGCACTTTAATGCTTTGTCTGGGACGTAGATAAAGAGCTGAGTCGAGCCGAGAGAGAGGAGATTAGAGGAGACAAGAAGATGGGGATAAAACGGCTGAGGAGCTGAGAGAGTAAGACAAGAGGCAGAGATTTGGAAATTGAGATTCAGAAAGAACATACAAGCTGCAGATCTGTCTCCCTTCAGCTCCCGTCTACTTCTCTTGCAGAGGTTTCAGAAAGTAACCTGAGTCTCTGTAGAGACAGCCCATCATGCAAACAAACACAACACACCAAACGCACCACTGAACAAGTGTGGGATTGCTCCGAGACGAAAAAGTTTTCTCAAAATTCCCTATTTGTCTTAGTTTGTTAGACTGCTTGAGATACACAAGAAGCATCACTTGTATCATCATATTTTTTACCGTTATATTGATATATATGGACTGTGAGATTGGAGTGTTGTGTAACAGTGAATGAGCAGAAGTATATACAGTCAGTCTGAGCAGTTAGTACAGATTCCTCTTTATGCTCTTTCACCATTTTCTTACAACAATCCTCTTATTGTTAGCAGGATTAATGATATCCTCCAAGCCTCTCAATTAAGTGCTAGCATAAGCTACCCACTAATGTCTCAGTAATATTCCCTGACATCGTTTGTATTCTACTGTCGAGAACACGCATCTCTTTTACAACTTTCCTACACTGCTGCAGCTCAGTGCAGCCTGATCCACGAGAGATGTCTTACACGTTGCATTTACAATGCCAGAACAGCCAGAGCAAATCATGGGCTCAGATAGCACCGCTGATGCCTCCTCTCCACGGTGAGGAGATCGTATTGCTGCCTAGTGTTCCTTTACACGACCCTATCAGAACAGCCCCAGTGAGCTGAGATAATGGCGGCTCTGAGGTCGATATCTTGGCTGCTCTGGGCAGCAGTTGGTACACGGGTGGTCAGAGTTGTTCACTTCTTTGATCGCCTCAGTAACTTCTCAGGCAGGCAGAGAGGGTCTGGTTTGTGGATGTTGTCTTCCTGTGTGGGGAAATTGATTAGAATACAAAATATCTCTGCAAAGCTCTGATAGGCTGTTGACAAGCACCACTGATGCAATTATTAGACTGTGGTGTGCTGAGTTTTTCTGGCTTTAAAAAGGACAGTTCACCTCCAAATCAAAAACACATATTTTATCTCTTACCTGTTATTCATCAATCTAGATTGTTGTGGTGTAAGATGCCAAGTATTAGAGATACAATGGTACTAGATGGCGCTCAGCTTGTGGTGCTCAAAAAGTACATTTAAAAAAGTCAACATCAATGTCTCCTTTCAGAAATCATGACCCATTTACTTAAGATAATCCACAGACCTTGTTGTGAGCAGTTTCATGTAGGAACTATTTTCTTTCTACCAAACTACACCCACCAAGCGTATCACTGCACAGAAGGAAGCATGCATCTACTGCTAGCTCACCTAGCACCACAGAGCTAGCTAACGTTACAGGTCGTCAGAGGAGGATGCCATTAATGCTTACATCTCGAGCTGTCACTGCCACGAGCCTCTCATCTCATCACCTTGGCAACACCTGAGGGTTCACCTAATACCTGGGATAATGATTGCTGCCCTGTAATATTCTAATGCAATGGATACATTATTCACTACTCCAGTAACTAGGACGACCCTTAGATACGACCTAGCAACCGGAGATATTGCTTGTCCACTCAGCCCATAGAATCCTTTGGCCCAGCTATTAGCCAGAAAGCTATAACATACATATAACATTGCATAGAGTCTACCATCAGTAAATATAATACAACAATATGTTTAACAACAAGACAAGCTAGCTATCCAGCCATGTCACGAACAAACTATACGCCATATGTAATGTCGGCCGCACCCTGAAGTAGGCTAGCGAGTTAGTAGCGTGTCTCCCTGTTGTGGTGTTCAGAGGATGAGGCACTGACGGACTACTCTCAGTGTTGTAAATTAATTGTAAACAGATTACAAATTCTGATACTATTATGCAGCTGGCGCATTTATTTAGAACTGTGAACAGACAGTTTCACCAGAGCTACTTAGTAGATGTCCATTATCACTTCCTAACGGACATCTTGCAGCCAATCAGAATTGAGTATTTACCCAGACCATGGCATAAAATGTCTTAAATCAATGTTTTAAAAGTCTTATTTTGTTTACAGGGGGAATGCTCAGAGTAGTTGATCCACGTCTGCTAGCTAGCTTCAATAAAAATTGGCCAGTTAACCAAGATTTTGCAGTATGGCCAAAGCAGATACAAAGCAATGCATACAAGATGAGTGTATTTCTAATTTTCTGTTTTTTAAACTCAACACGATGGAGTCAGGCAGGCAGTGAAAACCCACAGGCAGAGTAAGAGTAAGAAACACAAAGTTGCCCAGGCAGCTGTCAGCAAACACCTGGAGTCCATAACCCTTACTAACTGATATCACTTGATGTTTTTTTTTTCTTAAAGTTTGGTATTGTGAAATTGGTCTTGAATTTCATTCCAAGTGGCATAAAAAAAAAAACCTGAAGATGCACGCTTCCTACTGCGTGGTGATGTGGTTGGCGGATGTAGTTAAAAAAAGAAAAAGAAAATAGTCCCTACATGAAACTGCTCACAACAAGGTCTCTGGATTATCTTGAGTAACCTGATCGTAATTTCTAAAAAGAGACATTGCTGTTGAGATTGCGAAATGTATTTTTTGGTGCTTTGGGCACCACAATCCAAGTGCCTTCCAGTTTTAAAATATTGGATAGAAGGCAGCCGATATCTCCGACATTCAGCAGCTCACACCAAAAACAATCTAAACTGATAAATAGCACTACAGGTAAGAGGGAAAATATGCATTTATGATTTTGGGGTGAACTGTCCCTTTAAGACTCTCTTTATGTTTTGTCTGGCCCGGTCTGAACTGTGTTTGGGGCTACACAGCAAAACCTGAATTATGTATTATTGTTGCAGCATTTTGGACTGTCGTATAATTTTTATGACCTCCTCACTAGTAATTATTGTTGGATCTTTTCTCTAATGAGCTCATTTAATTGTCTCTACTGTGAAAGTGCAACTTTATTATATATTTCAGTGACATGCAGCTATAAACTGTGCCAGATGTTGTGTTTATGTCACTGCAGTTGTGTTCCTACTGATTTCAGGGGGACAGCTGACACACTAGCCCAGAGCAAGGAGGCTGTAGTTGAAGTGGAAGTCTTTGTGGGGCATTTATGCACGATGGCAAAGTGACCCAATGTTTGCTCTGTCTGGAAATACTCCAGTCAACACTCGCATGGAGATGGGCCAGTATACGAGGCCTCTTCCAGGAGCTCGTCAAAGTTCAAAACACTTTTTTAGCCTGAAGGCAAAGCACAACACCTTGGCAGCATGACTCATTCGTTCTTGTCTACAGTCAGTGTAACCTTGTCTTTGGGATTTTATAGGTGTGAGCACCAGAAGGAAGGTTCTCGGCTCGAGCTGCTTTAGCACTGCCAGACGTTCGCAAACATAAACAACATAATTCCAGTTTATTGTTTTGTCAAAAGCTGCCAAGTACACACTCACTTGTAATTGGAGGTAGTATTTGACTAAAGTTACTAACAAAAACCGACCTTCAGCCCCTCTCTGTATGCAGTCTGTGAATTCCAAAGTAAAGAGTTTACCTCCATTATAGTGTGCAGCACAAATCAATACCATAGATTGACTTGTGTGCTCATTTTATTGGATAACTCGGACAGGCTGATATATCAGCTGATATTAGCTCATTGCAGATATATCTGCATCAGTGTAAATGTCAGCCGATAAATAAAGAAAATGAGGAACAGAAATGCCAAAGATTTGTTGTGAAACAGTTACTGAGCTTCTTTGTCAGCTGTAAGATGTTCTGCACAGTACATTTCTTAGTCACAATTGTTGAAATAGATAGGGAAAAAAATAGTTATTTATGTTATAGCTTGTAATATCTTATGATATCAATATTAGGGCTGAGTGATATGGAGAAAATCAAACATAACAATATTTTTGACCAAATACCTCGATATCAATATTGCAGCAACATTTCAGGGTTGACTGTTGGTGCTTTCATAAAATATTTATACTTTTTTTTTTTTTGAAAGTTTTGATGAATAATCTTTAGTTATTTGGACAACAGATAACAAATGTGATAGATATAATAACAGAACAGCTAGAAGACTCTGGTAAGTGCGTCCTGTCCTGTCTTAAAAAACAGGAAAAGACGACACTAAAATATTACAGAATCTAAAATCTAAGAATCACCAGAGGATCCACGATACAATATTACCACGATACTTAGGGCATGATACAATATTATTGCGATTTTAAATACGTTAAGATATGCTACTTATTGAGATAAAATATATTGAAATTTATTACCTTTTTTTAACTGTAAAGTATGTCCCCAAAGGAAAACTTTGTCAACATCTGTTTAATCTAATAAACAAGGTATTTTCATTGGTGATTCAATAAAGATATACAGAGTATTAATAAAAACACACAGAAGCAGTAAGGACAAAAAGACAACCCCACCCACCCATCAACTTAGGAACAAACACAGAAAGCCTGAAAATTTGATAGATAAATAAATAAATTAGAATAAAAATATATGTATAAAAAAATTTAAAAAAAGGGAAAAATGATGACGAATTAATTTTGTGTGACATACTGTAAGTAGGGGAGTATAGTATGTTTCCTTACAATTATTCAACCAATGGCAACCAGCCGTTTAAACATTGTTGAAAAAGTTTTAAATGTTAAATCCCAGAAATGAAATAGTTTCAGACAAATATCGTGAAACTGTGTGCTGTATCGCTTTATATCCCAAACCCCTCATATCTAGTCTCATATCACGATATCAATATAATATCAATATATTGCCCAGACCTAATCATAGTCACATCGGCCTTTAAAATCCAGTATGGGTCCGGTTATAGTATTAATGTAAAGTTTTGACCTCTTTGTTTTATGTTTGTGTGACACTTTGGGCTACAACTAAGTGTTATACACAGGCATGTATACTTTTAATTATTGATTTCTTATTTATTACTCTTTAATTTTGTAATTAATTATGTAGTTACCAGATGCCACACATTATAGCCCAGCCAATTCTGGACACTGATGTCAGTATTTGAGAGCATAAACACATAAACAGTCTTGATGCAGATTTGTTTTAAAGAATTGTGACAAAGATACATATTAAGAAAGTCATTTTACAGCTGAAGAATCAACGTGTCGGTGCTCTCTGGTGGACAAACTGTGTGATGGTGATCCTTGTTTTACCTCAAACCTTATTAGTCACTTCTGTACTACAAATCCTTGTTAGTTATCAGCTGACATATACACTGATACCATATATGAGCAATAAGCTAATATTGGCCTGGTTGGTGTATCGATCTGGCTCTGTCACAAACAAAACAAATTCCAATCAAAATAACCAAAACCTTGAGTTGGGTTTTATTTTGATATTTATTATTTATGACTTATTGCTTGTTTTCAAAGTCCAAAGTTTACTTGTAATGCTCTAATGAAGACACAGAGGAGAGTATTGACACTCCTGAGACTTCGCTGTCCCTGTGCAGAACATTGTGGTCCAGTCGGGTAATGAGGTCAGTAAAAAGGGAACATTTTGTTTGCTTGAATCTTTTAATTCCCCCCATTCAAACTTTCTGGTCAGAGGCAGGGCAATGTACAGTCTAATTATCCAGTTTAACGAACACCTCACCTCCTCAGACTGTGGCGGAGGGATGTGGTCTCAGAGAGCGTGACAGGATTAAGGCAGGCATGACATTACTTGGTTATTGGAGATTGCTGCTCCTCCCCTGATGCCCTCAGCGGTAGTGCAGTGTGGCTCTTCTGTTGTCTTCTCTTGGTACGTCTGCACAGTGTACACCGAACTGGAGAATTGATCTGGTTGTTAAAGAAAAAAGGCTGCAGAGGTGGAAACAAAACGTACCGCTGTCCTCTTGCTCAAGCTTGCCCTCCCATATGGTGGGAGAACAGGTTGTGTTATTGGCTACTAACCGAAGACGAGATCTTAGCAGTGGGAAGCTCATACACCTCAGGCAATGGCCTCATTTACTGAATGCTCCATCTTAGTGTTTCCAGCTTCAGGTTCATCTAAATGCCTAAAAGCTTATTTGAAATCCTAAAGTAGGCTGTTGGCAAAGAGCATCACAGTTCTTCCTTAATTATGCATTCATACCATGGACTGAATTTTATTTACTCTCCACAGTGTCGGCCACAAAATGAAATTGTTTGGGATGAAACTAGCAGTGGAGTTGACCTTGGAAATGTATGATTTTGCTCTGGCTGTCAGCGCAGAATAAAACATGTTTCTCCTCCAGAGGAGCCTGTTAACCCTGAATCCTGCCTCTGATGGAGCTCCTGCACTGTATGTGTGGGCTGCTGCCATGCTCCCTGATGTCCGTGTGTTGACTACATGTGTGTGAGGCAGCCTGTCAGCTCGACCAGTAGCTCCACATTCACACAATGCAGCTAGAATGAATTCGTACTGTACAAAATGTAAGCCGCACTGCCTTAAAAAGGATGCAATGAAGAAGCAGGTTGCAGCATTAACTCAACCTTTCCTAATATCAATGATTGCTTGATTCTTTCTACACTATTTCCCAAATGAAATCAGGCGTTTTGGATTCAGTTGATAGCAACGAGATGCTTATTACAAGCCTTGGTTGGCGGTCTGCTAGTATTACTTTTGAAAAGGCAATTTATTTTGTCCAATTTCGGAGCTTTAGTTAATGTTAATGAACTCGGAGGCCTGTTTCTTCTCACTTGAATAGTGATTCAGATGCCTGGGAGTTCTGCGCTGAAAGCAAAAGGCAAGCGCCCGGGATCTTTCTTCTCCCTCTTCCTTTCAGGGAATAAGCCTGCATTTGCTTGAAATGGAAATATTCACACTGCCGATATAAAGTGCATAGCAAATGAGAGGAGTGTGTGGTGGGATGTAGTTAAAGTTTGATTGGGCGTAACCTAGCCTGCACTCTCTTTAATGATGTTGGGAGTGTCCCCTGAAAAAAGAAAAAGTCCCTTCTCTCTCTCTCTGCCCTCTCCTTGGCCCATGTTGCTCCATCGACAGTTTTTCTATACTGTTGCTCTCTCTGAGGTGCCGGCCATCTTGCCGTCACGACTGGCTGCTCTGTGTGACAGCATTTGGCCGAGAGGTCCCAGGACATTACCAAACCCACCCCTTAGGCATACACACAAAAAACATCTTCTTCTTATAATCTGGTTTGCTAAATATTCCCGTTCTCACACCCTCCTTCCTTTTCTTCCTCTATCTGTCTACCACCCTCCTTTTCTTCACATGAGCTACACACACTCTGCCTCTGGTTTCAAGACAAGGAGATTTGACTTGCATGAGGTCTTGGCCTATGCATCTCTCCATTTAAGGAGCTCCGAGTGTGTGTGTGTGTGTGTGTGTTTTGTGCTCTACGTGCAGGGGTGTGTGCTGGTGTGTAAAGCGCATGCTAATGCGGGTTGGTCTTGGTCCTCGGGATCAGACTGAAGATGACAATCCAGGGGGCACATTGTGTGGGCCAGCAGACTGAGCTCCACAGATGGGAGGAGAGAAAGGGAGACAGAGCGCCGTAGACAGAGACAGAAGGAGAGGGCCGCCGTCCACGGCCTCATTTCACTTTTAACTTCATTCTCGATTCGTACTCCACAGATCCAGTAGCCGCTATGAAACCAGCTTTTGTGAGTATTGATTCCCTTACAGGCAGCAGCTCCACTGGAGGCTCATTAATCTTGTCTACCTGCCATGAATGAATTGAATGGGAAAATAATTGATGCTTTCTAGCACTTCTTTGGATATTATATTTCTTGTAAAGCCTGTTCGATTGGTATGCGCTGATTTCTAAATACAGCACAATGGAGCGGGGAAAAGCTCAAACCTCTCCCTTACATTGTCCTTCTACTTTTGAGCGTGTTCTTTAAAAAGTTAATCCTCTGTGGCATTTTAAAATCTGCGGGCAATTCATGCAGCATCTCTTTGTTCTTTTTGTCCCCCGTCTCGTGTTGCTGTGTTCATGAACTCATCGTGGATTTGGTGCAGCTTTTGTTTTCTGCGAGGAGAGAAGTGGCCTTGCCGTTTGTTACGGGGAAGTCTCGTGTGTTTGACCTGCTGAGATCAAACCAAACCGTGGGTGTGTGTGTGTCACGGCCCGGTGCAACCAGCAGGGGAAATCTATTCTTTAATCCCCACCAGGGGGAGAACACAGGAGAGCCACAGGGGGCAGAGACATGCAGCCACTACTGAGTGGTCCTTGAGTTTAGTCATTGGAGAGAAGGGGTCTGTTCTAACTGCTACAAAGGATTTCACTTTATTGGAAGATACATATTAGGGAGGCACGGAAAATTAGTTTAAAATAACAGTTTGTCTGACAGCTGATACCGATATTTTTGTTGTTGTTGTTTCTTTTGTTTTCATTTCTATTCATTCCCTCTATTGTGTCGGGGAAACAAAGAAATCTATATAAAAAAAAAAAATACTTGAACTGTTATGAAGTCTTAATTCGAAGAAGAATGAGCAGGTTTAAAACCTTTACTATAACCTTCTTCCACATGAAAAACATCTTTAAAAAATAATAATAACTGCATTCAAAAGCCTTTTTACTGTAAATACTGTATCATAATTCCCTCTTTAGTATCTATTTTTTATTGTGTTTTTTTAATTGAAAACATGAACAAATTTCTCCTTTAACAACTGTATTTTTTCAAGTTTCTCGCTGACACTACATTTTACAAAATTACATTTGAGCACATCATGATAACGTTATAATTTACCCTAACCCAATACTCATTTTTACTGAATAAAGCTTAAATGCATCTTGATCTAACTATTCCACCTCCGTTAGCTGTTAGTCACAGCCACCAGCTGCTAGCAGCTAACATTAATTGGCGCTCCTTCTTCCAATCTCAACACAGATTTGTTGTCCACACATAAAAAAATAGGGTGCGCCTCCTGATGCGTAGTCAGGATAGTGAGTTTTTTGCGTCCTTTTCTCCCATAGGCACCCTGGGGAAGATCTCTATTGGTCCCAAACAGGTTTTAGGATGCTGTTAGCTGTTAGCTGTTGAGCCCTGCTTTTTAGCCTGCACTAAATTGACATATCACAACAGAAAAACATCAGCTGTTGCCACTGGTGAATGTCATGTTATTTGCTGGTAGGCCGATGACAGTCAACAAGGCAAAAATCGGCCAATACAGATGTACAGCCAATAAGTAGGTGCCTGATATAGTTTCTGACGAAGAACTAAATAAGACTAAGACTAGAGCTTGAACACATTGTAATGTAACTCTATGCAACCTCTGTTAGCTGTTAGCTCTGGCTACTGGCCGCTAACACAGTGTAGCATTATCAGGGGAAAAAATACGGTGCATTCCATGACGTGTCGATAGTGAGTTTATTGCGTCCTTTTTTCCCCAAAAGCTTCTTGTGGGAGATCTGTGTTCTTCCCAAAAATGTTTGCTTTTTGTGAAGCTGTTCGCTGGAGCTCTGTTTTTTAGCTCGTGCAAAACTGATGAGACACGACAGAAAAACATTGGTCACTGCCATCGGTGAATGTCGTTATACTTGCAGATGACTGATGGCAGTCAACAAGGAGAGTATCGGCCCGTACCGATGTTCAGAAGATGAATCCCTAATACATACACATATTTCTACATCCTTTGGGGATGAGTTTGCAAAGTTCTTGAAGTTGTGTTGAAGGGACATTGTGCTTAAAAACACAGGCATGACATTGTGCTATTTCCGGAGGATGTTGATGGGACTGCTGACAGCGCTTTGTCCCACTGTGGCATTGAGGTGCTGGCACCTGCTTTAGACGGTGGTGCGTTTGTGTTCCGTTCGCTAATCCATAGTTTTCCATCCAACCCTTGTTTTGATGCCAGCTTGCCAATTTGAGGCCGGTGGTCCGGGCACACTCTCTGCAGCAGCCTTTTATTTCACCCTCAACAAGCTCTGCCAGTCGTCCTTTAGCTCCCTCACCCCCCTCCTCCGTACTCTCTTTGAGCTTTGGTTGCGTATTGTTCGAGATTCTCAAGGCTGATAATGAAAGAACACTTTATGTTTTGAAATCACAGTAAAACAGCAGCCAAGTTATTCTGCTCAGTCATCCTAGAGCAGCGGGCCTGCTGTGAGAAGCATGATAAATGGGTTCATGTGTCTTTAATCTCCTGACCATCTCCCGTCACCGCTGCCTCTTCAGCTGTTGACCTCCACCTTGCCGCTGACTTCTGACCTTCCTCATTGTACCTCCCTGCTCATGCCGAGTCCCCCTCACAATGGACGCCTCTCCATTTCAGGTTCTCTCTATTGATTCGATCCCGCAGCACAAAAACACATTCGTCTCCCTCCCCTCTATTAATTCTCTCATGACACCGAGCTTCTCAGTCCCCAACCATGAAATTCAGAGGCTTTTTCTTGTTGTGGATGTGTTTTACCTTGAGGAAATCACTGGGCCGTGTCCCCTGATAAGGATATATTTACCCAGCTCCAACAGTACATCACACCTGCCTTTCACGGTAGCTGCTCCTAAATCTCATTGGAGCAGCTAGTGTTCCCTTTTCTATTATACTGGACGAGTGAAGCCGGTACATTGAGAAAGTATGCAGCTGCATTTTTGTTCTTGAATCTATACTTGTGTTTAAAGGAAAAAGCTTGGTGCACTGACCTTACCTGCAGTGTGAGTGTGTTTAAAATGCAACCACTCATCCTCATTTGTTTCCTCTTAAACACTGCAGCCCCAGTCATTCAGAGAGGCACCCCGAGGTCGCTGCAGATGCGACAGTGGTGTGGGGACAGAATATTACAACCTCTGCTTCACTGTTGAAAAGAACACAGCCATGTCCTGTCCCCTGCGAGCTAAAGAAATAACCTAGGCAGTTGAATTGCATGTCAGAGCTCCTTATTGCCCCCCTTCTGCTCATTGCCGAGAAGCGATGCCGCTGACAGGAGCATTATCCTCCCTTCAGTACAGACCTCGGCCACTTTATGAGACGAGAGCACTGCCCCCCGTCCTCATTATCACAGGAGCTACAACAGCTCTGTGCGTGTGTGATTTTACATATTGGACCCCTGATTAATACCAGTGTTCATCAGCAGCTTTCTAATTGCCTTTGTCCTGCTGAGGCTTAATAATTTAGGTTATTATGGGAGCAACGTACGCA
Source organism: Epinephelus moara (assembly GCF_006386435.1). Classification (NCBI taxonomy): domain Eukaryota; kingdom Metazoa; phylum Chordata; class Actinopteri; order Perciformes; family Serranidae; genus Epinephelus; species Epinephelus moara. Next base: position 35,878,222 of record NC_065521.1, on the reverse strand, counting down.
TGCTGCACCTGCTCAGCCCCACACAGCAGACAGACACAGTTAGCAGCTAGCTGGTGAATGTAGTGGAGCATTTAGCAGCTAAAAAGACAGATATTAATATTAGGAGTTGGTGGAGACCAAAAACAGAGCAAAAAGAGAGTGAATATTAGACTTACATTCATCAGGCAGCCAGAAACACAAGTCTAAAAGAATGATGACGTTGCTTCATAACTGCTGGATGTGTAAATAAGCAAGTTACAACAAGTTCGCCATATCAGCTGATGCCTACCATACTCCAGAAGAGTGTGGAGAGAGAAAAAAAACACCACCGCAGCTGTCCTCTTTGCAAGTGGGCGCTGGCATCAGACGCACATTTCTTTACGCTGGTCGACAAGCGGTTCTGCTCCCAGCTGTTGTCTCCGTCACCCGGCTTGACACATTCGCTCACGGCTCACGCAGAAAATAGACCAGACGCCGAAACGATCGCTGCAGGGTGCGAGCCGGTCACGGTCCGGTGCTTCGAGGCTATTCGCAGCGCTTCCGCGGGCGGTGTGGTCACGGGTCAGAGAGGGGGGGCGAGCGAGAGGTCCGCGGTCGTTTATAACGTAATGTTATAGATAATTGTTTTATGTGTTTTAATGTGTAGGTATGTAAATGTTTTCAAAGACGTTTATGTTGAAATAAAAATACCTACAGGTAGTTATGTTTCATATACAAGTATGTTTCCTTGTATTAGTTTGCCCTCTTGTGGACATAATGCGAAAAAAAAAAAATTCGTTATTTTTAGAAGGAATATTCGAACGTCGTTTTTGAGCAATTTTGACAGCCCTAGTGGAAACGGAAAAAATGCATACCGAACTGAACTGTACTGCTCGGTGGAAACAGGGTTGAAGACAAACTGTATTTACATACAAACTTTACATTTTGGATTTTGGCACCTCTGCTCGCTACCAGCCTCCGATGGTTAGCTGCGCTTTTTCAGTGGGACAAGACTGTGGGAATGAGAGGCAGACTGTTTCAAAAGTTAAGATTACTCAATAAAAGACGTGGAATCAAACACCAGCTCTTGTTCACTCCACAACTCCACCAGTTGCTCCTCCTTTTCCACAGTCCACAGAACCAAGACTTGATCACATTCTAGCATGTCACCTATTTCACAAGGACACCAGCTGCTCAGCGTCAGCCATTATTCCTCAAATATCAAAGCCAAGCCTCCTTTGTCATCCAGTTCTTTATCTTACATCTATCAGGTTTTAAGACAGTGAGAGTATCCTGGCTGTAGAAAAACTCAAACTACATGATACACTTACTTTATGTGATTATGATCATCTTCAGTTTTTCGGTTGACCTTCTCAAAAGTACGTGGAGAATATTTTCTGTTTGGTTAAGCAAGATAAAACCCCTGACGCATCATGCAGAGACACTCTCATACATTCTGTAGCCACCTATTTTTTGCTGACTCATCCGGGTCTCTGCTCAGGTAGGAGAGGTGCTGCCAATTCACCATCAACACTCCTGCTTAATGACTGATGTAGGGAGCATGTGGTTCTGATAGATGGAGGTTGTGTCTCAAGCTTGTGTGACTAATCTACCATCTGGTCAATATGCTGTATTATAATCAACATTATGAAGAAGTGAAATGCAGCAGATGGATAACTAAAATAATGTGGTCCACCCTCTGACCTTCGTCTCACACCTCTCCTTTCCTTCACTCCTGACTAGACTCTAGAAATGAGGTATTTTTTTCTCTGAGGTGCTGAAGATTAATGTTGAATATAAAATAACAGAGAAGGCAGCGTGAGAGTGATATTTTCTACTGCATACTGCAGTGCAGAGTGTGATCATCAGGCTCCACGATGGCTGATGGATTCTCCCACTGAATCGTCAATGATTTAAAGGAACAGTTCACCCCAAAATCAGAAATTCATGTGTTTTCCCTGTAGTGCTGTTTATCAGTCGATATTGTTTTGGTTTGAGTTGCAGTGTTGGAGATATCAGCTGTAGAGATGTCTGGCCTCTCTCCACTATAGTAGAACTAGATGGCACTCGGCTTGTGGTGCTCAAAGTGCCAAAAATGCATTTTAAAAGCACAACAGCAATGTCTCTTTTCGGAAATCATGAACCGGTTACTCAAAATAATCCACAGACCTTGTTGTGTAGTTTATGTAGGAACTATTTTCTTTCTACCAAACTACATCTGCCAACTGTATCACTGCGCAAAAGGAAGTGTGCATCTTAGAGTGTATGAATAATGGATGTAGCCACTGTGATGTCACCTATTGGTTTGTGGACTGCCCTTTTGAAGCCTTGAGTTCGGCATATCAGAAGTCACCATCTTGGGTTTTTGGAGTTAGAAGTGACCATATTCGGAAAAGATGGTGGAACTGACTGAACTGATGACTGCTATGAAGTTGGGCATTTTAACATGGGCTGACTGGGCATTGACTGGCTTCTGGAGCCAGCCTCAAGTGGACATTCAAGGAACTGAAGTTTTTAGCACCTCCACATTTGCCTAATTGTTCTACCCTGGACCTTGCTGTTACTGTGCATCTACTGCTAGCTCACCTAGCACCACTGAGCTAGCTAATGTTACAGCTCAGCTGAGAGATTAATGCTCACATCTCGTGCTGTGACAAACACAAGCGTCTCGTCCATGAGTAGATGCACGCCTACTTCTGCATGGTGATACGGTTGGCAGGTATAACTTAGTAGAAGGAAAATAGTTCCTTCATGAAACTGCTCACAAGAAGGTCTGTGGATTATCTTGAGTATCTGGGTCATGATTTCTGGAAAGAGACATTGCTGTTGAGCTTTTCAGAGGTAGTTTTTGGTGCTTTAAGCACCACAAGCCAAGTGCCATCTAATTCTATTAGACTGGAGAGAAGGCAGACATCTCTACAGCTGATATCTCCAACACTCGCAGTTCACACCAAAACCCCATCCCTTTACAAACACATTGCTCATGCAGTAGACATGCACATTTTTCCACTTCAAAGTGTTCCAGTTACATTCAGTTTACTGTTTTCTGTACCAGCTGTGTAGGGGATCTTTGTATAAAACAGTATGATTAAAATCCACTTGCCAGAGAATATGTGGCATGGTGTAGGTAGGTGTATAAAAAAGGGCAAAACCGAACCCTCAGTTTTCTCTTAGCAGACACCGACGAACTCTCCTACCACAATACCACGAAGATCTAATTCTGCTGAGAGCGTAAGACGTCCATCTTCATATAAATATCTCCTGGTCCTTTTTGGGGGGGCTTGGCTCTGTCCTGTTTCGGGGCACTCTTTGTAGAGGTAGAGGGGACCCTTTTCGGTTTTCATGAACCCTTTCAGAATGATATAATCTCAGTGATTATTCATTTCTTCTTCTAAGCAAGTCTCGCAGCTCTAATTCAGTTTTAACTCTCCAGTCTGGCAGCAGCACATTTAAACGAATGCATCATTCTTCAAAGTTAAATTTCTATCTCTGACATTCCTCTTTCAATTAGAAGCCATTTCACTACTAAACATCCACGTATGGATACAGATGATGATGAGAACCTAACAAATGTTCCCTTTTTTCTCCCGATGGCGCTTTATTGCCTCGTATAATTATACTAATGGGGACATATAACCTGTCTCGGGGCTTTTAGAGCAGCAGCCCGGACAATCTCTTCACATGAAATATTTTCCAAAAAAGCCAGAATGAAGATCACTCAGTTTAATAAAAAGAGAGTGACAGCACCTGACTCGTGCGACAGCACCGTCAGTCTCTACCTATTCATTTTCTGTGCTTCACATGTTCATGCATACAGTGGATTTAAAATGGGGGGGTATGTTTCTGTGCTGTGACAGGTGTAATATTGTAGCTCGGTGGCCCTCTGCTGCCTCGGTGCCCTAATGAATGCATTTCAGGGAATATGTCTGAATGTGTATGAGGCATGGGTATCTGTGACTTTGCTTGGGGAAAACACTGTAGTAGTGATCACATGCATTCTGTAGAAATGCATGAAATTACTGCAAGAAAAGATGGGAATCTGGGTGTCTTTCCTGTTTTTAGTTATTACCCTTTCCTCTCTGGCTTTCTGTGAATTTGTGCTTATGATTAAGTTGCTTTAAAGCAACTGACAAGTGTTAGGGAAGCAGACACAGGTATTGTACAAACAGATGAAAAGCATAAATCACTTGACATTGTTTCTGTATCTTTTCCTTAAACTTGCACACTTCTTCTCTCAGCTCAATTGCCTTAAAACTTCTGCTTTGTGATCATTTACATCAGATTGTCAGACGCAGCCGTCTGTGTAAATCAGTATTGTTTTGGCTGCAGGCAGCAGATGAGAAGCAGCTACCTGAAACCAAGAGCCAATAGACACGACTGCAACGCCGAGGCCATAAATGAGATATAAAGGCAATCAACCGTGGCACAGCTGCTTACGATGCCCTTCAAAACCTTTATTTATGCGTCTCCATAAAACCACTGTGACTGACTTCTCTCTCGCTAAAGGCACCCTTAGTGCTGTCATATGCTTTTGCGGGGTGACTGTAACATTTGGTGGTTTAATGTTTAAGGCATGGGGGCATTTCTTTGTATTTTTGCTGCTGGTGAGAGGTGGAGGCTAAACTACGCAGGCTGCTCCAGGTTCTTATCTCTGTCTTCTGTTCCTGTCCTCAGATCGAGAAGATCATGACGCTGATTGGTGCTGGCATCGATTTTTCCAGAGATCAGCAATATGCTACACCAGGTACAGTATGATCGTCACTGCCTTTTCATCCTGTTAAATGTTAATTAGAGTTCAACAGCTATAAATTGAGTGGGTTTTTTAATATTTAAGAATTAATTACAGGCAACAGCTGAAAATTTGAGGGGAAAAGAGTGAACTCAGTCGTTTTTCTTAAGCTCTTACTGCTGATTTTTATCTGTTCCTGCTCACCTCTGTAATAAATTTCACCACTGTTGCATTATTAATCTCTTGTGAATCTTACTGCGAGCGCTCCAAGTTTGAATGTAGAAACCCTAAATAACCCATTTGGCAGTAGGCAGAGATCTCGGCAGGCAGTATTTCTGCCTACATTTCCTGAAAACCTTTAATCAGCCTAAGTATGTGGTTCACTTGGGTTTATTCTCACAGGAACTTCTCTGACAGTTACCGTGCTCCACACCAGAACTGCTTGGATTTGCTGTATAATCATCCTCCGAATGCTTTGATCCGTATCGGCGCCCTCAGGGGAAATCAGGTGTCTGGGACACACGGTCAATGATCCAAAAACAAATTGCGATTCAGTTAGCAACAGAGGATCGGGTACAAAAGTATAATGCGAGCAGACAGTTGGTTTTAATAGAACAGGTGAGAAGAGGGATCGACATTAGCAGCTGCACAGAGTGGTAAGAAAACACCTTTAAATAGCTTTACTCGACCTGCGGTGCAGAGAGTGGAGACCTAATGGATTCATTTAGCTTGTTGCTTGTTTGTTTGAATTTTGAAATGGAAAATGTGTAGGAACTAATGACGACTAATTTCCCTGATGTTTGAACAGAAGTTTAAACGTAGACTGGTGGACTCATATACACACAGTCCCGAAATACACACACATGCACAAACAGGACCTATGCATGCATTAAATGGAGAGATGTCAACGCGAGTGGGCTACCCGTGGACAGACGCCCCAAGCAGTTGGGGGTTCGGTGCTTCAAGTGCACCTCGACAGTGTCTAGGAGGTGACCTGGCACCACTCCAGCCACCAGTCCACCATACTTGGTCCATACAGGGACTTGAGGCGGCGACCCTCTGTCTCCTAACCCAAGTCCCTATGGACTGAGCTACTGCCGCCCCAATTTCATCTATAATGTTAGAAATTGTAATTGTCCAAAAAATATCGTGTAAATTATAAGAGCCATTTTAAGGCGTTAATCACATTTTTCAAGAAACAAATTGTAATTTCTATGCTGCTGAAATGTGCAGCGCTTTGCACCATGCAGTGTGAACATTGCACATTATCCTACAAAACAACTGACAAAATGAAAGTTAACAATTAACATTAAGGAAAGTAAATCTTTAGGAAATGTGCCTGATTATTACAACAGCATTTTTAGTGAGTGAACACAATAGAATAATAATAAATTGAATGATAAATTTAACGGACTGTTATTTTTGTTGCGGGCTCAGAAGGGTAGCAATGTTTAACCGACTAGTCCAGTGTTTCTCAAATGGTGTGCCGTGCCATGATGCCAATCCAGGTGTGCCGTGGGATTTTGTGCTAACCACACATTATTATTGCAATATTCACCTGGGCCTGCACCAAAAGTTATGAATGAATCTAAAGTGACTCTATTCAGTATGTTGTGCGCACCCATTTCCTAATAAAGAGGCAAACTCTGGCTAAAAAATGTAATTTAATTTAATTAAACCAATTTGTCGCGTGGGATTTCTAAGCGTGTGACACATCAGAGGCCCCAATTGGCAGCCAGTGTGAGGGATGATAACATTTAAAAGGAGAAAGCAGTGAGTGGGACAATGAATGGCTTTATTGGTTGGAGCAAATTACAACAAATCACCAGCGAAGACGACCTACCACGAAAGAAAAGAGAAAAAAAAGTCAGTAGACAGTATCACGAAAGCTACCTGTCTTATTTTTATTTACCCATGTCGTTTAAGGGTGATGACACACATTATAGAAGCTTTTGTGCACACATATAAATACAGGTGTGCCTGAAGATTTTGGGACAAACAGTTTAAGAACCACTGGACTAGTCGCCTTATCATGCAAACTCCCACCAGGAACCCTGTTCTTATTTCAAAGCAGTGGTTGCTCCATGTGTGTGTGTGTGTGACACAGGCCACCTAGCTTCTAAGCACTGCTCTCTAAACCTAACTCAGAAGGCACCAGGTGTATTTTTATTTTAAGACCAAAGCACCTGAGAGACACTTTACTAGATCTAGCTTTTTCACTCTGTGAAGTAACGTCTTTGTGTTAGGGATTCTGTACCTGCTCTCCTGTTATTCTTTGGGCTTTTCAAAAGCCTGTCGTCAGAGTTGATGGATGGCGCCCGGGGACTGTAGCAGTAAACCCGCACAATTGACTCCTTCCCTTAAGCCTTTCACATTATTCATCACTCACCTCCAGTTCACACTTTCCCTCAGCCACATTTTAATATATTTAAGCATTGCAGCGGCTTTGCACAAAAGTTGTCTGTCTTCTGATTTGAGCCCTGCTGTTTGTTATGCCCTGCACCCGAGTGAGCTGTTTAAATATTAACCAGCACGCATGTCAGGGGATGAGCTCATTTTGCTCTGTAGACATGAGGAAAGCTGAGACCACTGCAGTGAAGTAGTTAGCGGCCCATCACTCGCTGCATTTATCTGGCCTGAACACGCCTGAATCCACTCCTCCTCTGTATGTGTGAGCCTCAATCATCTCAGAGCCAGCGCGCCCTCAGCTCTGTCTCAATGAAGCAGCTGTCAGGAGGCCATCAAGGGACTCGCTGGAGAGGAGCCTCTCTATTTGATGCACTTTTTTCCCTCCCTACCCGCTCTGATTCAGTCCAGTGTTTGCCTCCTCTCAGTGTTGACTGGAGCAGTGATGTCTCTGGCTGATTGGCTCTGTGCCTGCAGTCTCTTGTACTTTTCTGCTCTTTGCTGATTTACTTCTGCATCAGAGTGAAAGAGATGACGGAGGAGGGTGAAGGAAACCTAATGAGTGTGAGAAAAAGAAAAAGACTGATACAGAAGAGCGACTGCGAGTAATGAGGGGTGGAGGGTCTGTAGCTGAAACGGCAGCTCGCGCTGACATAGAGCAGCCACCTGCAGTGTTTCAGAGAGAGGGAGAGAGGGAGGAGTGGGGAAGCGTGTGCAATGAGGAGAGGGAGACAGAGTAAGGGAGGAGAGAGGAATTGCAGGCAGCAGAATTGTGAACAGCCAGGACAATAGAAGGACGCCACCACGGCATCTGTAGGATTAGGTGGTCCACTCCTCAGCCCACAGAGGACTACTGAGGGGTTAGAAGTGGCTGCTGCTGGACTTGACCACATCTCACAGACTGTACCAGACTGAGGAGAGACAGTTTGAGCACTCTCGTCTGCAGAGGAGTTCATTCTGGGGGCCAGCTATTACTTAAGTGCTCTTTGAAGGAGGTGATTGGATCCTTGACTGGATTTTTTACTCCGTTGACACATTTTTAAGCTTCTGGAGTGACCAAAAATGGGATTTATGACGTGGAAATCTCCTCTAAAACAGGATTGGTTCTGCACAAGGTTGAATGGATGATGAGAGCGCTAACAAGGAGAGAAAAAAGCTTTAAAATGTGCATTTTACACATTAATGTTAGGTTTTGATATCTGTTTGTTAATGTAGGTTGTCAGCTTTTTCTAGGTGGTATGTAACTTTTAACAGTGGTTGAGATGCTGTTATCCACTTAAGAGTTAAAGGTAATTTAAGTGTGATTCTCACAATAGAAAATGTGTGTTTCTTGCTTTCAAATTGAGTTATATCGAAATATGTAAAGAAATAGAGGCAGTTGTCTGCTCTTGTACAGGTTAGGCTCCCCTCGGCTCAGGCTGCTGACAGCCGTCAGTGTCGCTTTTTTTCTCAATCAATCTCAGCTCATGGCAGTGGCGTCGCAAGTTTCTGTCTGTCCTGCCACTCTCCGTGTGAGCGCTGTCATGTTCTCAGGTAGATTGCTGTCTGGATCGTGCGTGGTGGATTATATGCTGAGCAGGTTGTGTCTGTGAATCGGGGATGAGCCTGTTTGGTAATTAACTGTCACCTGCTTCTTGGCTGCAAGTTTCCAAAGAACTTTCTGCGTGGCTGAAACACGTTAACACTTTATCTCTGAGTTTCTCTTCATTACAAAACTGGATCTCAATTAAATCATCTTAATTTTTGGACACAAGATGTTACCTCCTGACATGGGACATTTTGACTTTTTTCCAAGTTGGAGATGAACTGTTGTTCAGTCCAGTGAGGCAGCGTCTTGTTGATTGTAAATGTGTTTTTGGCATGTTCCTGACTGACTGTCACAGCAGAGAATTTAATGGATATTAGCTGGTAAAGACCAGCTCACAGCCCTTTATCATTTCCCTCTCCCCTGAGATCAGGGGTACGTTAAGCCATCTTGGGTGACTGTGGTTCGGCCCCCGCTGCCCTGCGGGAGCTGACGCCCTGTCCACAGAGGACACTGTCTCCCCCGCCTTCCTGTTGCTGGTGCGCTCGGCTCTGCTGGCCGAGAATGATGTGGCAATGCCACGTCTCCTCCTCAGAGTGCCGCTGCTACCGGCTGAAAGGTTTCTCCCTCCTGAAGCGCTTTCCCCTGTCAGCAGGTGCTGCCGGCCGGCTGCTGGACCAGCCTGTGGGAGACTGGCTGGAGCACGTGGGGCTGCCGCAGTACGAGAGCAAACTACTCCTGAACGGCTTCGATGACCTGCACTACATGGTGAGTTCCCCACTTCTTTTAATGTCTAAATTGACCTTAATGCTCTTGACTGTTGCATCCACTTGTCTTCCCTCACTTTTATGATCTGTTTCCTGTTGTCTTTCACTGTCTCACTCCTGCTTAACTCCAGTTTGTGTCTTTGTGCAATAATCCAATTGACGCCACCCTCCATTAGCTGTGAGATGATCCCATTAGCTTCGTCTGAAGTTCAATTAGCTGAAATCCTGTAACGACCCCTTCCCTTTTTACGATGAGTCTCACTTGTTTTTCAGCAGCTGCAAGATTTTATTATAGAAACTGTTTATTCTGAGTAGATTCAACACATAACTCAATACCACACATTACACCACATGCTTTATAAAAGTCACAATATCCTCTAAGTGATTCAGTGGCTGAAGCTTCCCTCTTGGCTCTGAGGCAGAGCATTCATCGATGTTTGCTAGATTTACACATCCTTTCAACCAGACAATATGCAGTTTGATCCGTGCTGTCAAATATTCTGTTTACGGGAACTATGATATCATTACTCCTTGTTGCGTCTTGAATTAGGTTTATGCTGCTCTCAGACTCTCAGACAGTCTGTCTCCATCTGAGGAGGCCGCTGTCGTGGCCTCTCACTTACAGTCAGTGGGCCGGCTGCCTGAGAAGCAGCTGATGCCTGGCCAGAACGGAGAGACGTCTCAGTGAGCAATGGGATGCTGTTGCCAATCCGACAAGTTTATAGAGCCCAAAGTGTGCGACGCCACTATGAGTTGGCTCCGTTGCTTGTGTCAGTAATGAGGACTGATGGAGGAGAGAAAGAGGGGCCCAGCTGGTAGGCTGAGCCGGTGGGTATGTTGGGAATGAGACTGCCGTCTTGTGTGTCAAGATGAAAACTGTTTTCTCCTCCATCAGGCGTGTCATGCATCTTCTCTTTAACACGAGAAGAGCTGTTTGCTGGTTTTCATCCCATCCAAACACCACAGTTGATTTCACTTTTTGTGTTTGGTGAGAAACTGTGACTGTACATGCAGAGAAACAACAACTCTCAAAATTCTTGACACGTACAATGTCATGTACATGCAACTTATTTAATGCCCACCCCACATGGGCTTACAGGACACCACATATTCATACAAGAATATGATCTAGAGTGTTGCATATAATGTATAAACCAAACAACCCTCCAAAACTAAGAAAAACAATTTTTGAATCTCGGACAAACATTCAGTATATAATACTCGAGAGATCAGAGTAAATACTAATTAAATCGTCCATTTTACCTTCTTTTTCAGGCTTTTGGGAAAAAGTTAACAAAGTTAAATAAATCAAAATTAAACATCTATTCCAATTTTTAATCATCTGCATACCAGAATACTTTGGGCCATTTCATCTGACTAATTTAATCTCAGCTAAGGTTTAAAAATAATTATAGTTTGTACAACACAAAGAAAACAATCTTAAAGATAAACTGTGCAGGATTTTCCTACAAAAAAACAAAAAAAAAAAAAAACAGAAGTACTCATACTCATATTCATACAGAAGTAATCTCTCTCAGTAATCACTTATGAGCTACTAGAAGTGTGTGGCAGTGTGTTCAGGGATGCTGACGACTACCTGTATTTTCTAATTTTCAAATTTATCTGCATTTGGGATGTTTCTGGGTACAGCACACAGGTGAGGTTTGGACTTTATTGAAGGGTAGCAACCAGGTAGAGGCAGCACTCATCAGAAGGAAGCTGCGAAAAAAGTGGACACAGCGCCAAAAAACGCAGCAAGCAGACAAAATTAGAGTAAATCTGCGGCGGGCTTTCGCTTTTGCTGGTGAGCACTTTAAGGAGAGGATGGGGATGAAGAGTGATGTGGAGTTAGAGGCCTGTTTTCTGTTGGACAGGGAGGTGCTAGCCGTCAGCTTGGTTAGCTTGAAGGCTGCATGATATGCTAAAAACATCATATTGCGATTATTTTGGCTGATATTGAGATATGAGTCACGATTTTAGTGGTAATGGTACTTTTTGTATTTCATGTTCACTGAAAAAAAACCAAGAGCAGGAGCATCTCTGTAGCACAACAGTGCTGCATCTGTAATGGTATGTTTTAACAAATTTGAACTGTATCAAAAAATTTAGATACTGCACTTGGCCATTTTGTGATTCAATCATATTTTGAATAAATGTGTAGAGATGAGATGGTATATGAGCCAGTGTAGCTCCATTTCTGTTACAGCCCTAAAGGTAGAAATCCTCCACAGTATTCAACAATCCCTGTATTCAACTCTATTTTTATGACCAGTTCTCCTTCAAGCCAGACCCATGACATGTCTGTGGTCTTATGTTGCTTTAAATGAGCTGTGTGTTACATTCAGAGCATATCTATCATTCAGAGTCTGGTTCAGGATTGTCTGCACACAGTTCTCAACACGACGGTGGCTGAGCTAGAAGTGAGCATCTAACAGTGCTACCTTAATAAACAGTGCTAAGAATGACAACAGTGCTGACAGAGCTAACATCAGCTGTTCTCTTTCACACATGTAGCACACAACAGTAGATTGTTTGTGTCAAAACAGCTGTCACCTACTGGAAATAGATGATGATTTCGGCTTCGGACCTTACTGACAGAAGTTCCCAAATCTCGTCATCTCTCCAGTGAGACAGTTTCTTGCCGTCTTTGTGTAAATGAACCTCTTTCTTCAGCCGCGTATGTTTGTTTTCTTCAGGAAGCATCATCAACACGCCCACTCGCTTGCTGTGAATTCTCCACACAGTTACCTGCTCTATTCACACATGGGCTCAATCGGACATTACACAGACTTTGTCCTAGGGAGCTGGCAGAAAAAAAAAAAGTAAAATGTCCAATCCAATCGATTCGGACATTAAACGGATACACACTGCAGGTAATATCTAGCTAATTTCAGGGTTGGAGTGTGTGTGTGAAAGGGCCTGTTTTACCTGGGGGGAAACCAGAGGGTGGGCTCTATGCTGCGATGACACCGTCCAGATATCAGCCGTAACCATCATATAAATGCAGTGAGTGGCAGTGAGGAGCTAGCCAGTGGGATACACACACAGAGCTCACAGGGACTGCATGCGTGGTCGATACGTCCACACCAACAACAAACAAAGACGTCTGGATTACGACACACACAAAGGGAGTGTGACTTCATTCTGTGCTCAGGACGCCATTACACCACTATATCTTTACATAGCATATAATGTTTTGCTGCTGTGTTAATAACCTCACATACTGTGTAGTTGGCAATGTCATCTTGTCAAAGGCACACTTGTAACCTCAGTACTCCGCATTACTCCTTGATTCGGTCACACAGTGTTAAAACCCGTTATCCAGCAGCGTGTTGTATCTTCAAAGGCATTTTCATGATCCGACAAGAGGTTTTCTGTCTGTGTGGAAAGATAAAATGTTTGCCCGGGGTGAACCCACTGTTTCAATGCATTATTTTGCACAGACTATGAAATTGTAAATTTAGGGCAGCCACCTCAAAAATCATGACAACAGCAGTCATGAGCTGAACGCAACCCACAGTGAGATTAATAGAATATGGAGTATAGTGTGTAGAGAAGGGCGTTAAACTTCATGCAGCCTAATATGAGTCACCTCTCAGTTAATTCAATAGTTATGAAGTTACATTTAGTCTTTTTTATAGGGTGTTTTAGTTGCTTTGTCCGTCCTCTGACTGCATATTAAAGTTAGAGTATGGCAGGTGGCTCTTTGGTGTTGTTTGGAGATAAATTATGCCCATTATGGTTTCTTGTTAATTACAGTGTGTTAATTAGACTTATAAATATTGTATATTCTCCAGAGAGCAGATTTTGTCTTACTAAGCAACAATGTTTAACTGTTATGGATACCATTACAAAGCTAGAACCTTTACACAAATTAAAACCAAAATAGATGTGAGTATTCCGTGCTCTTTATCTTATAGCTGTAGACCCCAGCTGTGTCTGACTAATTTCAGCATACACTGATACCTGCATGATACTTTAATCTCCTTTACATAACCTGAGAGGAGAGCATTTCCACATTTATCTGCCTCTCTCCTTTTCATCCGGTGTCATCAACACCCATGTTTAATTCTGTGCCGAAGCCTCTGAAGTTACTCTCCAGGTTTAATCTTCCTACTGTCTTTTAGTCTTTCACACCATCCTCAGCCCTGAGTACTCGCTCTTTTTCTTTTTTCCAAAGCGGAGAGCTGGCAATTTTTCTATCTTTAAACGCGGCTTACAGACCACCTGGCCTCCTGAAATCTCCAGAGGATTTGGGAAAAAAAGCTGCAGGCTTTAAACAGCGTGTCCTTCTCTTGGTAAATGTTGACCTTTTAAGAATCACAAATGGGTCTCATTTGGAAATGAGATTTGCCCTCTGAGTCACCTTGTCTTTGCTAAACTTTTCTAATTGTGTTAAATGTGCTCGTGTGCATTGAGGTGGATAGAACAGGAACAGGTTTCATTGTTGGCACGGTTACCAGTCTGATTGGCTTTTTTTCCAGTTTATAATCATCAGAAAAGGGCCATACACATTTTCACATCAGCCGCCATAGTCAGCAGCGCCTCTGCAACAAGAGTATCGAAAAAACACAGATTTTTATTGTGAAACTGCTTTATTCAGTTTTTACGGGTTTAAATTGCCTGGTCTGTTTGTTTTAAAAGAGGAAGAGACCTTTGCGGATAATATGGCTCCTGGTAAAACCCTCCTTAATGTCCGGGGCCAGTAGTACAGAGCACCTTAAGTTTGCTTCTTAAGTATGACGCCTTACATGAAATACCTTGCCAATAACTGACAGGAAAGGTCCCATTGCATAAAACCACAGAGCACTCATTAATTATAAAGGGGCTGGAAGAGTGCAGCTTCGGGAAGTTGAGTGATAAATCCCAGATGGTCATAATCATAAACTGACTTCTGGTAAAATTTAAAGTACACATTCATTTGCTCATCATTAAGCGTGTCCATTGGGTTCTCCCGGTCGCGGAACGCTCTTCTAGGGGTGCCTTAATTTTTCTCATATATCTCCATAAACTCAACCATGTTGCGGTTGATGGAGTCAGAGGTACTTTATGTTTTTGTCCTTGACTCTGGTTACTATGGTTCTTTGTGCAACGGTTTAACAAACTTTCAGTAATTCTTTAAGTTTAAGACCAAGATAAGGAAAAACTTCAATCCTTAGGTAAATATTTTTTATTTTATCAAAGACAAATGGTCAGCACACATTAGCAGGTGCTGCCCACCTGCACTGTGCCAAACATCATAGGAGAAACACGGATTTGTAACATGAAACCGCTTTATTCAGTGTTTTTACCAGTTTTAATCACCTGGTCTGTTTATTTTGGAGAGGAAGAGACCTCTGCGGATAATTCGGCTTACGGTAAAAACCTCCTGAATAAAAAACACAGACGGACTTTTAATGGGGAGAAGTTTCAGCTGGTTGCAATCTGCAGTTCTCACCACTAGATGTCATTAAAGCTCCCAAAATCTGACACACTGTTCCTTTAATAAATTGCATAAAATACAGAAAAAAATAATTTGTAAAATAATTCAGCACGATATTATAAAATGTTACTTGTTTATTCTTATTGTCATAGTTGACTGTAGCCTTTTTTGTTAAATCTCATTTTTATGTATAATATATGTCTAATCGTCACTCAATCGTCATCTGTGTTATTATGAAAATAACTGGTAACATACCATTTCATAATCATGAGGTTAAAATTTAATGATTCACATTATTATTTCATAATATATTGATTCATTTATAGATTTTCTACTGTGCAGTTATTTATTTCATCATGTCTTATCGATTTATTTAATATTGAACAATTTCTTCGTACCGATTAACATTTGAATGAATCCATTATCGTAATTACCAAATTGATCCCATGTATCAGCTCTAAATAACACACAAACTCTACATACACATAGACATTACAGACGTACATCGCTGTAGAATCATGGCTGACTCTGTGGGCCCTGTGAACATGATCTGTAGCTCAGGGTCTAGAGTGCATTTAGGGTGAATCTAGCTCCACTTTTGTCAATTAAATGGCATATAATCTGGGTGCAAGGTGAGACGCAAGGCGCAAAGAGGGTGTATTTTGTCCCTATTTAATCAAAGGTGTGATTTGGGTTTAATATGAATTCAGTGTCATCTCCCATTTCCTTAAAAAACAGTTGCCCCTGCTCCTGGTGTAAAGTATTTACAGAGCAGATTTGGCAAACTCAAGATGTGAGCGCTCTGCCTTATTCATATATTAGACCAAGTTTTTGTTGGTCAATTGTATAATGGCTTTCTGCGGCCTGACCACACCTCATTTTAAGACCTACACGCCCATGGGTGCACAGATGGGCACAAGTACATGTTCTTCTTACACAACGTAGGCGCTGGCCGTGAAAATGACAACTGCGTTGGTCTGAAAGTTGCAATGACAGCTGCGCTTTGCGTCGGGTGTAAGATAGAACCCTCAGGCTGAATCTCTTTAAGAATATGATACTGCCCTGATATCTCCTCTGTAGCTGAGCTGTTATGATAGTCAAGAAGTCAAATTCTTGTGCAGGCAGTAACAGTCTTTTTAATCCTTTTCATCGTCAAATGTAGAAATTTAGCGTCAACTGAGCAGCACACTGTGCCAGTCTCCCTTCTTTTAATCTTCCCGCGGGTAAGAACAGCAGTGACAAACAATGGCTGAGAAACAGCATGTCCGCTGTGCAGTGAGATCACTAATTAAACAGTGTTTACTCTGCCAGTCAGACGCTGTGATCTCTGTCTATCCTGCAGGCTCGCTGTAGAAGTGGATCAATAACAGCAGTGATTGTATTGTGTTCAAGCACCGAAGCAGAGACAAGCCCCTTCTGAAACCAATTAGATGCTTTTTATCGACTCATGGAGCAAATGTAGCGATGAAACAAGCCCTGTGCGGCCGTGCTGCGCTCCAGCCCTCGCTGGTACTGACAAGTAATGCTTGCTGAAACGAATCCGCTCTTTTTTCTCTCTTCTCTTCCTCTTCCTCTTCTTCTGAGCACAGCTTCTGGTGTCTGCGTCGTCGGCTGTGACAGGATCAGCCAACTGAGCTCCAACTTAGTTTGTATTCGAGGCAACTGTGTCGCCGATGCACTTCTGCAGGGACATCACTGTTTGAAGCTGGCATTCATGGGGACGGCTAGAGAGGAGCAAATTTACTTTATGTTTCATGTCAGTGGAGGTGACTCAGTGTGCACCAGAAGCAATAACTTCTCAAGAAAGAACTTGGCTTTAATCTATAAATTGCACGACCCAACATCTGTTTGTACTGCTGTGCAGCATCTGTGTAATCTCAGTTCGATTGTGTCTCCTGTCTTTTCTCTGTCCACGTTGTTATTTTCTGTCGTTGGATAAATGCGGAGCAGTTACACTGGAGATAGTCAATGCCACCAAAGCCTGCAGACAAATTGGAAATTCAGTAATGGCTTCATGCATTAGAGGCTCATGGAATGGGGATGGATTAATTGATTTTGCTGCTAGGGTAATGGTGGTGATGAATTGTTGTCCATTTGCCTCTTTCAAAAACATTTGTGCAGGAATTTGACGGAATACATGGCTCATTTTAAAATGCTTTTGTTGTTTTTGTCTGTCACCGTTTCCTCGTGTCTCTTTGTGACTGTGTGTTCTTATGACAGCCAGTTTAGGAGGACAAACTATGACTTTCAGTGCTGCTGGTTAGCTGTCCTTTAGACGGTCAGGATGAGTGATCCGTGCCCTCGAGGCCCTGGCCTGAATTCAGAATGCTTTTAAACCAGAGGGACCGCTGTCGCTGCTCTCTGGATCGGCCGAGGAGAGAGCAGCATTTTAATGAGAGGAAAGGGGAAAGCAGAGATGGATGGGCCGCACCAAGCGCAGACACAAAACCACCTAGCCTACAATACTCTAGATCTATTCTTCTCACCCGAGTTGTGCTGATGTCAGCTTTCTCTCAACTAATGTATTCTCACTTTTTAGACCTGCTGAGGAAAAAGTGGAGCCACATTAGTCAGGATTTTCCCCACAGAGTTGTCACCGGCACGTCCCTTCAAGTCACACTGTTTGTGTTCTCGGAGTCTTTGTGTGGGGATAAATGGCTTATCAAGATAAAGCAGAGGTGAATGTAATATTAATGTTGCGGGAGATGGGAGTTTCATCAACTCTGCTACATCTCAAAGACAAGATGATCCCTTTTAAGTATCTTTCACCTTACGAGGGTTCAAATTTAAAGTCCTTGCATCCAGTAGAGTTTAGTTCAGGCAGCAAGCTGGTGTAGCCAGCAGATATACTTTATGGGCCAAGATTTTCTCTCCCATGCAACAGTCATTTCAGCTAATCACCAAACGTATATCTACATATGAATGTGGATAAATAAATAAAAATGCTAATAAAAAGCTGAATCATGGGGCGCCCAGTGGCTCGATGGGTAGAGCAGACGCCACATATACAAAAGTAATGTCCTTGCCACAGCGTCTGCGGGCTGGATTCCAGTCTGTGGCCCACCACCGTATCCAACAAAGGCAAAAAGCCAAAAAAAAGGCTAAATCATCATCAGATGATAGCCAGTATGTTCAACACTGCATTTTGGCAAAATGTGTTCTGCCTCTGTTGCTCTCCACACGGACTGTTTACCTGCCACTAAAGTAATTGGATGGTACTGTTCGGATCACAAACAGAAACCAGAAGGCTTTGGATAACTTAAATGTGGTTTGAAATAAACACTGCAACAAATCAGCTCAACTTCCAGCTAGGGCTGCAACCATTAGTCGACTAATCGATGACTAATCGACTATTAAAATAATCAGTGACTATTTTAGTAGTCGACTAATCGGTTTGAGTCATTTTTCATAGAAAAGTACTATAAAAGTACCCAAAATACTCTTATTGCAGCTTCCTACGTTCAAATATTGGCAGCTTTACACACTCTCCCATGACAGTGAACTAAAACCCTTTGGCGTGAGTACGAAACAAGACATTAGATGACATAATTTTGGGGTTTGGGAGAGACAGACCGTCATTTTTCAACATTTTAACATATTTGTCAATAAAATGATTAGTTGACAATGAAAAGAATCATTAGTTGCAGCCTTACTTCCAACCTAGAAATGTCTAGTTATGTCAGGTAGGGCTGCAACTAAAGATTATTTTGTCTGTTGGTGTTGTTTGGTCATAAAGTTAATCGTGTGGCAGGTGCTCCTTCCCCACCGAGCTCCCTGTTTCCATCCTCACTGTGTGCCGGTGTCGAACAGTGGGTCACTGCTGCTCGCCCCGAGACACACATTCTCACTGACTAACTAATCAGCTCTGATTACTTATATTATTGTCGTGTATTTATCATGAATACAGTCCATCTGATGCTCGTTTTGTTTATGTTTTCCCCGTTTCATCACTACTACAAATGCAGCTGTAGCCAGTATTTTACTCTCACTATCGTCATTCATATTGTAAGAAGCTACAAATTATATTCAGCCACAAAATCAACCTGAAAAGCTGGAAATCAGAACGGAAGTACAGAGAGTTGTTGCATAGAGATGATACACCATCTCATCTAGTTGCATTGGTGTGAACCGGCAGGTTTTTAGAATGGTGCAGAAGAGCTTGTCGCAAGTAGTTGCATGTTTCAACTTGTCTTGTCGCGGATCTTTGGTCTGAACTGGGCTTAAAATGTCAGAAGATTCTGGATAAAGGCCCACCACAATTTCTCTGAGACCAAGGTGACATCTTAGTCTGACCAACAGTCCAAAGCCCAACATGATGTAAAGGGATAATTCACATCTTTTGTGTAAGGCACTAATCCGAAGTTGGTGTATAATGTTGGTCAGCATGCAGCCAGTTTCTAGAAGCAGGCAGGAGTACCACCACGGAAGCTACGTGATGTACGACTGTGGACAGGGACAGCAGCAGCACAGATTTTAGCCACCTAAAAAACTGTATAATAGCTTCATTGTGCACTTTATTGAAAATATTTTCACCGCTTTACCTTGCTGCAGGCAGCCCTTTCAGATGTGGAAGCTGTTACTAGTGTCAGTTTCCCATATATGCTCTCGTCAAAGCCAAACTCCATTGAGAAAAACAGTGATTTTAGCTTTCTGAACACAGGAGTTGCTGGTCTACTGCTCCCTCGATTAGTTAGTATGTTTGTGTGACTTTGGTGAATCTCAACTAACCCTTTAAAACACCAAAGTCTCACAAACATACTAACTGATCGAGGCAGCAGTAGACCAGCAGCTCCTGTGTTAAATTAATGATCCTTTTAATGGAGTCTGGCTTTTAGGAGAGCAAAATAACCGCTTCAATTCCCCTTCGGAAATCTTTGTCTGACAGCAGGGTAAAGCTGTGAAACCATTTTAAATATAGTGTTCACTTAAACCAATTTTGTTTTCAGTAGGTGGGACTTGTTTTTAGGTGTCTAAAATACGTTTTGTTACCTCCCCTTCAACAGCAGTACGTTACTTAGCTTCTGTAGTGGTGCTCGTGCCTGCTTCTCCAAACTGGGAGCGTGCCAGCTGACATCTGTGTGTAATACACTGGATAAGCACCTCATACAACCTCACTTCAAAAGATTTGAACCATCCCTTTAATAGACAGAGATACAGAGAAAAAGCTACCAGTGTTTTGTTCTGATAAAATAATTTGGCTTTTTCACACCAAACATTTTGACAAGCTGCAGATATCTGCAGTGAAAAAGCTCTATTATTTAAATGCGTTTCCTTACTGAGCCTCTCCTGTGCTTACCTTAGTGATGACTATTATAAACAGCATCTGAAAATTCTACAAAGTCATATTAACAGAGCACTTTGGATGCAGCAAAGCAGAAAGCAGGTGCCTGCATAAGTAACTAAATTGCTGCATTAAAACACATCCAGTTAACAGTAAGAAGTGCAGAAACAATCCAGGAAATGGGAGCAAAGACTGTGGATTGGCTCTGTTAGAGCTATATTTCCCCCACAGAGCCATTTATCAGTTAATCTCCAGTGGGACAGTAATGCAATGATCCACACACTGAAAGCATTATTATCTATCCAGCTCTCCAAATAGTTTCAATCCTCAGCTGAAGAGGCAGCAATCGGCGTGTTGCTGCTCACAGATAATGGGCTTTAAGATGTCAGTTTAGAGCGAGGTATTAAGAAAGCCAAGGAGATGCGTCACGTCAATATGAGCTGTGAGTGAGGCTGTGTTTCACCGTATATGACCGACGTAACTTCCTGTGAGAGCTCATGCACTCATTTTGTTTGCATTTCTGTCTTTCCTTGTCCATTTTCATCTATTTCTGTCTCTCTGTCTGTTCTTGTTCGTTCTGTCTGTCTTTTTGCTGTCTGCATCTTTCTTTGTCTTTCTGTCTGTTTGTCTCTGTCATTTCCAGTCTGTCGTAGGGGTGGCTGATATATCGATTATACTTGATGTATGATGATTATATCACAAAGATCGAGTATAAATTGTCATGTCTTTTTGTTTTGTAAGCCACAGGCACAAACATGATACCTCACACACACCAGCCATCCAGACCACTTCCTCCTGGGCAATAGTGTGTGAGCAGGCGAGGCGTGTGTTTTTGTACCTGCAGGGCTCCAGGCTACAACAGTTTAATCACATTTTGCGACCATGGAGCACCACTGTGACTTGCAAATAATATCAAAATATGAACTGGAAAGCTGTTAGTTTGTTTCGCTCACAGTGAATAAATCCTCAGGTTTAACATCACTGTGGTAACAGTTTAACATTCTGCTGACAGCTAACTGTCGATCACGTATAGTCTGAAACATGTAAGTAGCTACATGCCCATTATCCGACAGCGTCATCATCATCATCATGTTATGAATTGTCTGAGGGTTTTGTCTGCAGTGTCAAGTGTTTGTGTTGTGGTGTCTTCACTGTAATGTTTTCTGTTTTTTCTGACGGCCACAGACAAGAAAAATTTCCGAAAGGACAATAAACAATATCTATCTATCTATCTATTAACAGGCGGCTCGCTCAGTGTGTGACGTGCACTTGTAGATAAAATACAGGCCTATATTAATGAAGGTTCATTAGTACGGTTTTGTATTTCTCTGTAATGTAGCACAGTGTTAACAATGTTACTGATACTATTCTTTCTCACACCTTCAACTCAAACCATTGTGTTGCCCCGCCCAAAATATATCATTTAATGATTAAATTAATATCATAAACATGCGGGTGACTAGTCGACTAATGGCCCTAAATGATGACTGTTGGTTTACTAGGAAAATTCTCAGTCAGGGGCAGCCCTAGTCATAACAAAGATTAAAAAAATACCGTCATATAAAGTTAAACACTGTTATAATAAAGTTTGTAAGCTAATGTCCGTAGTCGACCAGTGAAGATGAGTTTACATATCACCTTGGGTTCGTCCTTCACCTTCTCAAAATGATCCCACACTTTGGATTTCCTGCCGACATGTTATTAACTAGCCTGTGGAATAACCGCAGGTACCAGCCCTGGAAATTAACCTGACTCCTGTCTGACTGCTGAGGGTGGACACTTCTTGCGTGTGTCCTTTCAAATTAAATTCCCACATGGTCCAGTCATATAGGTTTTGCTTTATTTTGACGAGGCGCAGCTCATGATAAAGTTTCACTATTTTTTTCTGCGACTAAGCAACCAATGAAATCTTGCCGACTAAGTAGTTTACAATAGTTTAGTTTCTTTCTTTCCTTCTTTTTTTCTTTGTCAAAATTCCCACACACAGGTTGATGCAAACTCTTAACCAGCTGCTCAGCTGTTCATATAACATACATAACACATACAGTATGCCTTGTGAGAGTTGTATCACTGCAGAAGTGTTTCTTAGTATCTAAAAGCAAAATTACAAGTAACAGTGTGATTGTACGATCAGCATTACACACATTACTCTGCAGTTTTTACTCTCAGTGACAGGCTCACTCCTCCCCTCTCCTCACCCTCTCCACCCCTCGTTTGCATCGACAGTGTCTGCATGAAAATCAGGCTGTCAGGTTTGACCTACAGACAGCTTCTCTGCTATCCTGTTACTGCTGTGTGTGTGTGTGCAGAGGTGAGCGCTATAGGATTAACTTGAGGTACATATTGAAGAGTCAGCCACATGTGCCCTGAGCCGTCACAATTTGTTCCTGAGGCAGCAGCTCCCATGAAGCACCATGATACTTTAACACATGAGATTTAGCTGCTGACCTCCATCTTTAGAAGTAACACAGTCAACAGGAAGTAACTGGAGCTCTTGCTGACTTTTGATTGGTCGCTGGAGTGGTAATGATTTGTAATAACTCATTTATTTAGACTGTCAGACAAAGACATCAGCTAACAGGACGTTGCTAATGAATGGCGCTCAGTGTAGAAACAGAGGCTTTCCTTTGAGACGTCAGGATGTTTTGATTTTTTCTCCCCCGCAGCCATCAGTTAGAGTCACCTATCGACGCGCTGGTATTCTACCCTTCCATCATATCGCTGACCACTCTGCAGTTCTGACATTGATTTATCGCTCCGTTCTCCGTTACCTGCCACACAGTCCCAAAGCTGATACAGTGTGTAACCAAAGACGGGTTTGACCATCATTCACACACGCCCCTGTCAGTCCCCTCCCCCACACACTTACATCTCATTTAAGGGGTTATCGACATGGCCTCTTTACAGTCACTAGGTTGGGTCCCAGGGAGGAGTCTGAGGATCTCACTCAACAGTAATTGACCTTTTTTCTGCAATGGTGGCATTACTCATGATCAATACTTCCCCTGCAGCATAGGCTGTTCTTATGGAGGATTTTGTCTCTTGCAACATGCTTTGCCTTCAGCTTTAAGAAATTAAAGTTAATGTCATGTAACAGAGATCCTGTTTTTTGTTTTCTCCTATAGGGGAGCAATGTAATGGAGGACCAGGACTTGAGAGAGATTGGGATCACAGACCCAAGCCACAGGAAGAAGATCCTGCACGCAGCACGTTCATTACCAAAGGTGACAAATCATTGATTATTACTTCAATACTCATCTCATCACAGTAAGACCTGATTCAGTGTTTAGCTTTGCTTCTGATGTTAGATCACAAAGGTGCTAATCTCCCCTTAATACCAAGGAAGGAAATGCTGCACTTGTTACTTATTTATTTGTTTTTTGTTCATTATTTAACCAGGAAGTACACTTGAGATTGAAAATATCTTTCACAAAAGAGAGCTGGCTGAGGTGGCAGCCAATCAGAACACACTTAAAATGCAACAAATACAACATATAATACAAAAATCCACAGTAAAACAACTATTCAAACATAATGGCCTCTCAAGAAAAACAAGCACATGTCTCTGTCACCACATTCTTTATGATGCCCTTAAATTCATCAATGGATATAAATATTTTTCATTTTTGAAGATTAAAATGTCCAAGGTGCACAGTAGGAGAATGCAGTTTTCCCCATTTCTGTTAAAACCTGGGGTTCATTAACACTGCACTGCATTTATCCTTCAGGATAAAGTTACTTTATCAGGGTTCCTGCAGATCCTTAAAAAGTCTTAAAAAGTATTAAATTTGAGTTTGGAAATTTAAGCCCATAAAATGTCTTAAAAAGTCTTATTTTTACTTGTGAGAAGTCTTAAATTTTGAGATGAAACTTAGACTAACGGAGACATGTCTGAAAACCTAATCAAATCTACCTATTACTGTATCTAGTTACATGATTAGTTATATGATTTTATGACTTTATTACTCATAACGCGGTCACAAGTAACGACATCGAGGCAATTTAGAAGATATACTGAAAAACTTTGGGCGATGAGAGTTAAAGCATCAGGCACTGGAGCACAGATGAGATGTGAACATGATGTTTACTGCCGTGTATTAATGCCATTTGTTGGTGTTAAATAGTATTAATTTTTTTTTGTTTAGGTCTTAAAAAGGTCTTAAAACGTCTTAAATTTGACTTTAAAAAGTCTGCAGGAACCCTGTTTATGATGAACCTATAGAATATCATGCAATTGTTTCTACCCTCTCTTGCTTGTAACCCCTTCCAAAAACATGTATAGTCGAGGTGATGTCACATTTCAGATTTATATTAGTTGCTAACACTTCCACCAGAATGTGATTTCCCCTCTAAACTTATCGGATGGTTTCATATAAATAACTGTTCTGTTCTGTGTTGCCCAGAGAACTGAGATTAAACAGTATTTCACCAAACAAAGACAAGATAAGAGAAAAGTATGAATACCAATGTGTGCTGCAGAACTTTGTTTTCTTTTCTTTCCTCTCCCATTAATCTTTTGATGACCCTCTGATTTATTTTATGACTCTTTGTAAGGCCCGACCCCTAGTTTGAGAACCACAGCACTGAACTACCAGACTGTATATAATGTAGTAACAGAATGAGTACTTTTGATACTTAAAGTGAATTTAGCTGACAATACCTATGTACTTTAACTAACATGTGGTGCAGGACTGCAGTGGAGTTTTTTCACATTGTTGTGTTGGTACTTTTACTTAAAGGCAAAATTAGGATTTCTTGTGGGGTTGTATGAGGTGCTTATTCACAGTCAGTGTATGAGACACAGTAGTTGTCAGTCAGCATGTCCTCTAATTGCAGAAGCAGACGGGAGTACTGCCAAAGAAGTACTGCAAAAAATCAATATCAGTTTAATACATGCTATATTTAGAATATTTTCACTGCTTTACTTTGAAGAGACAGCATTTTCTGATGGGGAAGCTGTTAACAGTGTCAGTTCCCCTTTATGCTTCCGTCAAAGCCACCAGACTCCATTGATAAAGACAGTCATTTTAGCTTCCTGAGCACGGGAGCTGCTGGTCTACTGCTGCCTCAATTGGTTAGTTGTTTGTGTTGCTGTGTGATCTTATCGAATCTGACCTCACCTTTTTAACACCAAAATCACACAATAACACAAATTAGGTAAGGCAGCAGTAGAGCAGTAGCTCCTGTGCTCAGTGATGTTAAATTACTGTTTTTCTCATTGGAGTCTGGTTTTGAAGAGAGCAATGTAACGGCAGTGGTGTAGATCTAACCCAGAGCCTGCTACCTCCTTCAAGTCATGCACAAATATACATGTGTGGGGTTACTGTGACAACTTCCTTCAAAGAGTCAGGAAAATTGGTAACAAAGGCAGCATATATTCCCAGACGTTTCCCCAGAGCCCTCTGAGCAACAGTGAGTGATTAAGTCTTCTCCTACAGGTGAAAGCTCTGGGCTGTGACGGCAGCAACTCCCTCTCCTCCTGGCTGGAGAATCTGGGCCTGCACGAGTACTTACACAACTTCCTGGCCAGCGGCTACCGCACTCTGGACTGTGTCAAAAACCTGTGGGAGCTGGAGATTGTCAATGTGAGTCACAGTGACGTACGCGCACCATGAGGAGTATCAGAGGGTGAAATTAGTTTTACTGAGTGTTAAAGAAAATTCAGGATAAGGGACAAGTTTGACAGTTCACTCCCGCTTCAGTTTGGAGGAGGCTGGGAGCTCAGACTCTGAAGGTGAAGGCAGGACTTCGGTGTCGGATATTAGGGAAGTAGTTTCCAGTGCTTCAGTTGGTTGAAGGTTTAATGGACAGATAAGGAGCCAGTGATATTTAAGGTAGTCATAATTTAAGACTAGTGCTGTATTCAAGTGCTTCTCAGATGGTCCAGTTTCCTGAATTGCAAAGTCATTCTTTCAACTTCAGTGCGTTCATGAGCTTTTCAGTCATAATGTGGAAACAACAAAGATGTGTTGTATTTTATTGCTCAGAGTCTTGAATGTGCTAGAAGTGAATATCAACTTTTTGAGAGACAGATTTTATTTGTTACTCTTTTGGAAACAAACTTCGCAGCTCAGTGAGAAAGTTAAATATGCTGCATATCAACGTGGCACAGTTATGTAAAGGAAACAACATAAAGTGATAACACAAAGATGCTTCAGTGAGAGATATTCCAAAAAAAAACAGACATTTGGAGTCTCATTTAGAGGCTCTTAAGGAAAAGCTGTTATGACAAGTTAAGCAGCAGTGTCTGATGTTTGTTGGTATGCCTCCAACTTTCCGGCATCTCTGCTTCCTCAAGCGCCGCTCCACATGTTCACCAGATAATTTCCTCTTTCCTCCAGGTGCTAAAGATCTCCCTACTTGGTCACAGGAAACGCATCATTGCTTCCTTAGCGGAGAGACCCTACGAGGAACCTCCGGTCAAGCCTCCTCGTTTGTCTCAGATCAGGGTGAGGACCTAGAGCTGTTTTACCAACAGCTTTCTAAGGGATACTTGAGAGTGTGATGGTTTTCTCCTCTCTCAGGCTTGGTTTGTTTTCAGTCCACAAACTTTGGAAGCAGGGTTTTTTGTTTAAGATTAAAGACATTACAGTTCATCGCGGGGCAACTAACGTGTCCAACTCTGTCTCTTCAGTGCCAAGATTTGCCTGGATCCCAGACGTCGTCCCCCCTCAGTCAGATGGAGTCCTACACAGGACGCTCAATGGACCCTTTGCTGCCAGTGGGAGAGCCAGGGAGGAAAAAAGTGGCAGACACTGACTATGACGTTACCCAAAGATATCGCAGTGATCGAGTCAGGTCACATGTACGTTTGGGTTTATCTGTGTCTCTCATTTCAGCAGTATTTAATGTCCTTCAGTATCTTTTATGTGATGTAGTGATTATAGTTGGCCTCTGCCAGTCTTTTAAAAATCTTTCTTTCTCCAGGAACGGTACGAAGAGCGGCATCGAGAGCCCCGTCTGACCCTGCGGCCGCCGAGTCTGGCAGCACCGTACGCCCCGGTCCAGAACTGGCATCATCAGCCTGAGAAACTCATCTTTGAATCCTGCGCCTATGAAGCCAGTGTATGTTTGTGCCTTAATCCTTCCCACATAGTTTAAGTTTATTTGCACATTTAGATAAAAAGGAACAGAAATGTAGTTTTCACTGAACATATCCACCAACACATTCTCCCTCTCCTGTTCCCTTGTAGTACCTTGGTTCCATGCTGATTAAGGATCTGCGGGGTACCGAGTCCACGCAGGATGCCTGTGCCAAAATGCGGGTAAGTTTGCTCTCCACTCTCAGAGGACAAAGAGGACATAATTCATATAGTATGAGTGAATGGTGAATTATCTTTACGTCCTTTCTGCCTGTGTCTCTTTTACTTCCAGAGGTCGACAGAACAAATGAGAAAAGTCCCGACCATCGTCCTTTCCATCACCTACAAGGGTGTGAAGTTCATTGATGCAGCCAATAAGGTTAGCTGCCACCTACACACACACACACACACACACACACACACACACACACACTGCGACAGCTTACTGTTTTGCACATTATTACAATGAGAAATTACAATGAGATAATGACAAGCCAAACATAAAGTGTCGTACCTTATTTTGGGCTGGTTTGTTTGTTTGGTTTTTAGTCTAGTTCCTCTTTTGTCTTGTGCTGTGTCATGTGTTTCCTCTTCTATATTTGATACTTGCTTAACATCTTGTTAAACAGAAAATGAAACGAGGCAAGGTTACATTGTAGTATCACAGATAATGGATCCGTTGTGTCCATGATTGACCCTGCATGTCTTCAGTCTCAAACTGAACCCAGTGCCAATAACAGTATGTTTTGTTTTGTAATATATTTGAGAGTGTTTAAGTCAAGCATCACTCTGAAAAGTTTTTTCTGCGATTGTAAATGTCATTCGTGCAAGTTGATGTCAGATTTGTTTATGTTTGATGGGGAGCAAGTCTTTTCATATTGACATTTATTTGACATTCGTAAAGAAAGACATTGAAAGGTTGCCTTGGAAGCTCAGTCAGGTATTTATGGCTACACTTTTCCTGCGATGGCTGTGAAGTACGATTTATGCCTCAATGTCTCCACTTTACTGGCTGTCGCTTGGGATAGTTATAAATCATAATGCGTTATCACTTAGAGCATTGAAGACTGAGCTTGGGCAGCCTCCCTCCTCAGGGTCTCTGAGCTGTCCATTATGGGGTGAGTGGTAACCTAGAACACAACCTAATCAATAAGATACCTCTCTGCCCCAACAAGTACTATCCACCTCTGGACATGCGGACTGCCGGTTTGATGCCTCAGTATCTGGGTACTGGCCCTCACCCGCCCTCCATCAATAACACACTATATTTACACCCACAACCAACATGGCGATCCTGTAGACAAGGTCCTGCTCCCTATGAAACTGCTCATTCTAAGGTACCGACCTTTAAGAGGAAAAACGAAGTCCTGTATGACTTAGGTTTAGGGCTGCCCCCGATCATTTAGGGCCATTAGTCGACTAGTCACCCGCATGTTTACGATATTAATTTAATTATTAAATGATATATTTTGGGCGGGGCAACACAATGGTTTGAGTTGAAGGTGTGAGAAAGAATAGTATCAGTAACATTGTTAACACTGTGCTACATTACAGAGAAATACAAAACCGTACTAATGAACCTTCATTAATATAGGCCTATATTTTATCTACAAGTGCACGTCACACACTGAGCGAGCCGCCTGTTAATGACGCTGTGGGCTAATGGGCATGTAGCTACTTCCATGTTTCAGATGATACGTCATGTTTGTAGTCGACCAATGAAGATGAGTTTACATATCACCTTGGGTTCGTCCTTCACCTTCTCAAAATGATCCCACACTTTGGATTTCCTGCCCGACATGTTATTAACTAGCCTGTGGAATAACCACAGGTACCAGCCCTGGAAATTAACCTGAGTCCTGTCTGACTGCTGAGCGTGGCCTCTTCCTGTGTCTGTCCTTTCAAATTAAATCCCCACATGGTTCCTGTGTCTGTCCTTTCAAATTAAATCCCCACATGGTCCAGTCATATAGGTTTTGAGTTATTATGACAAGGTGCAACTCCTAACGAAGTTTTACGTTTGTTTGGGGTTTTTTTGTTCCTGCTACTAAGTGACCAATGAAATCTTGCCAGCTAATGACCTTTCTGGTCGACTAATGTTTGGTCGACTGTTAGGAGGCAGCCCTACAGAATACCAACCTACAGGGAGTCTCATGCTGCCTCTCCTCTTGTTGCAGAACATCATCGCGGAGCATGAGATCCGTAATATTTCATGTGCAGCCCAGGACCCAGAGGACTTGTGCACATTTGCCTACATCACCAAGGACCTGCAGACCAGCCACCACTACTGCCATGTGTTCAGCACAGTAGACGTGGTAAGGATCTTCTCACTGTCAAGCATTTGTGTTAGCCTAACAAGCAATACTAGAAGGAGAATTTCTACTGAGTGTTGAAAACGTTTCTAACTGATAGATTTGAATTCCTCCACCATCACTTCCGGTCCTCACACTGAGGAGATGTGACAGCCTGCGTCGTCAACACAGTTATCTCTAGACTGCCCTATCTCCTCAAGGTGTCATGCCTCAGTTGGGGCTGATTGCCTCCTCGTAGACACAGTGCTACTCCGGCCATGATAACTAGCCCTCCATTACCTGCTCTGTCCCCCCTGCGATCGGATGATTATCCTGCTAATCTGCCTCATAATGCCTCCACGGTCACTATTGACTAAAGTTGACACTAACAATGCTCAGTGTTTGTCCTGTGCCTTGTGTTGTCCTCTGTGTGGCTAAAACAAGGGGCTGCCGCTCAGAGCTAAAGCAGCCTGATAACCATCAAAGGCAGCAGTGAGATGTGATCAGTTATTTTAGACTGTATTGACCACACTGCTGCTATCAGCCTGCACCATCCTCGCCACACAGAGAGAGAACACAGAGCTGATCACGTCTGTCTGGCGCAGAAGGAGGGGACACATCAGGGCATTAAGTAAACAGACGACGGGGTTTGTGTCAGGGCAGATTCTTCAGCGGAGGAAATGCTGATGATTTCTGGGCTCTGTGTTTGTGTTCCCATCATATGATTGCTTTTTTTTAACTTCCCAAGGCATGTAGTGTGAAGCTTGAATCCTCTGTCTTTAGTCTGAGCTGCCTGCTCATATTTGGCAGGGTGTAACAATAGAGTGCAGCTTTAGTACTAAGCTACAGCGGATGTATCCAGTTCAGGTACTGAGGGGAGCTGCTTGCTGCTGCACAATGCTCCCGAGATTACTGCCACTCCTCCTTGTTACGCAATTTGGTTTTGAAGAAGTTTTAGGCGAAAGAAACTTTGTTCTGATATTTTTTTGCTGTCTCACTGCAGTGTAGTGTTGTTCGCTGGGCGGGGAGACTCAGAGTCCAGAATACTTAAAAGGGCTGCCTGCTCCTCCTCTTTCTCCTTCTCTGTACAGAACCTGACCTATGAGATTATACTGACGCTCGGCCAGGCGTTTGAGGTAGCCTATCAGCTGGCTCTGCAGGCCCAGAGGACCAAACAGCACCAGAACCTCCCAGCGGGACCCAGCTCAGAGGTCATTGAGACCAAGTCCAGCCGACCTGTACCTAGACCACGAGGCAGCGTACGGAAGTCAGGGGTGAGTTGGACATCAACACACTGTAGCACAAGTTGTGAACACTCTCTGGAATACTTTATCGGCCACATTTTAAAGCTGGAGTGCGGAACTTTAACATATGAATGAACATTTGTTACATTCAAGGCGGCACTTACAATGATTAACATTGTCGCCTCAAAGCAAGAGGGTTCGCGGTTCGAATCCAGGGTGAGGGAGCCCTTCTGTGTGGAGTTTACATGTTCTCCCCGTCACAGTTTTCTCCACAGTCTCCAGCTTCCTCCCACAGTCCAAAGACATGCAGGTTAATTGGTGACCCTAAATTGTCCGTAGGTGTGAATGTGAGTGTGAATGGTTGTCTGTCTCTATGTGTCAGCCCTGTGATAGTCTGGTGACCTGTCCAGGGTGTACCCCACCTCTAGCTTAATGTCAGCTGGGATAGGCTCCAGCACCCTGCGACCCCTAACAGGTTAGCGGTTATGGAAATGAATGAATGAATAAGTGTTACATTCAGTCCTGAGTTCATACAATACACATTAAGCCTCTGTATTTTTCATTGTACCAGAGTTTAAGTGTTGGGTATGTTTAGCAACTTTTCTGTGCAGGTGCACTGGAAGTGATGTGTTTCACGTCAACCAACCCGAACAAATGAGGAGCGAGATTCATTTATTTATTTTACGTTAGATTTGTTTCGATTTTGTTTTCTTTTTGTTCGGCACTGCTTTTCTCTTTGTTGTTTTGTTTTGTCGTTTCATCTCAATGCTTCATCTGTGTGTGTGGGATTCTGAGGTTTTCTTCCGATACTTTGCATGTTGACAGTTTGAAATAAAGATTCTTTTAAAAAGGAAGTAGGGAAAGACTAAGTGATGGAGCAGCAGCTCAGAGTATGGCAGAAGCTATGGTGTCCAAGAAAAGTTTCTGGGGTGCATGCTCCCAGGGTGTCTGCAGGTTCTTAAAACCTTTAAAGTCATTAAATAGTCTTAAATTTGAATTTTTGAGCCACAAACATTTTGCCTAATTTAATTAATCCATCTTTTGATTTCATGTTGTCGAAATTAGCCATGTTATTTTGTGTTAAATTTCACATTTTTGATGGTAAACATTTTAAAACCTACTACTGAACTTTATCCTTTACTTTATACTTGCGCTTACCTGTTGGCAAAATGTAGGGTAAACTAACTTCCTCTTATAACCATACTACCTCTGCACAGGACCACATATATACGACTTCATACTTACCTGCAATGCTCGGGAAAAAAAAGATGAGTTGTCCAAAAATCTGTCTTAAAGGGGAACAGCATCTAAATTAAGAATTCTGATATTTTATTTCCACGGCCTTGGACAGCTCAGTCAATAGTTGTGAATATGATCTACTCTCTCTCAAAGCCAGGAATCAGAGAAGTACGTCTCAAACTTGTGATGTTGTAGGATATAAAGTCTGGAACCTGATTTTGTGGACCCACAGAATGTTAGGCTCCTCAAATGAGCTTAATTCTACTGTAGTCTACTCAGTGCTAAAACAGAAAATGTGTCCATATACTCAGAGGATTCCCCTTGGTGCTCTCAGTGTCATCTAGAACAGTGGCTCCCAACTAGTGGGTCGCAAGTCTATTCTGAATGGACCACATGTGACTCGCAAACATGTCAAGTTTGTAAAAAAAAAAAACACTTTATTTTGTAGTAGAAGTACAGTGAATTTCCTGCACAGAGCTTTCATTTTGAAGTGCCGTGTCCTGCTGTAGAGTGAGTGACCAACAGACAGCTACTTGACAGAGACAGAAAACTTGCTCGACAACACGGCCAAATGCAAGTATGACGCTCAATGTAATAAACTGTGTGGACCTTGAACTAATGACCTTGTGACAGGACCAGTTGGGAACCACTGATCTAAAACATCTTTTACCATTCATTGTCTATGGAGCAGCTTCAGGCTTTATACCCTATTACATCACAAATTAGAGTTTAAGCACTCTAGTTTTTGGATATGAGAGAGAGGTGTTCGTGTTTACTTGTATATTTGGACTGTCTTAGATCACAGGAACAACATGTATGCATTTTGAAAACAGTTGTCGTTCGTTAAATCTGGGAATGAAAAAGTTTCTGATACCAGTAGACACTCTGGATGTTCCAGATATAAAAATATACCCTGCCCTCAGAGGAAGAATTAAAACTGAAAGACTTGA
Source organism: Epinephelus moara (assembly GCF_006386435.1). Taxonomy (NCBI): domain Eukaryota; kingdom Metazoa; phylum Chordata; class Actinopteri; order Perciformes; family Serranidae; genus Epinephelus; species Epinephelus moara. Next base: position 35,845,328 of record NC_065521.1, on the reverse strand, counting down.
AGAGAGCACTCCTGGGAGCGAGGGAGATGTGGCAAGCTCACCTGCAGGCGTACATTGTAAACACGTGTCAACAGTGTTTATGTAATTACTGTCACCGCCAGAGGGGGGAGACACAAGTTCCGCACTGCAGCTTTAATATGGGCACGTGTTCTGCAGTACAGGAGTATTTTCCTGTCCCTGACATGTGCTTTTTCCTGTGCTAATTTCATGCTCTGTGTAGCACACGTGATGCAGATGTGGAAGGAGAGACGAGGGGTACGGTTGTCTCAGTTTTGTCTGTAGGAGGGGCCACAGTGTCAGACTTTGAAACCTCATGACCTCGTGCAAAAGGGCCAGATATCTGCAAAATTCAATATCTAGGTCTTTTAGTATAAAACTGAAAAGGAAGAGGTCAAAACTACAGCAACACTAGCTGTATAAAAGTATAAAGGACAACTTTCTTGTATTGTTTTGATGTCTTCAGTCTTTCTTCCTTCTTCATGTTCCTTAAAAGTAGGTTAAGTTGCGCCAGAACTCCTTTACTCTATGTAAGTCTGAAGCATATCGTACATCACTGAGTCATCCCGACACCTGATGTAATAATTGTGTTTTCAGAGAAACATTATTCCAGCCTTTTCAAATCAAACCCTCGCAGCACATTAGACGAGTCTTAGTGCGTCTGTATCAGGCTACAGCTCCTCACATCATTATGATCGCACTGTGCTGATGTTTGTCTGGCCATTAGCATTAAACCATTAAGAAGTGAGCCCTGTCCTGAATATAAATGAGATAACTACACCTCAGGGACCAGTCGCACATCTCCGGCTGCAGCTTAATGAACTCGACAGCATCATGTTAACAATGTGATGTTTACCGTCACTGCTGTGTCCCCTCACCTTTTGATATTTATTTTTGTTTAATCAGATGCACTGTGACCTCACACTCCCACAGTGACACACATGCACACCTGTATAACAGATCAGACTGCTCCTGTCTCATGCTACTCAAACCTGTGTCAATTTCTCTCCCTTTTATTCTCTCTCTCTTGCACTCTTTCACCCCTGCTTCTTCTCCTCCTCCTGCTCTCTCTGTCTTCCTCTCTCCTCCTGGCGGTGTTTATCTCTCCCAGGACTCTCCTCCTCTCGACAGTCGTTGCTGTTACTGTTACACCTGCACCACCCACCGTCCCTCCTTCCTACCGCTGCACTCTGCCAGCCCTGCTGCCCAGGTGCTGCCTTCACATCCTCATCTCCATCCTCTCACACTTTGCTCCTTCTTTCCTTTTTTTCTTTGTATTTGCCTTAAAACGACCCACAATCCTCCATCTGTGTCTCTAACCCATTTTGTTCTTTGTGAATTCATATTGCTGTTAATGTATCTTTTACTGTTGTCTGTAGACAAACATAAATGAGCTCCACTTTCCTACACTGAGCCACATGTGGACCAATGAATGCTCTGATTATTACTTTTGACTCAGGCGCCCCCTAGTGACAGTTTGGTAGTAACACAAGCAATGTTTACATCCACAGTGGAACTGTAGTTACATCAATGTAAACACACTTGTATAAAAATCCAATATATATGTAAATAAATCAAATTTTAAAATGTAAAACAAGTCCAATATAAAGTTAGAGAAGAGGTTATAGAGTGCACAACAAAGCTTTATGGATAAATCATTGGTAAATATTAACAAAAAGCATTGCGGCCTGTTGGTATTAAGATACAGTTGATAACTTTTCCAAAAAAATAACCTTTTGTCATATTTGTTGAAACTGTCACTACATTGCCATTAGCCTTAGAGACTAGAAGATTTAACGCCACGCCAGAGGAGGACAGAATTGATTTCTTTTGGCTGGATGCTCACGAAAAATTTGAGGTTTGTTTCAGAAAGGGAACCTTTTTCCTGACTGAATTTCTTTGCCAGGCCTGGGATAGAAGGCAGAGTATTCTGTTTCTGGCCTGAGTCGTTAAATTACATGTGCTTTGGATTGTTACTGCAGCGTCACTGTAATGGTGTCTTGCAAACTCATGAGGGTTGGGCACGTGTAAGTGTGCATGACAGAAAAAAAAAAAATTAATCAATCAATACAGACATACAGTCTGTGAAAAAAAAATCATGTACCTTCTCCTCTCGTTCTGCTTTTAATGGCCTTTGCCAGACTCTACTGTGGCGCACCCAGAAAAAAACAACCAATTAGACGACTGATCACAGATCATCTGTCTCACGTAGCGCTGTGTGAATAGTCACAGTTTCAGAAAATATGACAGAAAGTTATAATTAGAAAAGTCAGCAATAGGGGTGTATGTATAGCTGCACCAATTAATCGATTAAGTTGCTGTTAAATTAATCGCCAACTGATTTGATCATTGATTAATTGGTTTGAGTAATTTTTTTATGAAAAACATCTGAATTCTCTGATACTACTGTACCTTCTAAATATAAACATGTTTCTGGTTTCTTTACCCCTCCATGACAGCAACCTGAATGTTTTTGGGTTGTGGACAAAACACGACATTTGAGGATGTCATCCCAGGCTTCTGGAAACCATTTTCTGACATTTTTTAGACCAAACAAGAATATTAGACAGATTATTCAACAATTAAAATAACTGTTAGTTGCAGCATTAGATGTATGCAACATCATCAAGTGTTTATAAGACTATTAAATAAGACATTAACCAGGGTATATCTGCATGTGCACATAGTCACAGTCAGTGACTGTCCAGTCAGTCCGACTGTTACTGACCAAACCTTCACTGATCAGCCACAATATTAAAACCACTGACAAATAAACTAGAAGTGATCATCTAGTTGCAATGCATTGTTCTGCCGGAAAACCTTAGGTCCTGGCATTCATGTGGATGCCACTTGATACATACCACCCACCTAAACACGGTTACAGACCAAGTACACCCCTCATGACAATGACACTCCCAGATGCCGTGCTGCACCGCCAAACTGCTCAGGAATCACCTGAGGACTGTGACAAAGACCTCAAGGCATCGACTTGCCCTCCAAATTCTCCAGGTCCCTATCTGATCGAGCATTCGTGGGACACGCCGCTACCCCACCTTGCAACCCACATGACTCATCATCAACGCCATGGTGCTGGATACTTTGACAGGTCAGAGCCAAGTCTGAAACAAGGAGGCCCCACCATGGACTTGGCTCTGGGGTATCAGCACATCCCACAGATGCTTGATCAGCTTGATTTGGGGAATTTGGAGGCCAGGTTGACACTTTGAGCTCTTAGTCACTTTCTTTGGGTCATTCCTGAGCAGTTTTTGCGGTGTGACATGGCGCATTGTTCTGCTGGGAGGGCCATCACCACAGGGGAGTGTCGCTGCTATGAGTGGCATCCACATGTATCCACCCAAGGTTTCCCAGCAGAACATTGCATTGTAACAGATAGATCAACGGTATTCACTTCACCTGTCAGTGGTTTTAATGTTGGTATGTTTGCACTGAGTTAATTAGTCTGCAGCTGTTGAGAGGCTGAGCGTTTGATGCCCTCTGTTTGTGTTTCCAGGGCGACATCGTGGAGCAAGAGGGGGATTCTCAGTCCCAGGGCAGCGCTACGTGGCTGGTGGACCCCAAGGAATCCAAGCGCACTATCAGCACTAAGTACGAGACCACCATATTCTGATTGGACCCCTCTTCCTTCTGACCTCTGACCTCTGGGCCTGGTCTCACCCCTCTTCCTCCCCCTCCTTCTGTGTGCCTTTCACTGTGACTCTGCCTCCCCCTCTGGGCTGGACCCCTGCTGCCCTCCCCCGTCTCCCTTCAGCCATCACTTGTCTACAACAGTCTGCGAGTGCTTTGCTCCTTCCTCCTGCTAAACCACCACTTTTAGAGATAATTAGTGCAACCCTTCCGCTTTTAAAACCCTCCTTCTCGCAGGTACCGCTCACACCTCCAGCCTGCCGCTCACCTTCACTGTTACTCTCCTCTCTGTTTAACTTGTATGCTTCCCGTGCACAATGCTTCCTTTCTCTCCCCCAGTCAACATCCCACTATTGACTCTTGGTGATAAGCTCTTTCTTTTCTCGGTGCTTTTCCTGCTCTGTTAGGCGACGGCCACTCTGAGGCTTTTCACTCTCGATCTCTCAACTTCTCCGAGCGCTGAGAAAATCTGATTGACCGCAACTGAGAGTGACGCTCTGCACACATCCTATACCTGGATGGACATGTTTCCTGAGGAAACTGACAAACTTGGGCCTGTAACTATGCGTCAGTTGGACTTTAGCAGACTGTTCGGTGGGACGGAGGTCACGATGTTATTGAGGTTACACAGGATTTACTAAGGGGGGTATTTTTCCCTGTCAGCAGTCTGCTCGAAGCCAAAGGAGGCTAAGATCCTAGCACTGTGATAAGGTCCTTTAGGAGCTAATAAAGTAAGCATTTCGGGGGATTTTCTAGCAGGGGATAAGGGGAGCAGAATAGGGCGTAACAGCTGGCATGGACCCGCATGTTAGTGGTCCAAGCTGCGCTGGAAAAGACAGTCCAAACTGTCTTACGACTGGCATGCCCTCCTCTGTGTATCAATCAAAGCAGCAGGATTTAAACCTGATGCTTCTTCTGGAGTGAACTAACTATAACTAAGCACTTTTACCAAATCCCCAAGTGTGTGAGAACAAGTGCATCTTCCTCTGTCCTGTCTCTTTGCTTTCTTCTCTTCACAACAAATGCCTTCTCTGTTCATCCTGCCTTTTATTTCGCCAATCACCACACGGTTAATATTTCACTGGTGAAGAGTTAATCATTATAAAGAGGAGCAGGGGTTTCCCATCACCGTCATGCTGTTTCTGTCCATTAGTTGTGTTTTTTTTTTTTACTTTATTTTAACCTTGTTGCTTTGTGTGCGTGTGTCTGTGTCCCTTCCCCATAGCTGAACACTGTGGCCTCTCCCAAGCCAGTAAGAAAGGACAGGATTGAGCCCTGTTGCATGGTGGGTAAGGTGTTTTGTTGGGCCAAAGCAGCAGAATCACATCAGCAGGTGGATCAAGCTCGCCACAGTAACACACGGGCCTGGAAGCAAACAGACGTAAAGCTTTCAAGAGTTCATCACCACACACACACGCGCGCGCTCAGTTTAACTTCCTGTCCGTCAGAAAGTGACACTCAGATGTATTTGTTGTGCTTTATGTATTTCCTCTTAACACGTATCAGACCTCCCTCATGAAGGCTGGTGTTTACTCTTTGAGGAAATGTACCGGCGGTGTCACAATGCAGAACTTGTAATGAAAGGGGAAGTGGCTCAGATAAGGAACATGAATTTTTATGTGATGATACAAAGGTACAAACTATCAGACCAAGACCTCACACTGTAGGCACACACTCCTTCCTGGATCATTCGTCCTGTATCCACACATTGTAGCGTCTCTCCACGACCGTCAGCTCGTCATCCCAAACATACATGTATAACTGTGATAAACGATGTAATCTTGCACGGGAGGAGCTCTCTAACCAAAGGGCAGAGGAACTGACACTACAAAGACTGTTTTATAACGATATAATATAACGGGGGGTGGCTTTTATTTGATTTGAAAGTTGTTTTGCTTCTATGTTTTAATTGTTATCTAGGACAATGATGTGTCCTAATGCTGGAACTGGATCAGTTGTGGTTCACTTCTCCTTCCCTGCTCCTTTTGTTCAGTTAATCTTGACCAGATTATTCACCAAACCTGCCATGCAGGCTGGTACGTCTTTAGATTTTAGCTGCAGAACAGAACAATAGGGCAGAGCATGTTTCTCCTAGCTAACTCCCAGTATGTTGACTGTTAATGGTACTTTCTGGTCAGCCGATGTGTATATGGGTACATTAGTCAGGTCGTTTTGATTTAACTGTTGTATATGTGGTACGTTGTCAGGCCAGCGCGATAGCTCTATGGTACACTGTCGTCGGCGCCTTTGGCCATCAGCCTGGTCCCGTTCTGCTTTTGCACATTGTTAAGGGTCAGAGAGATATTTAGGGACTAATCTGATGACGACAATGATGAGAATGATATTGTACATGAATCTAGCGGTCTGTATTTTGATACTTGAATGATTTTTGCTTTTATAGATATCTATATATATGTATATGTATGTATGTAATTTTTGACGTTTGTCAAAAGAGAGAAAAGGACTATGTCTTATAAAGTTAAACATATCGTGAATAAATACCCTGTGATTTAAAAAAAAAAAAAAAGGCTGAGAAAACAATGACTCAGAAGAGGGACCTCACTTCAGAAAAAAAAGATTGTAAATAATCTTGGGCTTCCAGTCTTTTTTATGATTATTTTTCATAATTGTACGACTAATAAATGGCGCAATTAGAAATGCCGACTCCTGACTCTTTATTTGTCACTGAGCTTTTTTAATGTGGAATGTCTCTTGCATTTCTTCTCCCCAAGTTTGACAGAATCATCCGTCAGATTGTGACAAGCTGCAGTTCTGCCGCAGGTATCACAGCTCAGTACTGTCTCCATTTGTCAGAGGGCGAACGAGGTCAGTGGATGTGCCAGGATGAAATGTTTGGTCTCCGCCCTCCATATCCACTTTATAAACCTTTCTCTGCTGAAGGATGGAGCCCACAGTTCAGAGCGACCGCAGGTGTAACACAGTGCAGGAGATAAAAGCACAGAGGTTCAGGTACATGAGGCAGCAATAAAATTTCATCAAAGCTTTTTCTGTCAGCTACCTCAGTAACTAGAGACAAGCATGTTCCTGCAGTAAATTTCTCTGCATTTAAAGCCAATGTCCGACTGTACATGAAAAACTCCAGTGATGGAACTACTCACATCTTTTATTTAAAGGTCCCATGTGTAGCATTCAGTGGCATGTAGCAGTGGCATTGTTGCAGAAGTCTAATATAATATTCATAGCTATGTTTTCATTAGTTTATAATCACCTGAAAATTAGAATTTTGTTGCCGTGGAATGAGATGTTTATATCTACCTACACAGCAGGTCCTCTCCCACGGAGTCCACCATGTTGTTTCTACAGTAGCCCAGAACAGACAAACCAAACACTGGCTCTACACAGGACCATTTGTGTTTTCTTGTCTGCCACCACAGTTCTGCTACACGCTCAGCACACAGGAGAAGTTTAATTTCTGCAACCTCACCACTAGATGTCACTGGATCCTCCACACTGGACCTTTAACTTTTGGAGTCTGGAGCCCCATCACTTTTCTTGTGCTGCTTTCAGACGCCTTTTGCAAGTTTTTGAATAAAAGTAGGTTAGTAATACCATGTGGCAACCTGCAGGGTTAAAAAATTAAGTCAACACTGAAGTGCAAAACGCTGCAGTTCTTTGAATGACCACTTGAGGCCAGCTAAAATGCCCAACTTTGCAGCAGAAATAAACATGTTTACAGCCTGGTACAAAAACAGTTTTGGTCTCTATAGCTAGTTTAAACATTCATGCCAACTGAACTTGAGCTGAACTTTTATGTAACTCACCTGTTAACATTGTTTTTAAGGTTAAAAGATGAGCATGATTAAGCGTGGGCCGCTTTGAGTGACAGGCTGTGTGCTGATATTGTCCTCAGCTTCTCAGTCAGATCCGCACCTCGCTCCTCCACAGCTCCAGCCTCTCACCCAAATATGGGCTGCGTTCCGAATCGCATACTATTTCTTCTTACTTTCAGTATGTACTGCAGCTGTCCTTAAAAAGTATGTACTGTTGCATGCAGTATGCACACAATCAGGACATTCTACTTTCTCATAATATTACGCCCTGAACTTTGACCCTCTTGATTTTATATCCATTAACCTGGAGATAAAATTTAAAAAATTCCAGATCAAAACGGAGATCAACCAGGGGAGCTCTGCTGTTATTACTTTGCAATGTATGTAGTTTAACTTAAAGTTATAACTGTGCAGTTTGTAGATTCTATCATATAATATTTGCGACAGTGAAATTACATCTGCAGTTCTCTGTTTTTATAGTTATGTCCTTTTGTTGTTTGTGATATTCAGGATTATTTTTGTTCACTTAAACAATATTCCTATTATTACTATTTGACTGGTCATCATTTACTTGAATGTGCATTGGGACTTCCTGACAACTGTCAGTCAGCTGACATCTGTTTGCAGCTCAGTCGATGTGACGTATCGTCGGCTGTGCAGAGGATTGTGGGTCAGAATAGACAGAAAAGCATGCTGGCCTGTATAATGCAAAATCGGACCGGATGTAGTAGAACAGCTTTGTATTTCTGGCATATTGCATTTGACATACTATGTATTGGGACACACTGTATCTTTTTCTGGCATGCTATATAGTATGGTAATATAGGTATTGGAACGCACAAATGGTCACTTCTGCCTTCAAAAACCAAGATGGCGACAGCTGTAATGCAGAAGTCGAGGCTTCAGAACAGGAGTCCACAAACCAATGGGTGACGTCACGGTAGCTACGTCCATTATTGTTACAGTTAATGAGTAATACACACAACAGAAATAATCCACTGCAAGTAAATAACTTCTGAAATAAAAGTACAAAAGAATATTTTCAGATTTTTAATAGAAATATATACGTGAGTGTGACGTACAGTTTTTGCCTCTGAGATGTGGTAGAGTAGAAGTATGGAGTAGGAGAGGATAGAAATACTCAAGTGCAAGTACCTTAAATTTTATCCTGAAGTGCAGTACCTGAGTAAATGTACTTAGTTACTTTCCACTACTTATTAAGTTAAGGGTTTTTCCTTGCCCACTTGACTCTATTTATCCTGGTGTAGATCTGTGAATAAATTCAATATCTAATACTTTAAAACTCTAAGAACAACTGTGTTTTTTTTAATTATTATTTTGTGTCCTTGTTTATTTTTATCAGCTCAGATTAACTGAAATGTTGTTGTTTTTTAATTGCTCCTGTTCCAACTTGTGTACTGATATTTATTTTTTATCTTTGTTAGAAGGGAAATAAATCGAGAGAGGAAAATGACTACAGCTGTCAAATGTGTCGAGAATAATAAATTAATCCTTGTGTTTGTGAATGTATAAATCAATGTTAAAATACTTATTTTGACAAACAACCAACAGTTGGCAGCCCATAGTTCACAAGATAGTTGATGAAGAAATATTTAATAGTTAAAAAAAATAATTATGTGTCATCTGATTCTTGCCATCTGATTTCTCTTGTTTTGTTTTGATAGTTGTGCAGTGATGAGGCTGACAGGCAAAAAAAACCTTCATACTGTCTGTGACACTGATTTTATTTTGAAAAACAGCAAGTTAATATACTGTTGTTATACTGTGACTATTTTCCCAATTATCTAAAATAACTAAATTGCTTTAGGCCTTAAATTTCAAATGACACTGGCAGAAATAAAGTCAGATTATTTTAAGATTAAAATTGAACTTTGAACTCTTCTGGAAAGCAGAATGCAGCCAAACATGTCATGTGACACTTACACCGCCTCCTACACTAACGCTGCATCATATCTTTGATTCAGTGATGTAACTGCTGGTATGGAAAATATGTTCTTTATGTAAAGTTGTTTTGTTGGCCAGCACAAAAACACCAGCAGGACAACAGATCCGGTGATTTCTGGGACAGATATATGAATTTACACATCTGCTCATTTCCATAGATATGCAACAGACGTCACAAATGTGCGCTGCTGTTCCTGGAAAACAGATCGACTTGTGGCATGCTGATTGTGAGGCTGATATCTGCAGACAGGACGGCTTTGTTCACAAACTCTGACATGCACAAACTGACAAACTCTTCACAGCAACCAGCCTGTAAACACTCAGAATAAGTGGTAAAACAAGCCAGGTGGAATTTGGTTTTTAGAACCGAACACAGTTTCATGGTGCAACTTTCTAACAAGGAGCCATTTATTATTTTATGTCTTATTTATTTCAACTATAGGAGAAAAAATAAGTTCTCTACATTGGTTATAAGCCATTAAGAAAAACAGGTTTGGGATTACCAGGTTGGCTGGTTGATAAAAATGCAGGTATAAATGTAATCCATTAATAAATAGTCGTGGGTTTTACAGCTCCTAAACAGGTCTGTAGTTGTAAACATTATTAATAAAGGTTAATCCATCCACACTGCAATTTGTAAATGTCTAGAACGTGTCAATGATACAGTCCATCAGATGGATCTCACTGACGAGCCCAATTAAAGAGCCAAAAAGACAAAACTGTGTCACTTTGATTTAATGGATTGCTGTGTAACTTTGTAAAGACACTCAGAGTCCTCAGGTGATGAAGCCTAATGACTGTTGATCCCCAGACCTACATCTTGTGCCACCATGACATCGACATTTATGGTTCAGAAATGTTGGATGGTTGCCATCACATTTCCTGCAGATATTTAAGGTCCCAAGAGGATACACTGTAATGACTTTGGTGATCCTCTGACTTCTCCTGTAGCGCCACCAACAGGTCAAAGTGTTCTGTAATACTGTGACATATGTCAACATCTAGGTCAGGGGTAGGCAACCTGTGGCTCTGGAGCCACATGTATCTCTTTAGCCCTCCTCCAGTGACTCCCTGTGACTTTGAGGAAAAATTATATGGAAATGGATAACAGATATTTAACTTTTTTTTTTTTTGCATTCTTACATATTCCAGTTTATAAATGTGTAGCCTGTACACCGAATAAAAAAATGTTTTAACATCTCATCAACTATGTGCATGATTCGTCAACACCTTGGTGCCTTTTCCTTAAATTTGCTCAATCTCAATACAATGGATGAGCTTGAGTCTCCTCAGTGAGGCTAGCTATTTATTTCAAATCCAAAAAAGAAAACGTCTTTGAGGAAAATAGAGAATTTCATAGTAAGTGGACAGATGTGTTTGCTGTCACCACTAACACTGCAAAGTTTAAGCACCAAATAATCATAAATAACCCACTGCAGAGTGGCTATTTTGTTGTAAAACATATTAATGAACGATTATTTAAACTTATTAGGAATGTTTATAGGCAAATTTAGATTAAGAAGATTGTGTTGCGGTCACTTTAAGACATAAATATGTCTTGCAGCTCCAGACAAAGCAAAAAACATCTCTTTTGATAGCAAAGGTTGCTGACCCCTGATCTAGGTGAAGTATTGGCACAGCATTTCATACATACCTTGATGGTTTCCAGATGATGTATCCTAATGACTTTGGTGATCCATTGACTTTAACTCTAGCACCACCAAGAGGCTGACATTTTTGGGCTTTGTTGAAATGTCTTGAGAAATATCAGATGTATTGTTGTGAAATTTGGTACACACATGTATTTAAATGTATCCAGTGTGCCAGATTTAGCCGTACAGGCTAATTTTCATCTGCAGTTCTTGGCAGATGGATGAATTAAAATTGTGGTTATGCCTTAACATTTCATTTAACATCATCATCAGGTCAAAATTTCCTTTTGTCCAATACTTTGCTATATGACCAAATACTAATCACATTACACCTACTTAAGAGGACAGTTAAACCCAAACTCACAAATTCATATTTTCCTCTTACCTGTAGTGCTATTTATCAGTCTAGATTGTTTTGGTGTGAGCTATTGAGTGTTGAAGATATCGGCCGACAAGATGTCTGCCGTCTCTTGAATATAAGGGAACTAGATGGCACACGGCTTGTGGTGCGCAAAGTTTCAGTTTCAGTTGAGTTAATTTTAGGAAGGGACAGTGCAAAATAATAAATACACATGGTATAAAAATGCTAGAGTTAGCCAAGAGGCTATTTTTCATCTGTGGTCCCTCGGCCAAGGTGTTACACAAGGCTTCCTGAAATACAAGAAGGGGAGAAGGGGAAAATTGTGGAGGTGTTTGTTATTTATTATACATTTTGCAATAGTTTTCCAAACACCTTTTCAAAACTGCCTATAACCTCTAAAATCAGTGTACTTCACACTTTTCGCATTATTTCCCTCTCTATGGATTATTTCATATTCTTCTTTTTTTTGGTTTTTGATTGTTGTTGTTGTTCTTTGTAAAGCATCTTTGAGTATCCTGAAAAGCGCAAAATAAATCAAATGATTATTATTATTACTATTTATTATTACTGTATGTTGCCTGTGAAATAAAATGAGTTTGATACCCCTGATGTAGACTGAAAAACAGCACTTCAGGTAAGAAGAAAAATATGTTTTTTTGATTTTGGGGTGAACTGTTCCTTTAACATACAGGCACGAGAACTTTATCAATCTTTGATAAGTGTATTTCCTAAAATGTTGCACTACTCCTTTAAATTGATGCTGGAAACTCTTTATGTGATGCTGTAAAATGCATAATTTATTAAATAAAAATGTAGTGGTAAAACTGTATCCCTGTAACTCACACCAAAAATAATGTAGATTGCAAATCAGCACTACAGGTAAGAGTAAAAATATGTATCTTTTATTTTGGGGTGAACTGCCCCTTTAATACTAACACACTGGCATTATCATTTGTATTAACATGTAGCTCAAAGCACCTATTTACGGAAGCGTATTGCATTCACTTGACAAAAAAAAAAAATCTGTTTTATTGAGTAATTTTTTTCTGTTTTTCTGAGTAATTTTTTTATTTTTCTGTTTTTCGGTGTAATGTTGTTTCGTGGTATTTTTTTTTGTTTTTTGGGGTAATTTTTTCTGTTTTTCTGAGTATTTTTTT